>NW_028126449.1:0-367500 GCF_965194825.1 Balaenoptera physalus | reverse complement strand
TTATATTATCTTAGTGTCTAAACTCATCTCCATGGCTGGACCCCCAAATAATATTCCTTTACGTGCTAAGGGGTATCTAGAAAGTGGGATAGGTTTAATAACTACCCTAACCCTAACGTGTACCCTAACCCTAACCCCTACCATAACCCTCACACGTACCCTAATCCTAACCCGTACCCTAACCCGAGCCCTAACCCTAACACTAACCCTAACCCTAACCCTAACCCATACCCTACGCCGTACCCGAAACCCTCCCTGAACCCGTACCCTAAGCCGTACCCTAAGCCTAACCCTAAGCCTAACCCTAACCCTAGGCTACCCTTGACTGCTTCTGCCTCCAATATATTTCCTAAGCACTAGAGTTTTAAGGAACAGCTTAAAAAGAGAATCCTAATGTGATTTCTTTATAATGGGTGTGTTCCTTATCTGATCCTAGTGTCTAAACTCTTCTCCATGGCTGGACCCCCAAATAATATTCCTTTACGTGCTAAGGGGTATCTAGAGAGTGGGATATGTTTAATAACTACCCTAACCCTAACGCGTACCCTAACCCTAACCCCTACCCTAACCCTAACACGTACACTAATCCTAACCCATACCCTAAACCGAGCCCTAACCCTAACACTAACCCTAACCCTAACCCTAACCCATACCCTACGCCGTACCCGAAGCCCTCCCCGAACCCGTACCCTAAGCCGTACCCTAAGCATAACCCTAAGCCTAACCCTAACCGTAGGCTACCCTTGACTGCTTTTGCCTCCAATAGATTTCCTAAGCACTAGTGTTTTAAGGAATAGCTTAAAAAGAGAATCCTAATGTGATTTCTTTATAATGGGTGTGTTCCTTATCTAATCCTAGTGTCTAAACTCTTCTCCATGGCTGGACCCCCAAATAATATTCCTTTATGTGCAAAGGGGTATCTAGAGAGTGGGATAGGTTTAATCACTACCCTAACCCTAACGCGTACCATAACCCTAACCCCTACCCTAACCCTAACACGTACCCTAATCCTAACCCGTACCCTAAACCGAGTCCTAACCCTAATACTAACCCTAACCCTAACCCTAACCCATACCCTACGCCGTACCCGAAGCCCTCCCCGAACCCGTACCCTAAGCCGTACCCTAAGCCTAACCCTAAGCCTAACCCTAACCCTAGGCTACCCTTGACTGCTTCTGCCTCCAATAGATTTCCTAAGCACTAGTGTTTTAAGGAACAGCTTAAAAAGAGAATCCTAATGTGATTTCTTTATAATGGGTGTGTTCCTTATCTTATCCTAGTGTCTAAACACTTCTCCATGGCTGGACCCCCAAATAATATTCCTTTACGTGCTAAGGGGTAACTAGAGAGTGGGATAGGTTTAATAACTACCCTAACCCTAACGCGTACCCTAACGCTAACCCCTACCCTAACCCTAACACGTACCCTAATCCTAACCCGTAACCTAAACCGAGCCCTAACCCTAACACTAACCCTAACCCTAACCCTAAACCATACCCTACGCCGTACCCGAAGCCCTCCCCGAACCCGTACCCTAAGCCGTACCCTAAGCCTAACCCTAAGCCTAACCCTAACCCTAGGCTACCCTTGACTGCTTCTGCCTCCAATAGATTTCCTAAGCACTAGAGTTTTAAGGAACAGCTTAAAAAGAGAATCCTAATGTGATTTCTTTATAATGGGTGTGTTCCTTATCTGATCCTAGTGTCTAAACTCTTCTCCATGGCTGGACCCCCAAATAATATTCCTTTACGTGCTAAGGGGTATCTAGAGAGTGGGATATGTTTAATAACTACCCTAACCCTAACGCGTACACTAACCATAACCCCTACCCTAACCCTAACACGTACCCTAATCCTAACCCGTACCCTAAACCGAGCCCTAACACTAACACTAACCCTAACCCTAACCCTAACCCATACCCTACGCCGTACCCGAAGCCCTCCCCGAACCCGTACCCTAAGCCGTACCCTAAGCCTAACCCTAAGCCTAACCCTAACCCTAGGCTACCCTTGACTGCTTCTGCCTCCAACAGATTTCCTAAGCACTAGTGTTTTAAGGAACAGCTTAAAAAGAGAATCCTTATGTGATTTCTTTATAAAGGGTGTGTTCCTTATCTTATCCTAGTGTCTAAACTCTTCTCCATGGCTGGACCCCCAAATAATATTCCTTTACGTGCTAAGGGGTATCTAGAGAGTGGGATATGTTTAATAACTACCCTAACCCTAAAGCGTACCCTAACCCTAACCCCTACCCTAACCCTAACACGTACCCTAATCCTAACCCGTATCCTAAACCGAGCCCTAACCCTAACACTAACCCTAACCCTAACCCTAACCCATACCCTACGCCGTACCCGAAGCCCTCCCCGAACCCGTACCCTAAGCCGTACCCTAAGCCTAACCCTAAGCCTAACCCTAACCGTAGGCTACCCTTGACTGCTTTTGCCTCCAATAGATTTCCTAAGCACTAGTGTTTTAAGGAACAGCTTAAAAAGAGAATCCTAATGTGATTTCTTTATAATGGGTGTGTTCCTTATCTTATCCTAGTGTCTAAACTCTTCTCCATGGCTGGACCCCCAAATAATATTCCTTTACGTGCTAAGGGGTAACTAGAGAGTGGGATAGGTTTAATAACTACCCTAACCCTAACGCGTACCCTAACGCTAACCGCTACCCTAACCCTAACAGGTACCCTAATCCTAACCCGTACCCTAAACCGAGCCCTAACCCTAACACTAACCCTAACCCTAACCCTAACCCATACCCTACGCCGTACCCGAAGCCCTCCCCGAAACCGTACCCTAAGCCGTACCCTAAGCCTAACCCTAAGCCTAACCCTAACCCTAGGCTACCCTTGACTGCTTCTGCCTCCAATAGATTTCCTAAGCACTAGTGTTTTAAGGAACAGCTTAAAAAGAGAATCCTAATGTGATTTCTTTATAATGGGTGTGTTCCTTATCTAATCCTAGTGTCTAAACTCTTCTCCATGGCTGGACCCCCAAATAATATTCCTTTATGTGCTAAGGGGTATCTAGAGAGTGGGATAGGTTTAATCACTACCCTAACCCTAACGCGTACCATAACCCTAACCCCTACCCTAACCCTAACACGTACCCTAATCCTAACTCGTACCCTAAACCGAGTCCTAACCCTAACACTAACCCTAACCCTAACCCTAACCCATACCCTACGCCGTACCCGAAGCCCTCCCCGAACCCGTACCCTAAGCCGTACCCTAAGCTAACCCTAAGCCTAACCCTAACCCTAGGCTACCCTTGACTGCTTCTGCCTCCAATAGATTTCCTAAGCACTAGTGTTTTAAGGAACAGCTTAAAAAGAGAATCCTTATGTGATTTCTTTATAATGGGTGTGTTCCTTATCTTATCCTAGTGTCTAAACTCTTCTCCATGGCTGGACCCCCAAATAATATTCCTTTACGTGCTAAGGGGTATCTAGAGAGTGGGATATGTTTAATAACTACCCTAACCCTAACGCGTACCCTAACCCTAACCCCTACCCTAACCCTAACACGTACCCTAATCCTAACCCGTATCCTAAACCGAGCCCTAACCCTAACACTAACCCTAACCCTAACCCTAACCCATACCCTACGCCGTACCCGAAGCCCTCCCCGAACCCGTACCCTAAGCCGTACCCTAAGCCTAACCCTAAGCCTAACCCTAACCGTAGGCTACCCTTGACTGCTTTTGCCTCCAATAGATTTCCTAAGCACTAGTGTTTTAAGGAACAGCTTAAAAAGAGAATCCTAATGTGATTTCTTTATAATGGGTGTGTTCCTTATCTTATCCTAGTTTCTAAACTCTTCTCCATGGCTGGACCCCCAAATAATATTACTTTACGTGCTAAGGGGTAACTAGAGAGTGGGATAGGTTTAATAACTACCCTAACCCTAACGCGTACCCTAACGCTAACCGCTACCCTAACCCTAACAGGTACCCTAATCCTAACCCGTACCCTAAACCGAGCCCTAACCCTAACACTAACCCTAACCCTAACCCTAACCCATACCCTACGCCGTACCCGAAGCCCTCCCCGAAACCGTACCCTAAGCCGTACCCTAAGCCTAACCCTAAGCCTAACCCTAACCCTAGGCTACCCTTGACTGCTTCTGCCTCCAATAGATTTCCTAAGCACTAGTGTTTTAAGGAACAGCTTAAAAAGAGAATCCTAATGTGATTTCTTTATAATGGGTGTGTTCCTTATCTAATCCTAGTGTCTAAACTCTTCTCCATGGCTGGACCCCCAAATAATATTCCTTTATGTGCTAAGGGGTATCTAGAGAGTGGGATAGGTTTAATCACTACCCTAACCCTAACGCGTAACATAACCCTAAACCCTACCCTAACCCTAACACGTACCCTAATCCTAACCCGTACCCTAAACCGAGTCCTAACCCTAACACTAACCCTAACCCTAACCCTAACCCATACCCTACGCCGTACCCGAAGCCCTCCCCGAACCCGTACCCTAAGCCGTACCCTAAGCCTAACCCTAACCCTAGGCTACCCTTGACTGCTTATGCCTCCAATAGATTTCCTAAGCACTAGTGTTTTAAGGAACAGCTTAAAAAGAGAATCCTAATGTGATTTCTTTATAATGTGTGTGTTCCTTATATTATCTTAGTGTCTAAACTCTTCTCCATGGCTGGACCCCCAAATAATATTCCTTTACGTGCTAAGGGGTATCTAGAGAGTGGGATAGGTTTAATAACTACCCTAACCCTAACGCGTACCCTAACCCTAACCCCTAACCTAACCCTAACACGTACCCTAATCCTAACCCGTACCCTAAACCGAGCCCTAACCCTAACACTAACCCTAACCCTAACCCTAACCCATACCCTACGCCGTACCCAAAGCCCTCCCCGAAAACGTACCCTAAGCCGTACCCTAAGCCTAACCCTAAGCCTAACCCTAACCCTAGGCTACCCTTGACTGCTTCTGCCTCCAATAGATTTCCTAAGCACTAGTGTTTTAAGGAACAGCTTAAAAAGAGAATCCTAATGTGATTTCTTTATAATGGGTGTGTTCCTTATCTTATCCTAGTGTCTAAACACTTCTCCATGGCTGGACCCCCACATAATATTCCTTTACGTGCTAAGGGGTAACTAGAGAGTGGGATAGGTTTAATAACTACCCTAACCCTAACGCGTACCCTAACGCTAACCCCTACCCTAACCCTAACACGTACCCTAATCCTAACCCGTAACCTAAACCGAGCCCTAACCCTAACACTAACCCTAACCCTAACCCTAACCCATACCCTACGCCGTACCCGAAGCCCTCCCCGAACCCGTACCCTAAGCCGTACCCTAAGCCTAACCCTAAGCCTAACCCTAACCCTAGGCTACCCTTGACTGCTTCTGCCTCCAACAGATTTCCTAAGCACTAGTGTTTTAAGGAACAGCTTAAAAAGAGAATCCTAATGTGATTTCTTTATAATGGGTGTGTTCCTTATCTTATCCTAGTGTCTAAACTCTTCTCCACGGCTGGACCACCAAATAATATTCCTTTACGTGCTAAGGGGTAACTAGAGAGTGGGATAGGTTTAATAACTACCCTAACCCTAACGCGTACCCTAACGCTAACCGCTACCCTAAACCTAACACGTACACTAATCCTAACCCGTACCCTAAACCGAGCCCTAACCCTAACACTAACCCTAACCCTAACCCTAACCCGTACCCTACGCCGTACCCGAAGCCCTCCCCGAACCCGTACCCTAAGCCGTACCCTAAGCCTAACCCTAAGCCTAACCCTAACCCTAGGCTACCCTTGACTGCTTCTGCCTCCAATAGATTTCCTAAGCACTAGTGTTTTAAGGAAAAGCTTAAAAAGAGAATCCTAATGTGATTTCTTTATAATGGGTGTGTTCCTTATCTAATCCTAGTGTCTAAACTCTTCTCCATGGCTGGACCCCCAAATAATATTCCTTTATGTGCTAAGGGTTATCTAGAGAGTGGGATAGGTTTAATCACTACCCTAACCCTAACGCGTACCCAAACGCTAACCCCTACCCTAACCCTAACACGTACCCTTATCCTAACCCGTACCCTAAACCGAGCCCTAACCCTAACACTAACCCTAACCCTAACCCTAACCCATACCCTATGCCGTACCTGAAGCCCTCCCCGAACCCGTACCCTAAGCCGTACGTTAAGCCTAACCCTAAGCCTAACCCTAACCCTAGGCTACCCTTGACTGCTTCTGCCTCCAATAGATTTCCTAAGCACTAGTGTTTTAAGGAACAGCTTAAAAAGAGAATCCTAATGTGATTTCTTTATAATGTGTGTGTTCCTTATATTATCTTAGTGTCTAAACTCTTCTCCATGGCTGGACCCCCAAATAATATTCCTTTACGTGCTAAGGGGTATCTAGAGAGTGGGATAGGTTTAATAACTACCCTAACCGTAACGTGTACCCTAAACCTAACCCTTACCCTAAACCGAGCCCTAACCCTAACACTAACCCTAACCCTAACCCTAAGCCATACCCTACGCCGTACCCGAAGCCCTCCCCGAACCCGTACCCTAAGCCGTACCCTAAGCCTAACCCTAAGCCTAACCCTAACCCTAGGCTACCCTTGACTGCTTCTGCCTCCAATAGATTTCCTAAGCACTAGTGTTTTAAGGAACAGCTTAAAAAGAGAATCCTAATGTGATTTCTTTATAATGGGTGTGTTCCTTATCTTATCCTAGTGTCTAAACTCTTCTCCATGGCTGGACCCCCAAATAATATTCCTTTACGTGCTAATGTTTATCTAGAGAGTATGATAGGTTTAGTAACTACCCTAACCCTAACACGTACCCTAACCCTAACCCCTACCCTAACACTAACGCGTACCCTAACCCTAACCCCTACCCTAACCCTAACACGTACCCTAATCCTAACCCGTACCCTAAACCGAGCCCTAACCCTAACACTAACCCAAACCCTAACCCTAACCCATACCTTACGCCGTACCCGAACCCCTCCCCGAACCCGTACCCTAAGCCGTACCCTAAGCCTAACCCTATGCCTAACACTAACCCTAGGCTACCCTTGAGTGCTTCTGCCTCCAATAGATTTCCTAAGCACTGGTGTTTTAAGGAACAGCTTAAAAAGAGAATCCTAATGTGATTTCTTTATAATGGGTGTGTTCCTTACGTAATCCTAGTGTCTAAACTCTTCTCCATGGCTGGACCCCCAAATAATATTCCTTTATGTGCTAAGGGGTATCTAGAGAGTGGGATAGGTTTAATCACTACCCTAACCCTAACGCGTACCCTAACCCTAACCCCTACCCTAACCCTAACACGTACCCTAATCCTAACCCGTACCCTAAACCGAGCCCTAACCCTAACACTAACCCTAACCCTAACCCTAACCCATAGCCTACGCCGTACCCGAAGCCCTCCCCGAACCCGTACCCTAAGCCGTACCCTAAGCCTAACCCTAAGCCTAACCCTAACCCTAGGCTACCCTTGACTGCTTCTGCCTCCAATAGATTTCCTAAGCACTAGAGTTTTAAGGAACAGCTTAAAAAGAGAATCCTAATGTGATTTCTTTATAATGGGTGTGTTCCTTATCTGATCCTAGTGTCTAAACTCTGCTCCATGGCTGGACCCCCAAATAATATTCCTTTACGTGCTAAGGGGTATCTAGAGAGTGGGATATGTTTAATAACTACCCTAACCCTAACGCGTACACTAACCATAACCCGTACCCTAACCCTAACACGTACCCTAATCCTAACCCGTACCCTAAACCGAGCCCTAACACTAACACTAACCCTAACCCTAACCCTAACCCATACCCTACGCCGTACCCGAAGCCCTCCCCGAACCCGTACCCTAAGCCGTACCCTAAGCCTAACCCTAAGCCTAACCCTAACCCTAGGCTACCCTTGACTGCTTCTGCCTCCAACAGATTTCCTAAGCACTAGTGTTTTAAGGAACAGCTTAAAAAGAGAATCCTTATGTGATTTCTTTATAATGGGTGTGTTCCTTATCTTATCCTAGTGTCTAAACTCTTCTCCATGGCTGGACCCCCAAATAATATTCCTTTACGTGCTAAGGGGTATCTAGAGAGTGGGATATGTTTAATAACTACCCTAACCCTAACGCGTACCCTAACCCTAACCCCTACCCTAACCCTAACACGTACCCTAATCCTAACCCGTATCCTAATCCGAGCCCTAACCCTAACACTAACCCTAACCCTAACCCTAACCCATACCCTACGCCGTACCCGAAGCCCTCCCCGAACCCGTACCCTAAGCCGTACCCTAAGCCTAACCCTAAGCTTAACCCTAACCCTAGGCTACCCTTGACTGCTTTTGCCTACAATAGATTTCCTAAGCACTAGTGTTTTAAGGAACAGCTTAAAAAGAGAATCCTAATGTGATTTCTTTATAATGGGTGTGTTCCTTATCTTATCCTAGTGTCTAAACTCTTCTCCATGGCTGGACCCCCAAATAATATTCCTTTACGTGCTAAGGGGTAACTAGAGAGTGGGATAGGTTTAATAACTACCCTAACCCTAACGCGTACCCTAACGCTAACCGCTACCCTAACCCTAACAGGTACCCTAATCCTAACCCGTACCCTAAACCGAGCCCTAACCCTAACACTAACCCTAACCCTAACCCTAACCCATACCCTACGCCGTACCCGAAGCCCTCCCCGAACCCGTACCCTAAGCCGTACCCTAAGCCTAACCCTAACCCTAGGCTACCCTTGACTGCTTCTGCCTCCAATAGATTTCCTAAGCACTAGTGTTTTAAGGAACAGCTTAAAAAGAGAATCCTAATGTGATTTCTTTATAATGGGTGTGTTCCTTATCTAATCCTAGTGTCTAAACTCTTCTCCATGGCTGGACCCCCAAATAATATTCCTTTATGTGCTAAGGGGTATCTAGAGAGTGGGATAGGTTTAATCACTAACCTAACCCTAACGCGTAACATAACCCTAACCCCTACCCTAACCCTAACACGTACCCTAATCCTAACCCGTACCCTAAACCGAGTCCTAACCCTAACACTAACCCTAACCCTAACCCTAACCCATACCCTACGCCGTACCTGAAGCCCTCCCCGAACCCGTACCCTAAGCCGTACCCTAAGCCTAACCCTAACCCTAGGCTACCCTTGACTGCTTCTGCCTCCAATAGATTTCCTAAGCACTAGTGTTTTAAGGAACAGCTTAAAAAGAGAATCCTAATGTGATTTCTTTATAATGTGTGTGTTCCTTATATTATCTTAGTGTCTAAACTCTTCTCCATGGCTGGACACACAAATAATATTCCTTTACGTGCTAAGGGGTATCTAGAGAGAGGGATAGGTTTAATAACTACCCTAACCCTAACGTGTACCCTAACCCTAACCCCTAACCTAACCCTAACACGTACCCTAATCCTAACCCGTACCCTAAACCGAGCCCTAACCCTAACACTAACCCTAACCCTAACCCTAACCCATACCCTACGCCGTACCCGAAGCCCTCCCCGAACCCGTACCCTAAGCCGTACCCTAAGCCTAACCCTAAGCCTAACCCTAACCCTAGGCTACCCTTGACTGCTTCTGCCTCCAATAGATTTCCTAAGCACTAGTGTTTTAAGGAACAGCTTAAAAAGAGAATCCTAATGTGATTTCTTTATAATGGGTGTGTTCCTTATCTTATCCTAGTGTCTAAACACTTCTCCATGGCTGGACCCCCAAATAATATTCCTTTACGTGCTAAGGGGTAACTAGAGAGTGGGATAGGTTTAATAACTACCCTAACCCTAACGCGTACCCTAACGCTAACCCCTACCCTAACCCTAACACGTACCCTAATCCTAACCCGTAACCTAAACCGAGCCCTAACCCTAACACTAACCCTAACCCTAACCCTAAACCATACCCTACGCCGTACCCGAAGCTCTCCCCGAACCCGTACCCTAAGCCGTACCCTAAGCCTAACCCTAAGCCTAACCCTAACCCTAGGCTACCCTTGACTGCTTCTGCCTCCAATAGATTTCCTAAGCACTAGAGTTTTAAGGAACAGCTTAAAAAGAGAATCCTAATGTGATTTCTTTATAATGGGTGTGTTCTTTATCTGATCCTAGTGTCTAAACTCTTCTCCATGGCTGGACCCCCAAATAATATTCCTTTACGTGCTAAGGGGTATCTAGAGAGTGGGATATGTTTAATAACTACCCTAACCCTAACGCGTACACTAACCATAACCCCTACCCTAACCCTAACACGTACCCTAATCCTAACCCGTACCCTAAACCGAGCCCTAACACTAACACTAACCCTAACCCTAACCCTAACCCATACCCTACGCCGTACCCGAAGCCCTCCCCGAACCCGTACCCTAAGCCGTACCCTAAGCCTAACCCTAAGCCTAACCCTAACCCTAGGCTACCCTTGACTGCTTCTGCCTCCAACAGATTTCCTAAGCACTAGTGTTTTAAGGAACAGCTTAAAAAGAGAATCCTTATGTGATTTCTTTATAATGGGTGTGTTCCTTATCTTATCCTAGTGTCTAAACTCTTCTCCATGGCTGGACCCCCAAATAATATTCCTTTACGTGCTAAGGGGTATATAGAGAGTGGGATATGTTTAATAACTACCCTAACCCTAACGCGTACCCTAACCCTAACCCCTACCCTAACCCTAACACGTACCCTTATCCTAACCCGTATCCTAAACCGAGCCCTAACCCTAACACTAACCCTAACCCTAACCCTAACCCATACCCTACGCCGTACCCGAAGCCCTCCCCGAACCCGTACCCTAAGCCGTACCCTAAGCCTAACCCTAAGCCTAACCCTAACCGTAGGCTACCCTTGACTGCTTTTGCCTCCAATAGATTTCCTAAGCACTAGTGTTTTAAGGAACAGCTTAAAAAGAGAATCCTAATGTGATTTCTTTATAATGGGTGTGTTCCTTATCTTATCCTAGTTTCTAAACTCTTCTCCATGGCTGGACCCCCAAATAATATTCCTTTACGTGCTAAGGGGTAACTAGAGAGTGGGATAGGTTTAATAACTACCCTAACCCTAACGCGTACCCTAACGCTAACCGCTACCCTAACCCTAACAGGTACCCTAATCCTAACCCGTACCCTAAACCGAGCCCTAACCCTAACACTAACCCTAACCCTAACCCTAACCCATACCCTACGACGTACCCGAAGCCCTCCCCGAAACCGTACCCTAAGCCGTACCCTAAGCCTAACCCTAAGCCTAACCCTAACCCTAGGCTACCCTTGACTGCTTCTGCCTCCAATAGATTTCCTAAGCACTAGTGTTTTAAGGAACAGCTTAAAAAGAGAATCCTAATGTGATTTCTTTATAATGGGTGTGTTCCTTATCTAATCCTAGTGTCTAAACTCTTCTCCATGGCTGGACCCCCAAATAATATTCCTTTATGTGCTAAGGGGTATCTAGAGAGTGGGATAGGTTTAATCACTACCCTAACCCTAACGCGTAACATAACCCTAACCCCTACCCTAACCCTAACACGTACCCTAATCCTAACCCGTACCCTAAACCGAGTCCTAACCCTAACACTAACCCTAACCCTAACCCTAACCCATACCCTACGCCGTACCCGAAGCCCTCCCCGAACCCGTACCCTAAGCCGTACCCTAAGCCTAACCCTAACCCTAGGCTACCCTTGACTGCTTATGCCTCCAATAGATTTCCTAAGCACTAGTGTTTTAAGGAACAGCTTAAAAAGAGAATCCTAATGTGATTTCTTTATAATGTGTGTGTTCCTTATATTATCTTAGTGTCTAAACTCTTCTCCATGGCTGGACCCCCAAATAATATTCCTTTACGTGCTAAGGGGTATCTAGAGAGTGGGATAGGTTTAATAACTACCCTAACCCTAACGCGTACCCTAACCCTAACCCCTAACCTAACCCTAACACGTACCCTAATCCTAACCCGTACCCTAAACCGAGCCCTAACCCTAACACTAACCCTAACCCTAACCCTAACCCATACCCTATGCCGTACCTGAAGCCCTCCCCGAACCCGTACCCTAAGCCGTACGTTAAGCCTAACCCTAAGCCTAACCCTAACCCTAGGCTACCCTTGACTGCTTCTGCCTCCAATAGATTTCCTAAGCACTAGTGTTTTAAGGAACAGCTTAAAAAGAGAATCCTAATGTGATTTCTTTATAATGTGTGTGTTCCTTATATTATCTTAGTGTCTAAACTCTTCTCCATGGCTGGACCCCCAAATAATATTCCTTTACGTGCTAAGGGGTATCTAGAGAGTGGGATAGGTTTAATAACTACCCTAACCGTAACGTGTACCCTAAACCTAACCCTTACCCTAAACCGAGCCCTAACCCTAACACTAACCCTAACCCTAACCCTAAGCCATACCCTACGCCGTACCCGAAGCCCTCCCCGAACCCGTACCCTAAGCCGTACCCTAAGCCTAACCCTAAGCCTAACCCTAACCCTAGGCTACCCTTGACTGCTTCTGCCTCCAATAGATTTCCTAAGCACTAGTGTTTTAAGGAACAGCTTAAAAAGAGAATCCTAATGTGATTTCTTTATAATGGGTGTGTTCCTTATCTTATCCTAGTGTCTAAACTCTTCTCCATGGCTGGACCCCCAAATAATATTCCTTTACGTGCTAATGTTTATCTAGAGAGTATGATAGGTTTAGTAACTACCCTAACCCTAACACGTACCCTAACCCTAACCCCTACCCTAACACTAACGCGTACCCTAACCATAACCCCTACCCTAACCCTAACACGTACCCTAATCCTAACCCGTACCCTAAACCGAGCCCTAACCCTAACACTAACCCAAACCCTAACCCTAACCCATACCTTACGCCGTACCCGAACCCCTCCCCGAACCCGTACCCTAAGCCGTACCCTAAGCCTAACCCTATGCCTAACACTAACCCTAGGCTACCCTTGACTGCTTCTGCCTCCAATAGATTTCCTAAGCACTGGTGTTTTAAGGAACAGCTTAAAAAGTAAATCCTAATGTGATTTCTTTATAATGGGTGTGTTCCTTACCTAATCCTAGTGTCTAAACTCTTCTCCATGGCTGGACCCCCAAATAATATTCCTTTATGTGCTAAGGGGTATCTAGAGAGTGGGATAGGTTTAATCACTACCCTAACCCTAACGCGTACCCTAACCCTAACCCCTACCCTAACCCTAACACGTACCCTAATCCTAACCCGTACCCTAAACCGAGCCCTAACCCTAACACTAACCCTAACCCTAACCCTAACCCATAGCCTACGCCGTACCCGAAGCCCTCCCCGAACCCGTACCCTAAGCCGTACCCTAAGCCTAACCCTAAGCCTAACCCTAACCCTAGGCTACCCTTGACTGCTTCTGCCTCCAATAGATTTCCTAAGCACTAGAGTTTTAAGGAACAGCTTAAAAAGAGAATCCTAATGTGATTTCTTTATAATGGGTGTGTTCCTTATCTGATCCTAGTGTCTAAACTCTTCTCCATGGCTGGACCCCCAAATAATATTCCTTTACGTGCTAAGGGGTATCTAGAGAGTGGGATATGTTTAATAACTACCCTAACCCTAACGCGTACACTAACCATAACCCGTACCCTAACCCTAACACGTACCCTAATCCTAACCCGTACCCTAAACCGAGCCCTAACACTAACACTAACCCTAACCCTAACCCTAACCCATACCCTACGCCGTACCCGAAGCCCTCCCCGAACCCGTACCCTAAGCCGTACCCTAAGCCTAACCCTAAGCCTAACCCTAACCCTAGGCTACCCTTGACTGCTTCTGCCTCCAACAGATTTCCTAAGCACTAGTGTTTTAAGGAACAGCTTAAAAAGAGAATCCTTATGTGATTTCTTTATAATGGGTGTGTTCCTTATCTAATCCTAGTGTCTAAACTCTTCTCCATGGCTGGACCCCCAAATAATATTCCTTTATGTGCTAAGGGGTATCTAGAGAGTGGGATAGGTTTAATCACTACCCTAACCCTAACGCGTAACATAACCCTAACCCCTACCCTAACCCTAACACGTACCCTAATCCTAACCCGTACCCTAAACCGAGTCCTAACCCTAACACTAACCCTAACCCTAACCCTAACCCATACCCTACGCCGTACCCGAAGCCCTCCCCGAACCCGTACCCTAAGCCGTACCCTAAGCCTAACCCTAACCCTAGGCTACCCTTGACTGCTTATGCCTCCAATAGATTTCCTAAGCACTAGTGTTTTAAGGAACAGCTTAAAAAGAGAATCCTAATGTGATTTCTTTATAATGTGTGTGTTCCTTATATTATCTTAGTGTCTAAACTCTTCTCCATGGCTGGACCCCCAAATAATATTCCTTTACGTGCTAAGGGGTATCTAGAGAGTGGGATAGGTTTAATAACTACCCTAACCCTAACGCGTACCCTAACCCTAACCCCTAACCTAACCCTAACACGTACCCTAATCCTAACCCGTACCCTAAACCGAGCCCTAACCCTAACACTAACCCTAACCCTAACCCTAACCCATACCCTATGCCGTACCTGAAGCCCTCCCCGAACCCGTACCCTAAGCCGTACGTTAAGCCTAACCCTAAGCCTAACCCTAACCCTAGGCTACCCTTGACTGCTTCTGCCTCCAATAGATTTCCTAAGCACTAGTGTTTTAAGGAACAGCTTAAAAAGAGAATCCTAATGTGATTTCTTTATAATGTGTGTGTTCCTTATATTATCTTAGTGTCTAAACTCTTCTCCATGGCTGGACCCCCAAATAATATTCCTTTACGTGCTAAGGGGTATCTAGAGAGTGGGATAGGTTTAATAACTACCCTAACCGTAACGTGTACCCTAAACCTAACCCTTACCCTAAACCGAGCCCTAACCCTAACACTAACCCTAACCCTAACCCTAAGCCATACCCTACGCCGTACCCGAAGCCCTCCCCGAACCCGTACCCTAAGCCGTACCCTAAGCCTAACCCTAAGCCTAACCCTAACCCTAGGCTACCCTTGACTGCTTCTGCCTCCAATAGATTTCCTAAGCACTAGTGTTTTAAGGAACAGCTTAAAAAGAGAATCCTAATGTGATTTCTTTATAATGGGTGTGTTCCTTATCTTATCCTAGTGTCTAAACTCTTCTCCATGGCTGGACCCCCAAATAATATTCCTTTACGTGCTAATGTTTATCTAGAGAGTATGATAGGTTTAGTAACTACCCTAACCCTAACACGTACCCTAACCCTAACCCCTACCCTAACACTAACGCGTACCCTAACCATAACCCCTACCCTAACCCTAACACGTACCCTAATCCTAACCCGTACCCTAAACCGAGCCCTAACCCTAACACTAACCCAAACCCTAACCCTAACCCATACCTTACGCCGTACCCGAACCCCTCCCCGAACCCGTACCCTAAGCCGTACCCTAAGCCTAACCCTATGCCTAACACTAACCCTAGGCTACCCTTGACTGCTTCTGCCTCCAATAGATTTCCTAAGCACTGGTGTTTTAAGGAACAGCTTAAAAAGTAAATCCTAATGTGATTTCTTTATAATGGGTGTGTTCCTTACCTAATCCTAGTGTCTAAACTCTTCTCCATGGCTGGACCCCCAAATAATATTCCTTTATGTGCTAAGGGGTATCTAGAGAGTGGGATAGGTTTAATCACTACCCTAACCCTAACGCGTACCCTAACCCTAACCCCTACCCTAACCCTAACACGTACCCTAATCCTAACCCGTACCCTAAACCGAGCCCTAACCCTAACACTAACCCTAACCCTAACCCTAACCCATAGCCTACGCCGTACCCGAAGCCCTCCCCGAACCCGTACCCTAAGCCGTACCCTAAGCCTAACCCTAAGCCTAACCCTAACCCTAGGCTACCCTTGACTGCTTCTGCCTCCAATAGATTTCCTAAGCACTAGAGTTTTAAGGAACAGCTTAAAAAGAGAATCCTAATGTGATTTCTTTATAATGGGTGTGTTCCTTATCTGATCCTAGTGTCTAAACTCTTCTCCATGGCTGGACCCCCAAATAATATTCCTTTACGTGCTAAGGGGTATCTAGAGAGTGGGATATGTTTAATAACTACCCTAACCCTAACGCGTACACTAACCATAACCCGTACCCTAACCCTAACACGTACCCTAATCCTAACCCGTACCCTAAACCGAGCCCTAACACTAACACTAACCCTAACCCTAACCCTAACCCATACCCTACGCCGTACCCGAAGCCCTCCCCGAACCCGTACCCTAAGCCGTACCCTAAGCCTAACCCTAAGCCTAACCCTAACCCTAGGCTACCCTTGACTGCTTCTGCCTCCAACAGATTTCCTAAGCACTAGTGTTTTAAGGAACAGCTTAAAAAGAGAATCCTTATGTGATTTCTTTATAATGGGTGTGTTCCTTATCTAATCCTAGTGTCTAAACTCTTCTCCATGGCTGGACCCCCAAATAATATTCCTTTATGTGCTAAGGGGTATCTAGAGAGTGGGATAGGTTTAATCACTACCCTAACCCTAACGCGTAACATAACCCTAACCCCTACCCTAACCCTAACACGTACCCTAATCCTAACCCGTACCCTAAACCGAGTCCTAACCCTAACACTAACCCTAACCCTAACCCTAACCCATACCCTACGCCGTACCCGAAGCCCTCCCCGAACCCGTACCCTAAGCCGTACCCTAAGCCTAACCCTAACCCTAGGCTACCCTTGACTGCTTATGCCTCCAATAGATTTCCTAAGCACTAGTGTTTTAAGGAACATCTTAAAAAGAGAATCCTAATGTGATTTCTTTATAATGTGTGTGTTCCTTATATTATCTTAGTGTCTAAACTCTTCTCCATGGCTGGACCCCCAAATAATATTCCTTTACGTGCTAAGGGGTATCTAGAGAGTGGGATAGGTTTAATAACTACCCTAACCCTAACGCGTACCCTAACCCTAACCCCTAACCTAACCCTAACACGTACCCTAATCCTAACCCGTACCCTAAACCGAGCCCTAACCCTAACACTAACCCTAACCCTAACCCTAACCCATACCCTACGCCGTACCCAAAGCCCTCCCCGAAAACGTACCCTAAGCCGTACCCTAAGCCTAACCCTAAGCCTAACCCTAACCCTAGGCTACCCTTGACTGCTTCTGCCTCCAATAGATTTCCTAAGCACTAGTGTTTTAAGGAACAGCTTAAAAAGAGAATCCTAATGTGATTTCTTTATGATGGGTGTGTTCCTTATCTTATCCTAGTGTCTAAACACTTCTCCATGGCTGGACCCCCACATAATATTCCTTTACGTGCTAAGGGGTAACTAGAGAGTGGGATAGGTTTAATAACTACCCTAACCCTAACGCGTACCCTAACGCTAACCCCTACCCTAACCCTAACACGTACCCTAATCCTAACCCGTAACCTAAACCGAGCCCTAACCCTAACACTAACCCTAACCCTAACCCTAACCCATACCCTACGCCGTAACCGAAGCCCTCCCCGAACCCGTACCCTAAGCCGTACCCTAAGCCTAACCCTAAGCCTAACCCTAACCCTAGGCTACCCTTGACTGCTTCTGCCTCCAACAGATTTCCTAAGCACTAGTGTTTTAAGGAACAGCTTAAAAAGAGAATCCTAATGTGATTTCTTTATAATGGGTGTGTTCCTTATCTTATCCTAGTGTCTAAACTCTTCTCCACGGATGGACCACCAAATAATATTCCTTTACGTGCTAAGGGGTATCTAGAGAGTGGGATAGGTTTAATAACTACCCTAACCCTAACGCGTACCCTAACGCTAACCGCTACCCTAAACCTAACACGTACACTAATCCTAACCCGTACCCTAAACCGAGCCCTAACCCTAACACTAACCCTAACCCTAACCCTAACCCGTACCCTACGCCGTACCCGAAGCCCTCACCGAACCCGTACCCTAAGCCGTACCCTAAGCCTAACCCTAAGCCTAACCCTAACCCTAGGCTACCCTTGACTGCTTCTGCCTCCAATAGATTTCCTAAGCACTAGTGTTTTAAGGAAAAGCTTAAAAAGAGAATCCTAATGTGATTTCTTTATAATGGGTGTGTTCCTTATCTAATCCTAGTGTCTAAACTCTTCTCCATGGCTGGACCCCCAAATAATATTCCTTTATGTGCTAAGGGTTATCTAGAGAGTGGGATAGGTTTAATCACTACCCTAACCCTAACGCGTACCCAAACGCTAACTCCTACCCTAACCCTAACACGTACCCTAATCCTAACCCGTACCCTAAACCGAGCCCTAACCCTAACACTAACCCTAACCCTAACCCTAACCCATACCCTATGCCGTACCTGAAGCCCTCCCCGAACCCGTACCCTAAGCCGTACGTTAAGCCTAACCCTAAGCCTAACCCTAACCCTAGGCTACCCTTGACTGCTTCTGCCTCCAATAGATTTCCTAAGCACTAGTGTTTTAAGGAACAGCTTAAAAAGAGAATCCTAATGTGATTTCTTTATAATGTGTGTGTTCCTTATATTATCTTAGTGTCTAAACTCTTCTCCATGGCTGGACCCCCAAATAATATTCCTTTACGTGCTAAGGGGTATCTAGAGAGTGGGATAGGTTTAATAACTACCCTAACCGTAACGTGTACCCTAAACCTAACCCTTACCCTAAACCGAGCCCTAACCCTAACACTAACCCTAACCCTAACCCTAAGCCATACCCTACGCCGTACCCGAAGCCCTCCCCGAACCCGTACCCTAAGCCGTACCCTAAGCCTAACCCTAAGCCTAACCCTAACCCTAGGCTACCCTTGACTGCTTCTGCCTCCAATAGATTTCCTAAGCACTAGTGTTTTAAGGAACAGCTTAAAAAGAGAATCCTAATGTGATTTCTTTATAATGGGTGTGTTCCTTATCTTATCCTAGTGTCTAAACTCTTCTCCATGGCTGGACCCCCAAATAATATTCCTTTACGTGCTAATGTTTATCTAGAGAGTATGATAGGTTTAGTAACTACCCTAACCCTAACACGTACCCTAACCCTAACCCCTACCCTAACACTAACGCGTACCCTAACCCTAACCCCTACCCTAACCCTAACACGTACCCTAATCCTAACCCGTACCCTAAACCGAGCCCTAACCCTAACACTAACCCAAACCCTAACCCTAACCCATACCTTACGCCGTACCCGAACCCCTCCCCGAACCCGTACCCTAAGCCGTACCCTAAGCCTAACCCTATGCCTAACACTAACCCTAGGCTACCCTTGACTGCTTCTGCCTCCAATAGATTTCCTAAGCACTGGTGTTTTAAGGAACAGCTTAAAAAGTAAATCCTAATGTGATTTCTTTATAATGGGTGTGTTCCTTACCTAATCCTAGTGTCTAAACTCTTCTCCATGGCTGGACCCCCAAATAATATTCCTTTATGTGCTAAGGGGTATCTAGAGAGTGGGATAGGTTTAATCACTACCCTAACCCTAACGCGTACCCTAACCCTAACCCCTACCCTAACCCTAACACGTACCCTAATCCTAACCCGTACCCTAAACCGAGCCCTAACCCTAACACTAACCCTAACCCTAACCCTAACCCATAGCCTACGCCGTACCCGAAGCCCTCCCCGAACCCGTACCCTAAGCCGTACCCTAAGCCTAACCCTAAGCCTAACCCTAACCCTAGGCTACCCTTGACTGCTTCTGCCTCCAATAGATTTCCTAAGGACTAGAGTTTTAAGGAACAGCTTAAAAAGAGAATCCTAATGTGATTTCTTTATAATGGGTGTGTTCCTTATCTGATCCTAGTGTCTAAACTCTTCTCCATGGCTGGACCCCCAAATAATATTCCTTTACGTGCTAAGGGGTATCTAGAGAGTGGGATATGTTTAATAACTACCCTAACCCTAACGCGTACACTAACCATAACCCGTACCCTAACCCTAACACGTACCCTAATCCTAACCCGTACCCTAAACCGAGCCCTAACACTAACACTAACCCTAACCCTAACCCTAACCCATACCCTACGCCGTACCCGAAGCCCTCCCCGAACCCGTACCCTAAGCCGTACCCTAAGCCTAACCCTAAGCCTAACCCTAACCCTAGGCTACCCTTGACTGCTTCTGCCTCCAACAGATTTCCTAAGCACTAGTGTTTTAAGGAACAGCTTAAAAAGAGAATCCTTATGTGATTTCTTTATAATGGGTGTGTTCCTTATCTTATCCTAGTGTCTAAACTCTTCTCCATGGCTGGACCCCCAAATAATATTCCTTTACGTGCTAAGGGGTATCTAGAGAGTGGGATATGTTTAATAACTACCCTAACCCTAACGCGTACCCTAACGCTAACCGCTACCCTAAACCTAACACGTACACTAATCCTAACCCGTACCCTAAACCGAGCCCTAACCCTAACACTAACCCTAACCCTAACCCTAACCCGTACCCTACGCCGTACCCGAAGCCCTCCCCGAACCCGTACCCTAAGCCGTACCCTAAGCCTAACCCTAAGCCTAACCCTAACCCTAGGCTACCCTTGACTGCTTCTGCCTCCAATAGATTTCCTAAGCACTAGTGTTTTAAGGAAAAGCTTAAAAAGAGAATCCTAATGTGATTTCTTTATAATGGGTGTGTTCCTTATATTATCTTAGTGTCTAAACTCTTCTCCATGGCTGGACCCCCAAATAATATTCCTTTACGTGCTAAGGGGTATCTAGAGAGTGGGATAGGTTTAATAACTACCCTAACCGTAACGTGTACCCTAAACCTAACCCTTACCCTAAACCGAGCCCTAACCCTAACACTAACCCTAACCCAAACCCTAAGCCATACCCTACGCTGTACCCGAAGCCCTCCCCGAACCCGTACCCTAAGCCGTACCCTAAGCCTAACCCTAAGCCTAACCCTAACCCTAGGCTACCCTTGACTGCTTCTGCCTCCAATAGATTTCCTAAGCACTAGTGTTTTAAGGAACAGCTTAAAAAGAGAATCCTAATGTGATTTCTTTATAATGGGTGTGTTCCTTATCTTATCCTAGTGTCTAAACTCTTCTCCATGGCTGGACCCCCAAATAATATTCCTTTACGTGCTAATGTTTATCTAGAGAGTATGATAGGTTTAGTAACTACCCTAACCCTAACACGTACCCTAACCCTAACCCCTACCCTAACACTAACGCGTACCCTAACCCTAACCCCTACCCTAACCCTAACACGTACCCTAATCCTAACCCGTACCCTAAACCGAGCCCTAACCCTAACACTAACCCAAACCCTAACCCTAACCCATACCTTACGCCGTACCCGAACCCCTCCCCGAACCCGTACCCTAAGCCGTACCCTAAGCCAACCCTATGCCTAACACTAACCCTAGGCTACCCTTGACTGCTTCTGCCTCCAATAGATTTCCTAAGCACTGGTGTTTTAAGGAACAGCTTAAAAAGAGAATCCTAATGTGATTTCTTTATAATGGGTGTGTTCCTTACCTAATCCTAGTGTCTAAACTCTTCTCCATGGCTGGACCCCCAAATAATATTCCTTTATGTGCTAAGGGGTATCTAGAGAGTGGGATAGGTTTAATCACTACCCTAACCCTAACGCGTACCCTAACCCTAACCCCTACCCTAACCCTAACACGTACCCTAATCCTAACCCGTACCCTAAACCGAGCCCTAACCCTAACACTAACCCTAACCCTAACCCTAACCCATAGCCTACGCCGTACCCGAAGCCCTCCCCGAACCCGTACCCTAAGCCGTACCCTAAGCCTAACCCTAAGCCTAACCCTAACCCTAGGCTACCCTTGACTGCTTCTGCCTCCAATAGATTTCCTAAGCACTAGAGTTTTAAGGAACAGCTTAAAAAGAGAATCCTAATGTGATTTCTTTATAATGGGTGTGTTCCTTATCTGATCCTAGTGTCTAAACTCTTCTCCATGGCTGGACCCCCAAATAATATTCCTTTACGTGCTAAGGGGTATCTAGAGAGTGGGATATGTTTAATAACTACCCTAACCCTAACGCGTACACTAACCATAACCCGTACCCTAACCCTAACACGTACCCTAATCCTAACCCGTACCCTAAACCGAGCCCTAACACTAACACTAACCCTAAACCTAACCCTAACCCATACCCTACGCCGTACCCGAAGCCCTCCCCGAACCCGTACCCTAAGCCGTACCCTAAGCCTAACCCTAAGCCTAACCCTAACCCTAGGCTACCCTTGACTGCTTCTGCCTCCAACAGATTTCCTAAGCACTAGTGTTTTAAGGAACAGCTTAAAAAGAGAATCCTTATGTGATTTCTTTATAATGGGTGTGTTCCTTATCTTATCCTAGTGTCTAAACTCTTCTCCATGGCTGGACCCCCAAATAATATTCCTTTACGTGCTAAGGGGTATCTAGAGAGTGGGATATGCTTAATAACTACCCTAACCCTAACGCGTACCCTAACCCTAACCCCTACCCTAACCCTAACACGTACCCTAATCCTAACCCGTATCCTAAACCGAGCCCTAACCCTAACACTAACCCTAACCCTAACCCTAACCCATACCCTACGCCGTACCCGAAGCCCTCCCCGAACCCGTACCCTAAGCCGTACCCTAAGCCTAACCCTAAGCCTAACCCTAACCCTAGGCTACCCTTGACTGCTTTTGCCTCCAATAGATTTCCTAAGCACTAGTGTTTTAAGGAACAGCTTAAAAAGAGAATCCTAATGTGATTTCTTTATAATGGGTGTGTTCCTTATCTTATCCTAGTGTCTAAACTCTTCTCCATGGCTGGACCCCCAAATAATATTCCTTTATGTGCTAAGGGGTAACTAGAGAGTGGGATAGGTTTAATAACTACCCTAACCCTAACGCGTACCCTAACGCTAACCGCTACCCTAACCCTAACAGGTACCCTAATCCTAACCCGTACCCTAAACCGAGCCCTAACCCTAACACTAACCCTAACCCTAACCCTAACCCATACCCTACGCCGTACCCGAAGCCCTCCCCGAACCCGTACCCTAAGCCGTACCCTAAGCCTAACCCTAACCCTAGGCTACCCTTGACTGCTTCTGCCTCCAATAGATTTCCTAAGCACTAGTGTTTTAAGGAACAGCTTAAAAAGAGAATCCTAATGTGATTTCTTTATAATGGGTGTGTTCCTTATCTAATCCTAGTGTCTAAACTCTTCTCCATGGCTGGACCCCCAAATAATATTCCTTTATGTGCTAAGGGGTATCTAGAGAGTGGGATAGGTTTAATCACTAACCTAACCCTAACGCGTAACATAACCCTAACCCCTACCCTAACCCTAACACGTACCCTAATCCTAACCCGTACCCTAAACCGAGTCCTAACCCTAACACTAACCCTAACCCTAACCCATACCCTACGCCGTACCCGAAGCCCTCCCCGAACCCGTACCCTAAGCCGTACCCTAAGCCTAACCCTAACCCTAGGCTACCCTTGACTGCTTCTGCCTCCAATAGATTTCCTAAGCACTAGTGTTTTAAGGAACAGCTTAAAGAGAGAATCCTTATGTGATTTCTTTATAATGGGTGTGTTCCTTATCTTATCCTAGTGTCTAAACTCTTCTCCATGGCTGGACACACAAATAATATTCCTTTACGTGCTAAGGGGTATCTAGAGAGAGGGATAGGTTTAATAACTACCCTAACCCTAACGTGTACCCTAACCCTAACCCCTAACCTAACCCTAACACGTACCCTAATCCTAACCCGTACCCTAAACCGAGCCCTAACCCTAACACTAACCCTAACCCTAACCCTAACCCATACCCTACGCCGTACCTGAAGCCCTCCCCGAACCCGTACCCTAAGCCGTACCCTAAGCCTAACCCTAAGCCTAACCCTAACCCTAGGCTACCCTTGACTGCTTCTGCCTCCAATAGATTTCCTAAGCACTAGTGTTTTAAGGAACAGCTTAAAAAGAGAATCCTAATGTGATTTCTTTATAATGGGTGTGTTCCTTATCTTATCCTAGTGTCTAAACACTTCTCCATGGCTGGACCCCCAAATAATATTCCTTTACGTGCTAAGGGGTAACTAGAGAGTGGGATAGGTTTAATAACTACCCTAACCCTAACGCGTACCCTAACGCTAACCCCTACCCTAACCCTAACACGTACCCTAATCCTAACCCGTAACCTAAACCGAGCCCTAACCCTAACACTAACCCTAACCCTAACCCTAAACCATACCCTACGCCGTACCCGAAGCCCTCCCCGAACCCGTACCCTAAGCCGTACCCTAAGCATAACCCTAAGCCTAACCCTAACCCTAGGCTACCCTTGACTGCTTCTGCCTCCAATAGATTTCCTAAGCACTAGAGTTTTAAGGAACAGCTTAAAAAGAGAATCCTAATGTGATTTCTTTATAATGGGTGTGTTCCTTATCTGATCCTAGTGTCTAAACTCTTCTCCATGGCTGGACCCCCAAATAATATTCCTTTACGTGCTAAGGGGTATCTAGAGAGTGGGATATGTTTAATAACTACCCTAACCCTAACGCGTACACTAACCATAACCCCTACCCTAACCCTAACACGTACCCTAATCCTAACCCGTACCCTAAACCGAGCCCTAACACTAACACTAACCCTAACCCTAACCCTAACCCATACCCTACGCCGTACCCGAAGCCCTCCCCGAACCCGTACCCTAAGCCGTACCCTAAGCCTAACCCTAAGCCTAACCCTAACCCTAGGCTACCCTTGACTGCTTCTGCCTCCAACAGATTTCCTAAGCACTAGTGTTTTAAGGAACAGCTTAAAAAGAGAATCCTTATGTGATTTCTTTATAATGGGTGTGTTCCTTATCTTATCCTAGTGTCTAAACTCTTCTCCATGGCTGGACCCCCAAATAATATTCCTTTACGTGCTAAGGGGTATCTAGAGAGTGGGATATGTTTAATAACTACCCTAACCCTAACGTGTACCCTAACCCTAACCCCTACCCTAACCCTAACACGTACCCTTATCCTAACCCGTATCCTAAACCGAGCCCTAACTCTAACACTAACCCTAACCCTAACCCTAACCCATACC
The DNA here is from genome assembly GCF_965194825.1 of Balaenoptera physalus. NCBI lineage: Eukaryota > Metazoa > Chordata > Mammalia > Artiodactyla > Balaenopteridae > Balaenoptera > Balaenoptera physalus. The sequence goes on along the minus strand of NW_028126449.1, from coordinate 342,474 downwards.
CTACGCCGTACCCGAAGCCCTCCCCGAACCCGTACCCTAAGCCGTACCCTAAGCCTAACCCTAAGCCTAACCCTAACCGTAGGCTACCCTTGACTGCTTTTGCCTCCAATAGATTTCCTAAGCACTAGTGTTTTAAGGAACAGCTTAAAAAGAGAATCCTAATGTGATTTCTTTATAATGGGTGTGTTCCTTATCTTATCCTAGTTTCTAAACTCTTCTCCATGGCTGGACCCCCAAATAATATTCCTTTACGTGCTAAGGGGTAACTAGAGAGTGGGATAGGTTTAATAACTACCCTAACCCTAACGCGTACCCTAACGCTAACCGCTACCCTAACCCTAACAGGTACCCTAATCCTAACCCGTACCCTAAACCGAGCCCTAACCCTAACACTAACCCTAACCCTAACCCTAACCCATACCCTACGCCGTACCCGAAGCCCTCCCCGAAACCGTACCCTAAGCCGTACCCTAAGCCTAACCCTAAGCCTAACCCTAACCCTAGGCTACCCTTGACTGCTTCTGCCTCCAATAGATTTCCTAAGCACTAGTGTTTTAAGGAACAGCTTAAAAAGAGAATCCTAATGTGATTTCTTTATAATGGGTGTGTTCCTTATCTAATCCTAGTGTCTAAACTCTTCTCCATGGCTGGACCCCCAAATAATATTCCTTTATGTGCTAAGGGGTATCTAGAGAGTGGGATAGGTTTAATCACTACCCTAACCCTAACGCGTAACATAACCCTAACCCCTACCCTAACCCTAACACGTACCCTAATCCTAACCCGTACCCTAAACCGAGTCCTAACCCTAACACTAACCCTAACCCTAACCCTAACGCATACCCTACGCCGTACCCGAAGCCCTCCCCGAACCCGTACCCTAAGCCGTACCCTAAGCCTAACCCTAACCCTAGGCTACCCTTGACTGCTTATGCCTCCAATAGATTTCCTAAGCACTAGTGTTTTAAGGAACAGCTTAAAAAGAGAATCCTAATGTGATTTCTTTATAATGTGTGTGTTCCTTATATTATCTTAGTGTCTAAACTCTTCTCCATGGCTGGACCCCCAAATAATATTCCTTTACGTGCTAAGGGGTATCTAGAGAGTGGGATAGGTTTAATAACTACCCTAACCCTAACGCGTACCCTAACCCTAACCCCTAACCTAACCCTAACACGTACCCTAATCCTAACCCGTACCCTAAACCGAGCCCTAACCCTAACACTAACCCTAACCCTAACCCTAACCCATACCCTACGCCGTACCCAAAGCCCTCCCCGAAAACGTACCCTAAGCCGTACCCTAAGCCTAACCCTAAGCCTAACCCTAACCCTAGGCTACCCTTGACTGCTTCTGCCTCCAATAGATTTCCTAAGCACTAGTGTTTTAAGGAACAGCTTAAAAAGAGAATCCTAATGTGATTTCTTTATAATGGGTGTGTTCCTTATCTTATCCTAGTGTCTAAACACTTCTCCATGGCTGGACCCCCACATAATATTCCTTTACGTGCTAAGGGGTAACTAGAGAGTGGGATAGGTTTAATAACTACCCTAACCCTAACGCGTACCCTAACGCTAACCCCTACCCTAACCCTAACACGTACCCTAATCCTAACCCGTAACCTAAACCGAGCCCTAACCCTAACACTAACCCTAACCCTAACCCTAACCCATACCCTACGCCGTACCCGAAGCCCTCCCCGAACCCGTACCCTAAGCCGTACCCTAAGCCTAACCCTAAGCCTAACCCTAACCCTAGGCTACCCTTGACTGCTTCTGCCTCCAACAGATTTCCTAAGCACTAGTGTTTTAAGGAACAGCTTAAAAAGAGAATCCTAATGTGATTTCTTTATAATGGGTGTGTTCTTTATCTTATCCTAGTGTCTAAACTCTTCTCCACGGCTGGACCACCAAATAATATTCCTTTACGTGCTAAGGGGTAACTAGAGAGTGGGATAGGTTTAATAACTACCCTAACCCTAACGCGTACCCTAACGCTAACCGCTACCCTAAACCTAACACGTACACTAATCCTAACCCGTACCCTAAACCGAGCCCTAACCCTAACACTAACCCTAACCCTAACCCTAACCCGTACCCTACGCCGTACCCGAAGCCCTCCCCGAACCCGTACCCTAAGCCGTACCCTAAGCCTAACCCTAAGCCTAACCCTAACCCTAGGCTACCCTTGACTGCTTCTGCCTCCAATAGATTTCCTAAGCAGTAGTGTTTTAAGGAAAAGCTTAAAAAGAGAATCCTAATGTGATTTCTTTATAATGGGTGTGTTCCTTATCTAATCCTAGTGTCTAAACTCTTCTCCATGGCTGGACCCCCAAATAATATTCCTTTATGTGCTAAGGGTTATCTAGAGAGTGGGATACGTTTAATCACTACCCTAACCCTAACGCGTACCCAAACGCTAACCCCTACCCTAACCCTAACACGTACCCTTATCCTAACCCGTACCCTAAACCGAGCCCTAACCCTAACACTAACCCTAACCCTAACTCTAACCCATACCCTATGCCGTACCTGAAGCCCTCCCCGAACCCGTACCCTAAGCCGTACGTTAAGCCTAACCCTAAGCCTAACCCTAACCCTAGGCTACCCTTGACTGCTTCTGCCTCCAATAGATTTCCTAAGCACTAGTGTTTTAAGGAACAGCTTAAAAAGAGAATCCTAATGTGATTTCTTTATAATGTGTGTGTTCCTTATATTATCTTAGTGTCTAAACTCTTCTCCATGGCTGGACCCCCAAATAATATTCCTTTACGTGCTAAGGGGTATCTAGAGAGTGGGATAGGTTTAATAACTACCCTAACCGTAACGTGTACCCTAAACCTAACCCTTACCCTAAACCGAGCCCTAACCCTAACACTAACCCTAACCCTAACCCTAAGCCATACCCTACGCCGTACCCGAAGCCCTCCCCGAACCCGTACCCTAAGCCGTACCCTAAGCCTAACCCTAAGCCTAACCCTAACCCTAGGCTACCCTTGACTGCTTCTGCCTCCAATAGATTTCCTAAGCACTAGTGTTTTAAGGAACAGCTTAAAAAGAGAATCCTAATGTGATTTCTTTATAATGGGTGTGTTCCTTATCTTATCCTAGTGTCTAAACTCTTCTCCATGGCTGGACCCCCAAATAATATTCCTTTACGTGCTAATGTTTATCTAGAGAGTATGATAGGTTTAGTAACTACCCTAACCCTAACACGTACCCTAACCCTAACCCCTACCCTAACACTAACGCGTACCCTAACCCTAACCCCTACCCTAACCCTAACACGTACCCTAATCCTAACCCGTACCCTAAACCGAGCCCTAACCCTAACACTAACCCAAACCCTAACCCTAACCCATACCTTACGCTGTACCCGAACCCCTCCCCGAACCCGTACCCTAAGCCGTACCCTAAGCCTAACCCTATGCCTAACACTAACCCTAGGCTACCCTTGACTGCTTCTGCCTCCAATAGATTTCCTAAGCACTGGTGTTTTAAGGAACAGCTTAAAAAGAGAATCCTAATGTGATTTCTTTATAATGGGTGTGTTCCTTACCTAATCCTAGTGTCTAAACTCTTCTCCATGGCTGGACCCCCAAATAATATTCCTCTATGTGCTAAGGGGTATCTAGAGAGTGGGATAGGTTTAATCACTACCCTAACCCTAACGCGTAGCCTAACCCTAACCCCTACCCTAACCCTAACACGTACCCTAATCCTAACCCGTACCCTAAACCGAGCCCTAACCCTAACACTAACCCTAACCCTAACCCTAACCCATAGCCTACGCCGTACCCAAAGCCCTCCCCGAACCCGTACCCTAAGCCGTACCCTAAGCCTAACCCTAAGCCTAACCCTAACCCTAGGCTACCCTTGACTGCTTCTGCCTCCAATAGATTTCCTAAGCACTAGAGTTTTAAGGAACAGCTTAAAAAGAGAATCCTAATGTGATTTCTTTATAATGGGTGTGTTCCTTATCTGATCCTAGTGTCTAAACTCTTCTCCATGGCTGGACCCCCAAATAATATTCCTTTACGTGCTAAGGGGTAACTAGAGAGTGGGATAGGTTTAATAACTACCCTAACCCTAACGCGTACCCTAACGCTAACCGCTACCCTAACCCTAACAGGTACCCTAATCCTAACCCGTACCATAAACCGAGCCCTAACCCTAACACTAACCCTAACCCTAACCCTAACCCATACCCTACGCCGTACCCGAAGCCCTCCCCGAACCCGTACCCTAAGCCGTACCCTAAGCCTAACCCTAACCCTAGGCTACCCTTGACTGCTTCTGCCTCCAATAGATTTCCTAAGCACTAGTGTTTTAAGGAACAGCTTAAAAAGAGAATCCTAATGTGATTTCTTTATAATGGGTGTGTTCCTTATCTTATCCTAGTGTCTAAACACTTCTCCATGGCTGGACCCCCACATAATATTCCTTTACGTGCTAAGGGGTAACTAGAGAGTGGGATAGGTTTAATAACTACCCTAACCCTAACGCGTACCCTAACGCTAACCCCTACCCTAACCCTAACACGTACCCTAATCCTAACCCGTAACCTAAACCGAGCCCTAACCCTAACACTAACCCTAACCCTAACCCTAACCCATACCCTACGCCGTACCCGAAGCCCTCCCCGAACCCGTACCCTAAGCCGTACCCTAAGCCTAACCCTAAGCCTAACCCTAACCCTAGGCTACCCTTGACTGCTTCTGCCTCCAACAGATTTCCTAAGCACTAGTGTTTTAAGGAACAGCTTAAAAAGAGAATCCTAATGTGATTTCTTTATAATGGGTGTGTTCCTTATCTTATCCTAGTGTCTAAACTCTTCTCCACGGCTGGACCACCAAATAATATTCCTTTACGTGCTAAGGGGTAACTAGAGAGTGGGATAGGTTTAATAACTACCCTAACCCTAACGCGTACCCTAACGCTAACCGCTACCCTAAACCTAACACGTACACTAATCCTAACCCGTACCCTAAACCGAGCCCTAACCCTAACACTAACCCTAACCCTAACCCTAACCCGTAACCTACGCCGTACCCGAAGCCCTCCCCGAACCCGTACCCTAAGCCGTACCCTAAGCCTAACCCTAAGCCTAACCCTAACCCTAGGCTACCCTTGACTGCTTCTGCCTCCAATATATTTCCTAAGCACTAGTGTTTTAAGGAAAAGCTTAAAAAGAGAATCCTAATGTGATTTCTTTATAATGGGTGTGTTCCTTATCTAATCCTAGTGTCTAAACTCTTCTCCATGGCTGGACCCCCAAATAATATTCCTTTATGTGCTAAGGGTTATCTAGAGAGTGGGATAGGTTTAATCACTACCCTAACCCTAACGCGTACCCAAACGCTAACCCCTACCCTAACCCTAACACGTACCCTTATCCTAACCCGTACCCTAAACCGAGCCCTAACCCTAACACTAACCCTAACCCTAACCCTAACCCATACCCTATGCCGTACCCGAAGCCCTCCCCGAACCCGTACCCTAAGCCGTACGTTAAGCCTAACCCTAAGCCTAACCCTAACCCTAGGCTACCCTTGACTGCTTCTGCCTCCAATAGATTTCCTAAGCACTAGTGTTTTAAGGAACAGCTTAAAAAGAGAATCCTAATGTGATTTCTTTATAATGTGTGTGTTCCTTATATTATCTTAGTGTCTAAACTCTTCTCCATGGCTGGACCCCCAAATAATATTCCTTTACGTGCTAAGGGGTATCTAGAGAGTGGGATAGGTTTAATAACTACCCTAACCGTAACGTGTACCCTAACCCTAACCCTTACCCTAAACCGAGCCCTAAACCTAACACTAACCCTAACCCTAACCCTAAGACATACCCTACGCCGTACCCGAAGCCCTCCCCGAACCCGTACCCTAAGCCGTACCCTAAGCCTAACCCTAAGCCTAACCCTAACCCTAGGCTACCCTTGACTGCTTCTGCCTCCAATAGATTTCCTAAGCACTAGTGTTTTAAGGAACAGCTTAAAAAGAGAATCCTAATGTGATTTCTTTATAATGGGTGTGTTCCTTATCTTATCCTAGTGTCTAAACTCTTCTCCATGGATGGACCCCCAAATAATATTCCTTTACGTGCTAATGTTTATCTAGAGAGTATGATAGGTTTAGTAACTACCCTAACCCTAACACGTACCCTAACCCTAACCCCTACCCTAACACTAACGCGTACCCTAACCCTAACCCCTACCCTAACCCTAACACGTACCCTAATCCTAACCCGTACCCTAAACCGAGCCCTAACCCTAACACTAACCCAAACCCTAACCCTAACCCATACCTTACGCCGTACCCGAACCCCTCCCCGAACCCGTACCCTAAGCCGTACCCTAAGCCTAACCCTATGCCTAACACTAACCCTAGGCTACCCTTGACTGCTTCTGCCTCCAATAGATTTCCTAAGCACTGGTGTTTTAAGGAACAGCTTAAAAAGAGAATCCTAATGTGATTTCTTTATAATGGGTGTGTTCCTTACCTAATCCTAGTGTCTAAACTCTTCTCCATGGCTGGACCCCCAAATAATATTCCTCTATGTGCTAAGGGGTATCTAGAGAGTGGGATAGGTTTAATCACTACCCTGACCCTAACGCGTACCCTACCCCTAACCCCTACCCTAACCCTAACACGTACCCTAATCCTAACCCGTACCCTAAACCGAGCCCTAACCCTAACACTAACCCTAACCCTAACCCTAACCCATAGCCTACGCCGTACCCGAAGCCCTCCCCGAACCCGTACCCTAAGCCGTACCCTAAGCCTAACCCTAAGCCTAACCCTAACCCTAGGCTACCCTTGACTGCTTCTGCCTCCAATAGATTTCCTAAGCACTAGTGTTTTAAGGAACAGATTAAAAAGAGAATCCTAATGTGATTTCTTTATAATGGGTGTTTTCCTTATCTTATCCTAGTGTCTAAACTCTTCTCCATGGCTGGACCCCCAAATAATATTCCTTTACGTGCTAAGGGGTAACTAGAGAGTGGGATAGGTTTAATAACTACCCTAACCCTAACGCGTACCCTAACGCTAACCGCTACCCTAATCCTAACAGGTACCCTAATCCTAACCCGTACACTAAACCGAGCCCTAACCCTAACACTAACCCTAACACTAACCCTAACCCATACCCTACGCCGTACCCGAAGCCCTCCCCGAAACCGTACCCTAAGCCGTACCCTAAGCCTAAACCTAAGCCTAACCCTAACCCTAGGCTACCCTTGACTGCTTCTGCCTCCAATAGATTTCCTAAGCACTAGTGTTTTAAGGAACAGCTTAAAAAGAGAATCCTAATGTGATTTCTTTATAATGGGTGTGTTCCTTATCTAATCCTAGTGTCTAAACTCTTCTCCATGGCTGGACCCCCAAATAATATTCCTTTATGTGCTAAGGGGTATCTAGAGAGTGGGATAGGTTTAATCACTACCCTAACCCTAACGCGTACCATAACCCTAACCCCTACCCTAACCCTAACACGTACCCTAATCCTAACCAGTACCCTAAACCGAGTCCTAACCCTAACACTAACCCTAACCCTAACCCTAAGCCATACCCTACGCCGTAACCGAAGCCCTCCCCGAACCCGTACCCTAAGCCGTACCCTAAGCCTAACCCTAACCCTAGGCTACCCTTGACTGCTTCTGCCTCCAATAGATTTCCTAAGCACTAGTGTTTTAAGGAACAGCTTAAAAAGAGAATCCTAATGTGATTTCTTTATAATGTGTGTGTTCCTTATATTATCTTAGTGTCTAAACTCTTCTCCATGGCTGGACCCCCAAATAATATTCCTTTACGTGCTAAGGGGTATCTAGAGAGAGGGATAGGTTTAATAACTACCCTAACCCTAACGCGTACCCTAACCCTAACCCCTAACCTAACCCTAGCACGTACCCTAATCCTAACCCATACCCTAACCCGAGCCCTAATCCTAACACTAACCCTAACCCTAACCCTAACCCATACCCTACGCCGTACCCGAAGCCCTCCCCGAACCCGTACCCTAAGCCGTACCCTAAGCCTACCCCTAAGCCTAACCCTAACCCTAGGTTACCCTTGACTGCTTCTGCCTCCAATAGATTTCCTAAGCACTAGTGTTTTAAGGAACAGCTTAAAAAGAGAATCCTAATGTGATTTCTTTATAATGTGTGTGTTCCTTATATTATCTTAGTGTCTAAACTCTTCTCCATGGCTGGACCCCCAAATAATATTCCTTTACGTGCTAAGGGGTATCTAGAGAGTGGGATAGGTTTAATAACTACCCTAACCCTAACGCGTACCCTAACCCTAACCCCTAACCTAACCCTAACACGTACCCTAATCCTAACCCGTACCCTAAACCGAGCCCTAACCCTAACACTAACCCTAACCCTAACCCTAACCCATACCCTACGCCGTACCCGAAGCCCTCCCCGAAAACGTACCCTAAGCCGTACCCTAAGCCTAACCCTAAGCCTAACCCTAACCCTAGGCTACCCTTGACTGCTTCTGCCTCCAATAGATTTCCTAAGCACTAGTGTTTTAAGGAACAGCTTAAAAAGAGAATCCTAATGTGATTTCTTTATAATGGGTGTGTTCCTTATCTTATCCTAGTGTCTAAACACTTCTCCATGGCTGGACCCCCACATAATATTCCTTTACGTGCTAAGGGGTAACTAGAGAGTGGGATAGGTTTAATAACTACCCTAACCCTAACGCGTACCCTAACGCTAACCCCTACCCTAACCCTAACACGTACCCTAATCCTAACCCGTAACCTAAACCGAGCCCTAACCCTAACACTAACCCTAACCCTAACCCTAACCCATACCCTACGCCGTACCCGAAGCCCTCCCCGAACCCGTACCCTAAGCCGTACCCTAAGCCTAACCCTAATCCTAACCCTAACCCTAGGCTACCCTTGACTGCTTCTGCCTCCAACAGATTTCCTAAGCACTAGTGTTTTAAGGAACAGCTTAAAAAGAGAATCCTAATGTGATTTCTTTATAATGGGTGTGTTCCTTATCTTATCCTAGTGTCTAAACTCTTCTCCATGGCTGGACCACCAAATAATATTCATTTACGTGCTAAGGGGTAACTAGAGAGTGGGATAGGTTTAATATCTACCCTAACCCTAACGCGTACCCTAACGCTAACCGCTACCCTAAACCTAACACGTACACTAATCCTAACCCGTACCCTAAACCGAGCCCTAACCCTAACACTAACCCTAACCCTAACCCTAACCCGTACCCTACGCCGTACCCGAAGCCCTCCCCGAACCCGTACCCTAAGCCGTACCCTAAGCCTAACCCTAAGCCTAACCCTAACCCTAGGCTACCCTTGACTGCTTCTGCCTCCAATAGATTTCCTAAGCACTAGTGTTTTAAGGAACAGCTTAAAAAGAAAATCCTAATGTGATTTCTTTATAATGGGTGTGTTCCTTATCTTATCCTAGTGTCTAAACTCTTCTCCATGGCTGGACCCCCAAATAATATTCCTTTACGTGCTAAGGGGTATCTAGAGAGTGGGTTAGGTTTAATCACTACCCTAACCCTAAGGCGTACCATAACCCTAACCCCTACCCTAACCCTAACACGTACCCTAATCCTAACCCGTACCCTAAACCGAGTCCTAACCCTAACACTAACCCTAACCCTAACCCTAACCCATACCCTACGCCGTACCCGAAGCCCTCCCCTATCCCGTACCCTAAGCCGTACCCTAAGCCTAACCCTAAGCCTAACCCTAACCCTAGGCTACCCTTGAATGCTTCTGCCTCCAATAGATTTCCTAAGCACTAGTGTTTTAAGGAACAGCTTAAAAAGAGAATCCTAATGTGATTTCTTTATAATGTGTGTGTTCCTTATATTATCCTAGTGTCTAAACTCTTCTCCATGGCTGGACACCCAAATAATATTCCTTTACGTGCTAAGGGGTATCTAGAGAGAGGGATAGGTTTAATAACTACCCTAACCCTAACGCGTACCCTAACCCTAACCCCTACCCTAACCCTAACACGTACCCTAATCCTAACCCGTACCCTAAACCGAGCCCTAACCCTAACACTAACCCTAACCCTAACCCTAACCCATACCCTACGCCGTACCCGAAGCCCTCCCCGAACCCGTACCCTAAGCCGTACCCTAAGCCTAACCCTAAGCCTAACCCTAACCCTAGGCTACCCTTGACTGCTTCTGCCTCCAATAGATTTCCTAAGCACTAGTGTTTTAAGGAACAGCTTAAAAAGAGAATCCTAATGTGATTTCTTTATAATGGGTGTGTTCCTTATCTTATCCTAGTGTCTAAACACTTCTCCATGGCTGGACCCTCAAATAATATTCCTTTACGTGCTAAGGGGTAACTAGAGAGTGGGATAGGTTTAATAACTACCCTAACCCTAACGCGTACCCTAACGCTAACCCCTACCCTAACCCTAACACGTACCCTAATCCTAACCCGTAACCTAAACCGAGCCCTAACCCTAACACTAACCCTAACCCTAACCCTAAACCATACCCTACGCCGTACCCGAAGCCCTCCCCGAACCCGTACCCTAAGCCGTACCCTAAGCCTAACCCTAAGCCTAACCCTAACCCTAGGCTACCCTTGACTGCTTCTGCCTCCAATAGATTTCCTAAGCACTAGAGTTTTAAGGAACAGCTTAAAAAGAGAATCCTAATGTGATTTCTTTATAATGGGTGTGTTCCTTATCTGATCCTAGTGTCTAAACTCTTCTCCATGGCTGGACCCCCAAATAATATTCCTTTACGTGCTAAGGGGTATCAAGAGAGTGGGATATGTTTAATAACTACCCTAACCCTAACGCGTACACTAACCATAACCCCTACCCTAACCCTAACACGTACCCTAATCCTAACCCGTACCCTAAACCGAGCCCTAACCCTAACACTAACCCTAACCCTAACCCTAACCCATACCCTACGCCGTACCCGAAGCCCTCCCCGAACCCGTACCCTAAGCCGTACCCTAAGCCTAACCCTAAGTCTAACCCTAACCCTAGGCTACCCTTGACTGCTTCTGCCTCCAACAGATTTCCTAAGCACTAGTGTTTTAAGGAACAGCTTAAAAAGAGAATCCTAATGTGATTTCTTTATAATGGGTGTGTTCCTTATCTTATCCTAGTGTCTAAACACTTCTCCATGGCTGGACCCCCACATAATATTCCTTTACGTGCTAAGGGGTAACTAGAGAGTGGGATAGGTTTAATAACTACCCTAACCCTAACGCGTACCCTAACGCTAACCCCTACCCTAACCCTAACACGTACCCTAATCCTAACCCGTAACCTAAACCGAGCCCTAACCCTAACACTAACCTTAACCCTAACCCTAACCCATACCCTACGCCGTACCCGAAGCCCTCCCCGAACCCGTACCCTAAGCCGTACCCTAAGCCTAACCCTAATCCTAACCCTAACCCTAGGCTACCCTTGACTGCTTCTGCCTCCAACAGATTTCCTAAGCACTAGTGTTTTAAGGAACAGCTTAAAAAGAGAATCCTAATGTGATTTCTTTATAATGGGTGTGTTCCTTATCTTATCCTAGTGTCTAAACTCTTCTCCATGGCTGGACCCCCAAATAATATTCCTTTACGTGCTAATGTTTATCTAGAGAGTATGATAGGTTTAGTAACTACCCTAACCCTAACACGTACCCTAACCCTAACCCCTACCCTAACACTAACGCGTACCCTAACCCTAACCCCTACCCTAACCCTAACACGTACCCTAATCCTAACCCGTACCCTAAACCGAGCCCTAACCCTAACACTAACCCAAACCCTAACCCTAACCCATACCTTACGCCGTACCCGAACCCCTCCCCGAACCCGTACCCTAAGCCGTACCCTAAGCCTAACCCTATGCCTAACACTAACCCTAGGCTACCCTTGACTGCTTCTGCCTCCAAGAGATTTCCTAAGCACTGGTGTTTTAAGGAACAGCTTAAAAAGAGAATCCTAATGTGATTTGTTTATAATGGGTGTGTTCCTTACCTAATCGTAGTGTCTAAACTCTTCTCCATGGCTGGACACCCAAATAATATTCCTTTATGTGCTAAGGGGTATCTAGAGAGTGGGATAGGTTTAATCACTACCCTAACCCTAACGCGTACCCTAACCCTAACCCCTACCCTAACCCTAACACGTACCCTAATCCTAACCCGTACCCTAAACCGAGCCCTAACCCTAACACTAACCCTAACCCTAACCCTAACCCATACCCTACGCCGTACCCGAAGCCCTCCCCGAACCCGTACCCTAAGCCGTACCCTAAGCCTAACCCTAAGCCTAACCCTAACCCTAGGGTACCCTTCACTGCTTCTGCCTCCAATAGATTTCCTAAGCACTAGTGTTTTAAGGAACAGCTTAAAAAGAGAATCCTAATGTGATTTCTTTATAATGGGTGTGTTCCTTATCTTATCCTAGTGTCTAAACTCTTCTCCATGGCTGGACCCCCAAATAATATTCCTTTACGTGCTAAGGGGTAACTAGAGAGTGTGATAGGTTTAATAACTACCCTAACCCTAACGCGTACCCTAACGCTAACCGCTACCCTAACCCTAACAGGTACCCTAATCCTAACCCGTACCCTAAACCGAGCCCTAACCCTAACACTAACCCTAACCCTAACCCTAACCCATACCCTACGCCGTACCCGAAGCCCTCCCCGAACCCGTACCCTAAGCCGTACCCTAAGCCTAACCCTAAGCCTAACCCTAACCCTAGGCTACCCTTGACTGCTTCTGCCTCCAACAGATTTCCTAAGCACTAGTGTTTTAAGGAACAGCTTAAAAAGAGAATCCTAATGTGATTTCTTTATAATGGGTGTGTTCCTTATCTTATCCTAGTGTCTAAACTCTTCTCCACGGCTGGACCACCAAATAATATTCCTTTACGTGCTAAGGGGTAACTAGAGAGTGGGATAGGTTTAATAACTACCCTAACCCTAACGCGTACCCTAACGCTAACCGCTACCCTAAACCTAACACGTACACTAATCCTAACCCGTACCCTAAACCGAGCCCTAACCCTAACACTAACCCTAACCCTAACCCTAACCCGTACCCTACGCCGTACCCGAAGCCCTCCCCGAACCCGTACCCTAAGCCGTACCCTAAGCCTAACCCTAAGCCTAACCCTAACCCTAGGCTACCCTTGACTGCTTCTGCCTCCAATAGATTTCCTAAGCACTAGTGTTTTAAGGAAAAGCTTAAAAAGAGAATCCTAATGTGATTTCTTTATAATGGGTGTGTTCCTTATCTAATCCTAGTGTCTAAACTCTTCTCCATGGCTGGACCCCCAAATAATATTCCTTTATGTGCTAAGGGTTATCTAGAGAGTGGGATACGTTTAATCACTACCCTAACCCTAACGCGTACCCAAACGCTAACCCCTACCCTAACCCTAACACGTACCCTTATCCTAACCCGTACCCTAAACCGAGCCCTAACCCTAACACTAACCCTAACCCTAACCCTAACCCATACCCTATGCCGTACCTGAAGCCCTCCCCGAACCCGTACCCTAAGCCGTACGTTAAGCCTAACCCTAAGCCTAACCCTAACCCTAGGCTACCCTTGACTGCTTCTGCCTCCAATAGATTTCCTAAGCACTAGTGTTTTAAGGAACAGCTTAAAAAGAGAATCCTAATGTGATTTCTTTATAATGTGTGTGTTCCTTATATTATCTTAGTGTCTAAACTCTTCTCCATGGCTGGACCCCCAAATAATATTCCTTTACGTGCTAAGGGTTATCTAGAGAGTGGGATAGGTTTAATAACTACCCTAACCGTAACGTGTACCCTAAACCTAACCCTTACCCTAAACCGAGCCCTAACCCTAACACTAACCCTAACCCTAACCCTAAGCCATACCCTACGCCGTACCCGAAGCCCTCCCCGAACCCGTACCCTAAGCCGTACCCTAAGCCTAACCCTAAGCCTAACCCTAACCCTAGGCTACCCTTGACTGCTTCTGCCTCCAATAGATTTCCTAAGCACTAGTGTTTTAAGGAACAGCTTAAAAAGAGAATCCTAATGTGATTTCTTTATAATGGGTGTGTTCCTTATCTTATCCTAGTGTCTAAACTCTTCTCCATGGCTGGACCCCCAAATAATATTCCTTTACGTGCTAATGTTTATCTAGAGAGTATGATAGGTTTAGTAACTACCCTAACCCTAACACGTACCCTAACCCTAACCCCTACCCTAACACTAACGCGTACCCTAACCCTAACCCCTACCCTAACCCTAACACGTACACTAATCCTAACCCGTACCCTAAACCGAGCCCTAACCCTAACACTAACCCAAACCCTAACCCTAACCCATACCTTACGCTGTACCCGAACCCCTCCCCGAACCCGTACCCTAAGCCGTACCCTAAGCCTAACCCTATGCCTAACACTAACCCTAGGCTACCCTTGACTGCTTCTGCCTCCAATAGATTTCCTAAGCACTGGTGTTTTAAGGAACAGCTTAAAAAGAGAATCCTAATGTGATTTCTTTATAATGGGTGTGTTCCTTACCTAATCCTAGTGTCTAAACTCTTCTCCATGGCTGGACCCCCAAATAATATTCCTCTATGTGCTAAGGGGTATCTAGAGAGTGGGATAGGTTTAATCACTACCCTAACCCTAACGCGTAGCCTAACCCTAACCCCTACCCTAACCCTAACACGTACCCTAATCCTAACCCGTACCCTAAACCGAGCCCTAACCCTAACACTAACCCTAACCCTAACCCTAACCCATAGCCTACGCCGTACCCAAAGCCCTCCCCGAACCCGTACCCTAAGCCGTACCCTAAGCCTAACCCTAAGCCTAACCCTAACCCTAGGCTACCCTTGACTGCTTCTGCCTCCAATAGATTTCCTAAGCACTAGAGTTTTAAGGAACAGCTTAAAAAGAGAATCCTAATGTGATTTCTTTATAATGGGTGTGTTCCTTATCTGATCCTAGTGTCTAAACTCTTCTCCATGGCTGGACCCCCAAATAATATTCCTTTACGTGCTAAGGGGTATCTAGAGAGTGGGATATGTTTAATAACTACCCTAACCCTAACGCGTACACTAACCATAACCCGTACCCTAACCCTAACACGTACCCTAATCCTAACCCGTACCCTAAACCGAGCCCTAACACTAACACTAACCCTAACCCTAACACTAACCCATACCCTACGCCGTACCCGAAGCCCTCCCCGAACCCGTACCCTAAGCCGTACCCTAAGCCTAACCCTAAGCCTAACCCTAACCCTAGGCTACCCTTGACTGCTTCTGCCTCCAACAGATTTCCTAAGCACTAGTGTTTTAAGGAACAGCTTAAAAAGAGAATCCTTATGTGATTTCTTTATAATGGGTGTGTTCCTTATCTTATCCTAGTGTCTAAACTCTTCTGCATGGCTGGACCCCCAAATAATATTCCTTTACGTGCTAAGGGGTATCTAGAGAGTGGGATATGTTTAATAACTACCCTAACCCTAACGCGTACCCTAACCCTAACCCCTACCCTAACCCTAACACGTACCCTAATCCTAACCCGTATCCTAAACCGAGCCCTAACCCTAACACTAACCCTAACCCTAACCCTAACCCATACCCTACGCCGTACCCGAAGCCCTCCCCGAACCCGTACCCTAAGCCGTACCCTAAGCCTAACCCTAAGCCTAACCCTAACCCTAGGCTACCCTTGACTGCTTTTGCCTCCAATAGATTTCCTAAGCACTAGTGTTTTAAGGAACAGCTTAAAAAGAGAATCCTAATGTGATTTCTTTATAATGGGTGTGTTCCTTATCTTATCCTAGTGTCTAAACTCTTCTCCATGGCTGGAACCCCAAATAATATTCCTTTACGTGCTAAGGGGTAACTAGAGAGTGGGATAGGTTTAATAACTACCCTAACCCTAACGCGTACCCTAACGCTAACCGCTACCCTAACCCTAACAGGTACCCTAATCCTAACCCGTACCCTAAACCGAGCCCTAACCCTAACACTAACCCTAACCCTAACCCTAACCCATACCCTACGCCGTACCCGAAGCCCTCCCCGAACCCGTACCCTAAGCCGTACCCTAAGCCTAACCCTAACCCTAGGCTACCCTTGACTGCTTCTGCCTCCAATAGATTTCCTAAGCACTAGTGTTTTAAGGAACAGCTTAAAAAGAGAATCCTAATGTGATTTCTTTATAATGGGTGTGTTCCTTATCTTATCCTAGTGTCTAAACACTTCTCCATGGCTGGACCCCCACATAATATTCCTTTACGTGCTAAGGGGTAACTAGAGAGTGGGATAGGTTTAATAACTACCCTAACCCTAACGCGTACCCTAACGCTAACCCCTACCCTAACCCTAACACGTACCCTAATCCTAACCCGTAACCTAAACCGAGCCCTAACCCTAACACTAACCCTAACCCTAACCCTAACCCATACCCTACGACGTACCCGAAGCCCTCCCCGAACCCGTACCCTAAGCCGTACCCTAAGCCTAACCCTAAGCCTAACCCTAACCCTAGGCTACCCTTGACTGCTTCTGCCTCCAACAGATTTCCTAAGCACTAGTGTTTTAAGGAACAGCTTAAAAAGAGAATCCTAATGTGATTTCTTTATAATGGGTGTGTTCCTTATCTTATCCTAGTGTCTAAACTCTTCTCCACGGCTGGACCACCAAATAATATTCCTTTACGTGCTAAGGGGTAACTAGAGAGTGGGATAGGTTTAATAACTACCCTAACCCTAACGCGTACCCTAACGCTAACCGCTACCCTAAACCTAACACGTACACTAATCCTAACCCGTACCCTAAACCGAGCCCTAACCCTAACACTAACCCTAACCCTAACCCTAACCCGTAACCTACGCCGTACCCGAAGCCCTCCCCGAACCCGTACCCTAAGCCGTACCCTAAGCCTAACCCTAAGCCTAACCCTAACCCTAGGCTACCCTTGACTGCTTCTGCCTCCAATATATTTCCTAAGCACTAGTGTTTTAAGGAAAAGCTTAAAAAGAGAATCCTAATGTGATTTCTTTATAATGGGTGTGTTCCTTATCTAATCCTAGTGTCTAAACTCTTCTCCATGGCTGGACCCCCAAATAATATTCCTTTATGTGCTAAGGGTTATCTAGAGAGTGGGATAGGTTTAATCACTACCCTAACCCTAACGCGTATCCAAACGCTAACCCCTACCCTAACCCTAACACGTACCCTTATCCTAACCCGTACCCTAAACGGAGCCCTAACCCTAACACTAACCCTAACCCTAACCCTAACCCGTACCCTATGCCGTACCCGAAGCCCTCCCCGAACCCGTACCCTAAGCCGTACGTTAAGCCTAACCCTAAGCCTAACCCTAACCCTAGGCTACCCTTGACTGCTTCTGCCTCCAATAGATTTCCTAAGCACTAGTGTTTTAAGGAACAGCTTAAAAAGAGAATCCTAATGTGATTTCTTTATAATGTGTGTGTTCCTTATATTATCTTAGTTTCTAAACTCTTCTCCATGGCTGGACCCCCAAATAATATTCCTTTACGTGCTAAGGGGTATCTAGAGAGTGGGATAGGTTTAATAACTACCCTAACCGTAACGTGTACCCTAACCCTAACCCTTACCCTAAACCGAGCCCTAAACCTAACACTAACCCTAACCCTAACCCTAAGCCATACCCTACGCCGTACCCGAAGCCCTCCCCGAACCCGTACCCTAAGCCGTACCCTAAGCCTAACCCTAAGCCTAACCCTAACCCTAGGCTACCCTTGACTGCTTCTGCCTCCAATAGATTTCCTAAGCACTAGTGTTTTAAGGAACAGCTTAAAAAGAGAATCCTAATGTGATTTCTTTATAATGGGTGTGTTCCTTATCTTATCCTAGTGTCTAAACTCTTCTCCATGGATGGACCCCCAAATAATATTCCTTTACGTGCTAATGTTTATCTAGAGAGTATGATAGGTTTATTAACTACCCTAACCCTAACACGTACCCTAACCCTAACCCCTACCCTAACACTAACGCGTACCCTAACCCTAACCCCTACCCTAACCCTAACACGTACCCTAATCCTAACCCGTACCCTAAACCGAGCCCTAACCCTAACACTAACCCAAACCCTAACCCTAACCCATACCTTACGCCGTACCCGAACCCCTCCCCGAACCCGTACCCTAAGCCGTACCCTAAGCCTAACCCTATGCCTAACACTAACCCTAGGCTACCCTTGACTGCTTCTGCCTCCAATAGATTTCCTAAGCACTAGTGTTTTAAGGAACAGCTTAAAAAGAGAATCCTAATGTGATTTCTTTATAATGGGTGTGTTCCTTATCTTATCCTAGTGTCTAAACTCTTCTCCATGGATGGACCCCCAAATAATATTCCTTTACGTGCTAATGTTTATCTAGAGAGTATGATAGGTTTAGTAACTACCCTAACCCTAACACGTACCCTAACCCTAACCCCTACCCTAACACTAACGCGTACCCTAACCCTAACCCCTACCCTAACCCTAACACGTACCCTAATCCTAACCCGTACCCTAAACCGAGCCCTAACCCTAACACTAACCCAAACCCTAACCCTAACCCATACCTTACGCCGTACCCGAACCCCTCCCCGAACCCGTACCCTAAGCCGTACCCTAAGCCTAACCCTAAGCCTAACCCTAACCCTAGGCTACCCTTGACTGCTTCTGCCTCCAATAGATTTCCTAAGCACTAGTGTTTTAAGGAACAGATTAAAAAGAGAATCCTAATGTGATTTCTTTATAATGGGTGTTTTCCTTATCTTATCCTAGTGTCTAAACTCTTCTCCATGGCTGGACCCCCAAATAATATTCCTTTACGTGCTAAGGGGTAACTAGAGAGTGGGATAGGTTTAATAACTACCCTAACCCTAACGCGTACCCTAACGCTAACCGCTACCCTAACCCTAACAGGTACCCTAATCCTAACCCGTACACTAAACCGAGCCCTAACCCTAACACTAACCCTAACACTAACCCTAACCCATACCCTACGCCGTACCCGAAGCCCTCCCCGAAACCGTACCCTAAGCCGTACCCTAAGCCTAAACCTAAGCCTAACCCTAACCCTAGGCTACCCTTGACTGCTTCTGCCTCCAATAGATTTCCTAAGCACTAGTGTTTTAAGGAACAGCTTAAAAAGAGAATCCTAATGTGATTTCTTTATAATGGGTGTGTTCCTTATCTAATCCTAGTGTCTAAACTCTTCTCCATGGCTGGACCCCCAAATAATATTCCTTTATGTGCTAAGGGGTATCTAGAGAGTGGGATAGGTTTAATCACTACCCTAACCCTAACGCGTACCATAACCCTAACCCCTACCCTAACCCTAACACGTACCCTAATCCTAACCAGTACCCTAAACCGAGTCCTAACCCTAACACTAACCCTAACCCTAACCCTAAGCCATACCCTACGCCGTACCCGAAGCCCTCCCCGAACCCGTACCCTAAGCCGTACCCTAAGCCTAACCCTAACCCTAGGCTACCCTTGACTGCTTCTGCCTCCAATAGATTTCCTAAGCACTAGTGTTTTAAGGAACAGCTTAAAAAGAGAATCCTAATGTGATTTCTTTATAATGGGTGTGTTCCTTATCTAATCCTAGTGTCTAAACTCTTCTCCATGGCTGGACCCCCAAATAATATTCCTTTACGTGCTAAGGGGTATCTAGAGAGAGGGATAGGTTTAATAACTACCCTAACCCTAACGCGTACCCTAACCCTAACCCCTAACCTAACCCTAACACGTACCCTAATCCTAACCCATACCCTAACCCGAGCCCTAACCCTAACACTAACCCTAACCCTAACCCTAACCCATACCCTACGCCGTACCCGAAGCCCTCCCCAAACCCGTACCCTAAGCCGTACCCTAAGCCTACCCCTAAGCCTAACCCTAACCCTAGGTTACCCTTGACTGCTTCTGCCTCCAATAGATTTCCTAAGCACTAGTGTTTTAAGGAACAGCTTAAAAAGAGAATCCTAATGTGATTTCTTTATAATGTGTGTGTTCCTTATATTATCTTAGTGTCTAAACTCTTCTCCATGGCTGGACCCCCAAATAATATTCCTTTACGTGCTAAGGGGTATCTAGAGAGTGGGATAGGTTTAATAACTACCCTAACCCTAACGCGTACCCTAACCCTAACCCCTAACCTAACCCTAACACGTACCCTAATCCTAACCCGTACCCTAAACCGAGCCCTAACCCTAACACTAACCCTAACCCTAACCCTAACCCATACCCTACGCCGTACCCGAAGCCCTCCCCGAAAACGTACCCTAAGCCGTACCCTAAGCCTAACCCTAAGCCTAACCCTAACCCTAGGCTACCCTTGACTGCTTCTGCCTCCAATAGATTTCCTAAGCACTAGTGTTTTAAGGAACAGCTTAAAAAGAGAATCCTAATGTGATTTCTTTATAATGGGTGTGTTCCTTATCTTATCCTAGTGTCTAAACACTTCTCCATGGCTGGACCCCCACATAATATTCCTTTACGTGCTAAGGGGTAACTAGAGAGTGGGATAGGTTTAATAACTACCCTAACCCTAACGCGTACCCTAACGCTAACCCCTACCCTAACCCTAACACGTACCCTAATCCTAACCCGTAACCTAAACCGAGCCCTAACCCTAACACTAACCCTAACCCTAACCCTAACCCATACCCTACGCCGTACCCGAAGCCCTCCCCGAACCCGTACCCTAAGCCGTACCCTAAGCCTAACCCTAATCCTAACCCTAACCCTAGGCTACCCTTGACTGCTTCTGCCTCCAACAGATTTCCTAAGCACTAGTGTTTTAAGGAACAGCTTAAAAAGAGAATCCTAATGTGATTTCTTTATAATGGGTGTGTTCCTTATCTTATCCTAGTGTCTAAACTCTTCTCCATGGCTGGACCACCAAATAATATTCCTTTACGTGCTAAGGGGTAACTAGAGAGTGGGATAGGTTTAATATCTACCCTAACCCTAACGCGTACCCTAACGCTAACCGCTACCCTAAACCTAACACGTACACTAATCCTAACCCGTACCCTAAACCGAGCCCTAACCCTAACACTAACCCTAACCCTAAACCTAACCCGTACCCTACGCCGTACCCGAAGCCCTCCCCGAACCCGTACCCTAAGCCGTACCCTAAGCCTAACCCTAAGCCTAACCCTAACCCTAGGCTACCCTTGACTGCTTCTGCCTCCAATAGATTTCCTAAGCACTAGTGTTTTAAGGAACAGCTTAAAAAGAAAATCCTAATGTGATTTCTTTATAATGGGTGTGTTCCTTATCTTATCCTAGTGTCTAAACTCTTCTCCATGGCTGGACCCCCAAATAATATTCCTTTACGTGCTAAGGGGTATCTAGAGAGTGGGTTAGGTTTAATCACTACCCTAACCCTAACGCGTACCATAACCCTAACCCCTACCCTAACCCTAACACGTACCCTAATCCTAACCCGTACCCTAAACCGAGTCCTAACCCTAACACTAACCCTAACCCTAACCCTAACCCATACCCTACGCCGTACCCGAAGCCCTCCCCGAACCCGTACCCTAAGCCGTACCCTAAGCCTAACCCTAAGCCTAACCCTAACCCTAGGCTACCCTTGAATGTTTCTGCCTCCAATAGATTTCCTAAGCACTAGTGTTTTAAGGAACAGCTTAAAAAGAGAATCCTAATGTGATTTCTTTATAATGTGTGTGTTCCTTATATTATCCTAGTGTCTAAACTCTTCTCCATGGCTGGACACCCAAATAATATTCCTTTACGTGCTAAGGGGTATCTAGAGAGAGGGATAGGTTTAATAACTACCCTAACCCTAACGCGTACCCTAACCCTAACCCCTACCCTAACCCTAACACGTACCCTAATCCTAACCCGTACCCTAAACCGAGCCCTAACCCTAACACTAACCCTAACCCTAACCCTAACCCATACCCTACGCCGTACCCGAAGCCCTCCCCGAACCCGTACCCTAAGCCGTACCCTAAGCCTAACCCTAAGCCTAACCCTAACCCTAGGCTACCCTTGACTGCTTCTGCCTCCAATAGATTTCCTAAGCACTAGTGTTTTAAGGAACAGCTTAAAAAGAGAATCCTAATGTGATTTCTTTATAATGGGTGTGTTCCTTATCTTATCCTAGTGTCTAAACACTTCTCCATGGCTGGACCCTCAAATAATATTCCTTTACGTGCTAAGGGGTAACTAGAGAGTGGGATAGGTTTAATAACTACCCTAACCCCAACGCGTACCCTAACGCTAACCCCTACCCTAACCCTAACACGTACCCTAATCCTAACCCGTAACCTAAACCGAGCCCTAACCCTAACACTAACCCTAACCCTAACCCTAAACCATACCCTACGCCGTACCCGAAGCCCTCCCCGAACCCGTACCCTAAGCCGTACCCTAAGCCTAACCCTAAGCCTAACCCTAACCCTAGGCTACCCTTGACTGCTTCTGCCTCCAATAGATTTCCTAAGCACTAGAGTTTTAAGGAACAGCTTAAAAAGAGAATCCTAATGTGATTTCTTTATAATGGGTGTGTTCCTTATCTGATCCTAGTGTCTAAACTCTTCTCCATGGCTGGACCCCCAAATAATATTCCTTTACGTGCTAAGGGGTATCAAGAGAGTGGGATATGTTTAATAACTACCCTAACCCTAACGCGTACACTAACCATAACCCCTACCCTAACCCTAACACGTACCCTAATCCTAACCCGTACCCTAAACCGAGCCCTAACCCTAACACTAACCCTAACCCTAACCCTAACCCATACCCTACGCCGTACCCGAAGCCCTCCCCGAACCCGTACCCTAAGCCGTACCCTAAGCCTAACCCTAAGTCTAACCCTAACCCTAGGCTACCCTTGACTGCTTCTGCCTCCAACAGATTTCCTAAGCACTAGTGTTTTAAGGAACAGCTTAAAAAGAGAATCCTAATGTGATTTCTTTATAATGGGTGTGTTCCTTATCTTATCCTAGTGTCTAAACACTTCTCCATGGCTGGACCCCCACATAATATTCCTTTATGTGCTAAGGGGTAACTAGAGAGTGGGATAGGTTTAATAACTACCCTAACCCTAACGCGTACCCTAACGCTAACCCCTACCCTAACCCTAACACGTACCCTAATCCTAACCCGTAACCTAAACCGAGCCCTAAACCTAACACTAACCCTAACCCTAACCCTAACCCATACCCTACGCCGTACCCGAAGCCCTCCCCGAACCCGTACCCTAAGCCGTACCCTAAGCCTAACCCTAATCCTAACCCTAACCCTAGGCTACCCTTGACTGCTTCTGCCTCCAACAGATTTCCTAAGCACTAGTGTTTTAAGGAACAGCTTAAAAAGAGAATCCTAATGTGATTTCTTTATAATGGGTGTGTTCCTTATCTTATCCTAGTGTCTAAACTCTTCTCCATGGCTGGACCACCAAATAATATTCCTTTACGTGCTAAGGGGTAACTAGAGAGTGGGATAGGTTTAATATCTACCCTAACCCTAACGCGTACCCTAACGCTAACCGCTACCCTAAACCTAACACGTACACTAATCCTAACCCGTACCCTAAACCGAGCCCTAACCCTAACACTAACCCTAACCCTAACCCTAACCCGTGCCCTACGCCGTACCCGAAGCCCTCCCCGAACCCGTACCCTAAGCCGTACCCTAAGCCTAACCCTAAGTTTAACCCTAACCCTAGGCTACCCTTGACTGCTTCTGCCTCCAATAGATTTCCTAAGCACTAGTGTTTTAAGGAACAGCTTAAAAAGAGAATCCTAATGTGATTTCTTTATAATGGGTGTGTTCCTTATCTTATCCTAGTGTCTAAACTCTTCTCCATGGCTGGACCCACAAATAATATTCCTTTACGTGCTAATGTTTATCTAGAGAGTATGATAGGTTTAGTAACTACCCTAACCCTAACACGTACCCTAACCCTAACCCCTACCCTAACACTAACGCGTACCCTAACCCTAACCCCTACCCTAACCCTAACACGTACCCTAATCCTAACCCGTACCCTAAACCGAGCCCTAACCCTAACACTAACCCAAACCCTAACCCTAACCCATACCTTACGCCGTACCCGAACCCCTCCCCGAACCCGTACCCTAAGCCGTACCCTAAGCCTAACCCTATGCCTAACACTAACCCTAGGCTACCCTTGACTGCTTCGGCCTCCAAGAGATTTCCTAAGCACTGGTGTTTTAAGGAACAGCTTAAAAAGAGAATCCTAATGTGATTTGTTTATAATGGGTGTGTTCCTTACCTAATCGTAGTGTCTAAACTCTTCTCCATGGCTGGACACCCAAATAATATTCCTTTATGTGCTAAGGGGTATCTAGAGAGTGGGATAGGTTTAATCACTACCCTAACCCTAACGCGTACCCTAACCCTAACCCCTACCCTAACCCTAACACGTACCCTAATCCTAACCCGTACCCTAAACCGAGCCCTAACCCTAACACTAACCCTAACCCTAACCCTAACCCATACCCTACGCCGTACCCGAAGCCCTCCCCGAACCCGTACCCTAAGCCGTACCCTAAGCCTAACCCTAAGCCTAACCCTAACCCTAGGGTACCCTTCACTGCTTCTGCCTCCAATAGATTTCCTAAGCACTAGTGTTTTAAGGAACAGCTTAAAAAGAGAATCCTAAAGTGATTTCTTTATAATGGGTGTGTTCCTTATCTTATCCTAGTGTCTAAACTCTTCTCCATGGCTGGACCCCCAAATAATATTCCTTTACGTGCTAAGGGGTAACTAGAGAGTGTGATAGGTTTAATAACTACCCTAACCCTAACGCGTACCCTAACGCTAACCGCTACCCTAACCCTAACAGGTACCCTAATCCTAACCCGTACCCTAAACCGAGCCCTAACCCTAACACTAACCCTAACACTAACCCTAACCCATACCCTACGCCGTACCCGAAGCCCTCCCCGAAACCGTACCCTAAGCCGTACCCTAAGCCTAAACCTAAGCCTAACCCTAACCCTAGGCTACCCTTGACTGCTTCTGCCTCCAATAGATTTCCTAAGCACTAGTGTTTTAAGGAACAGCTTAAAAAGAGAATCCTAATGTGATTTCTTTATAATGGGTGTGTTCCTTATCTAATCCTAGTGTCTAAACTCTTCTCCATGGCTGGACCCCCAAATAATATTCCTTTATGTGCTAAGGGGTATCTAGAGAGTGGGATAGGTTTAATCACTACCCTAACCCTAACGCGTACCATAACCCTAACCCCTACCCTAACCCTAACACGTACCCTAATCCTAACCCGTACCCTAAACCGAGTCCTAACCCTAACACTAACCCTAACCCTAACCCTAACCCATACCCTACGCCGTACCCGAAGCCCTCCCCGAACCCGTACCCTAAGCCGTACCCTAAGCCTAACCCTAAGCCTAACCCTAACCCTAGGCTACCCTTGACTGCTTCTGCCTCCAATAGATTTCCTAAGCACTAGTGTTTTAAGGAACAGCTTAAAAAGAGAATCCTAATGTGATTTCTTTATAATGTGTGTGTTCCTTATATTATCTTAGTGTCTAAACACTTCTCCATGGCTGGACACCCAAATAATATTCCTTTACGTGCTAAGGGGTATCTAGAGAGAGGGATAGGTTTAATAACTACCCTAACCCTAACGCGTACCCTAACCCTAACCCCTAACCTAACCCTAACACGTACCCTAATCCTAACCCGTACCCTAAACCGAGCCCTAACCCTAACACTAACCCTAACCCTAACCCTAACCCATACCCTACGCCGTACCCGAAGCCCTCCCCGAACCCGTACCCTAAGCCGTACCCTAAGCCTAACCCTAAGCCTAACCCTAACCCTAGGCTACCCTTGACTGCTTCTGCCTCCAATAGATTTCCTAAGCACTAGTGTTTTAAGGAACAGCTTAAAAAGAGAATCCTAATGTGATTTCTTTATAATGGGTGTGTTCCTTATCTTATCCTAGTGTCTAAACACTTCTCCATGGCTGAACCCACAAATAATATTCCTTTACGTGCTAAGGGGTAACTAGAGAGTGGGATAGGTTTAATAACTACCCTAACCCTAACGCGTACCCTAACGCTAACCCCTACCCTAACCCTAACACGTACCCTAATCCTAACCCGTAACCTAAACCGAGCCCTAACCCTAACACTAACCCTAACCCTAACCCTAAACCATACCCTACGCCGTACCCGAAGCCCTCCCCGAACCCGTACCCTAAGCCGTACCCTAAGCCTAACCCTAAGCCTAACCCTAACCCTAGGCTACCCTTGACTGCTTCTGCCTCCAATAGATTTCCTAAGCACTAGAGTTTTAAGGAACAGCTTAAAAAGAGAATCCTAATGTGATTTCTTTATAATGGGTGTGTTCCTTATCTGATCCTAGTGTCTAAACTCTTCTCCATGGCTGGACCCCCAAATAATATTCCTTTACGTGCTAAGGGGTATCTAGAGAGTGGGATATGTTTAATAACTACCCTAACCCTAACGCGTACACTAACCATAACCCCTACCCTAACCCTAACACGTACCCTAATCCTAACCCGTACCCTAAACCGAGCCCTAACACTAACACTAACCCTAAACCTAACCCTAACCCATACCCTACGCCGTACCCGAAGCCCTCCCCGAACCCGTACCCTAAGCCGTACCCTAAGCCTAACCCTAAGCCTAACCCTAACCCTAGGCTACCCTTGACTGCTTCTGCCTCCAACAGATTTCCTAAGCACTAGTGTTTTAAGGAACAGCTTAAAAAGAGAATCCTTATGTGATTTCTTTATAAAGGGTGTGTTCCTTATCTTATCCTAGTGTCTAAACTCTTCTCCATGGCTGGACCCCCAAATAATATTCCTTTACGTGCTAAGGGGTATCTAGTGAGTGGGATATGTTTAATAACTACCCTAACCCTAAAGCGTACCCTAACCCTAACCCCTACCCTAACCCTAACAAGTACCCTAATCCTAACCCGTATCCTAAACCGAGCCCTAACCCTAACACTAACCCTAACCCTAACCCTAACCCATACCCTACGCCGTACCCGAAGCCCTCCCCGAACCCGTACCCTAAGCCGTACCCTAAGCCTAACCCTAAGCCTAACCCTAACCGTAGGCTACCCTTGACTGCTTTTGCCTCCAATAGATTTCCTAAGCACTAGTGTTTTAAGGAACAGCTTAAAAAGAGAATCCTAATGTGATTTCTTTATAATGGGTGTGTTCCTTATCTTATCCTAGTGTCTAAACTCTTCTCCATGGCTGGACCCCCAAATAATATTCCTTTACGTGCTAAGGGGTAACTAGAGAGTGGGATAGGTTTAATAACTACCCTAACCCTAACGCGTACCCTAACGCTAACCGCTACCCTAACCCTAACAGGTACCCTAATCCTAACCCGTACCCTAAACCGAGCCCTAACCCTAACACTAACCCTAACCCTAACCCTAACCCATACCCTACGCCGTACCCGAAGCCCTCCCCGAAACCGTACCCTAAGCCGTACCCTAAGCCTAACCCTAAGCCTAACCCTAACCCTAGGCTACCCTTGACTGCTTCTGCCTCCAATAGATTTCCTAAGCACTAGTGTTTTAAGGAACAGCTTAAAAAGAGAATCCTAATGTGATTTCTTTATAATGGGTGTGTTCCTTATCTAATCCTAGTGTCTAAACTCTTCTCCATGGCTGGACCCCCAAATAATATTCCTTTAGGTGCTAAGGGGTATCTAGAGAGTGGGATAGGTTTAATCACTACCCTAACCCTAACGCGTACCATAACCCTAACCCCTACCCTAACCCTAACACGTACCCTAATCCTAACTCGTACCCTAAACCGAGTCCTAACCCTAACACTAACCCTAACCCTAACCCTAACCCATACCCTACGCCCTACCCGAAGCCCTCCCCGAACCCGTACCCTAAGCCGTACCCTAAGCCTAACCCTAAGCCTAACCCTAACCCTAGGCTACCCTTGACTGCTTCTGCCTCCAATAGATTTCCTAAGCACTAGTGTTTTAAGGAACAGCTTAAAAAGAGAATCCTTATGTGATTTCTTTATAATGGGTGTGTTCCTTATCTTATCCTAGTGTCTAAACTCTTCTCCATGGCTGGACCCCCAAATAATATTCCTTTACGTGCTAAGGGGTATCTAGAGAGTGGGATATGTTTAATAACTACCCTAACCCTAACGCGTACCCTAACCCTAACCCCTACCCTAACCCTAACACGTACCCTAATCCTAACCCGTATCCTAAACCGAGCCCTAACCCTAACACTAACCCTAACCCTAACCCTAACCCATACCCTACGCCGTACCCGAAGCCCTCCCCGAACCCGTACCCTAAGCCGTACCCTAAGCCTAACCCTAAGCCTAACCCTAACCGTAGGCTACCCTTGACTGCTTTTGCCTCCAATAGATTTCCTAAGCACTAGTGTTTTAAGGAACAGCTTAAAAAGAGAATCCTAATGTGATTTCTTTATAATGGGTGTGTTCCTTATCTTATCCTAGTTTCTAAACTCTTCTCCAAGGCTGGACCCCCAAATAATATTACTTTACGTGCTAAGGGGTAACTAGAGAGTGGGATAGGTTTAATAACTACCCTAACCCTAACGCGTACCCTAACGCTAACCGCTACCCTAACCCTAACAGGTACCCTAATCCTAACCCGTACCCTAAACCGAGCCCTAACCCTAACACTAACCCTAACCCTAACCCTAACCCATACCCTACGCCGTACCAGAAGCCCTCCCCGAAACCGTACCCTAAGCCGTACCCTAAGCCTAACCCTAAGCCTAACCCTAACCCTAGGCTACCCTTGACTGCTTCTGCCTCCAATAGATTTCCTAAGCACTAGTGTTTTAAGGAACAGCTTAAAAAGAGAATCCTAATGTGATTTCTTTATAATGGGTGTGTTCCTTATCTAATCCTAGTGTCTAAACTCTTCTCCATGGCTGGACCCCCAAATAATATTCCTTTATGTGCTAAGGGGTATCTAGAGAGTGGGATAGGTTTAATCACTACCCTAACCCTAACGCGTAACATAACCCTAACCCCTACCCTAACCCTAACACGTACCCTAATCCTAACCCGTACCCTAAACCGAGTCCTAACCCTAACACTAACCCTAACCCTAACCCTAACCCATACCCTACGCCGTACCCGAAGCCCTCCCCGAACCCGTACCCTAAGCCGTACCCTAAGCCTAACCCTAACCCTAGGCTACCCTTGACTGCTTATGCCTCCAATAGATTTCCTAAGCACTAGTGTTTTAAGGAACAGCTTAAAAAGAGAATCCTAATGTGATTTCTTTATAATGTGTGTGTTCCTTATATTATCTTAGTGTCTAAACTCTTCTCCATGGCTGGACCCCCAAATAATATTCCTTTACGTGCTAAGGGGTATCTAGAGAGTGGGATAGGTTTAATAACTACCCTAACCCTAACGCGTACCCTAACCCTAACCCCTAACCTAACCCTAACACGTACCCTAATCCTAACCCGTACCCTAAACCGAGCCCTAACCCTAACACTAACCCTAACCCTAACCCTAACCCATACCCTACGCCGTACCCAAAGCCCTCCCCGAAAACGTACCCTAAGCCGTACCCTAAGCCTAACCCTAAGCCTAACCCTAACCCTAGGCTACCCTTGACTGCTTCTGCCTCCAATAGATTTCCTAAGCACTAGTGTTTTAAGGAACAGCTTAAAAAGAGAATCCTAATGTGATTTCTTTATAATGGGTGTGTTCCTTATCTTATCCTAGTGTCTAAACACTTCTCCATGGCTGGACCCCCACATAATATTCCTTTACGTGCTAAGGGGTAACTAGAGAGTGGGATAGGTTTAATAACTACCCTAACCCTAACGCGTACCCTAACGCTAACCCCTACCCTAACCCTAACACGTACCCTAATCCTAACCCGTAACCTAAACCGAGCCCTAACCCTAACACTAACCCTAACCCTAACCCTAACCCATACCCTACGCCGTACCCGAAGCCCTCCCCGAACCCGTACCCTAAGCCGTACCCTAAGCCTAACCCTAAGCCTAACCCTAACCCTAGGCTACCCTTGACTGCTTCTGCCTCCAACAGATTTCCTAAGCACTAGTGTTTTAAGGAACAGCTTAAAAAGAGAATCCTAATGTGATTTCTTTATAATGGGTGTGTTCCTTATCTTATCCTAGTGTCTAAACTCTTCTCCACGGCTGGACCACCAAATAATATTCCTTTACGTGCTAAGGGGTAACTAGAGAGTGGGATAGGTTTAATAACTACCCTAACCCTAACGCGTACCCTAACGCTAACCGCTACCCTAAACCTAACACGTACACTAATCCTAACCCGTACCCTAAACCGAGCCCTAACCCTAACACTAACCCTAACCCTAACCCTAACCCGTACCCTACGCCGTACCCGAAGCCCTCCCCGAACCCGTACCCTAAGCCTAACCCTAAGCCTAACCCTAACCCTAGGCTACCCTTGACTGCTTCTGCCTCCAATAGATTTCCTAAGCACTAGTGTTTTAAGGAAAAGCTTAAAAAGAGAATCCTAATGTGATTTCTTTATAATGGGTGTGTTCCTTATCTAATCCTAGTGTCTAAACTCTTCTCCATGGCTGGACCCCCAAATAATATTCCTTTATGTGCTAAGGGTTATCTAGAGAGTGGGATAGGTTTAATCACTACCCTAACCCTAACGCGTACCCAAACGCTAACCCCTACCCTAACCCTAACACGTACCCTTATCCTAACCCGTACCCTAAACCGAGCCCTAACCCTAACACTAACCCTAACCCTAACCCTAACCCATACCCTATGCCGTACCTGAAGCCCTCCCCGAACCCGTACCCTAAGCCGTACGTTAAGCCTAACCCTAAGCCTAACCCTAACCCTAGGCTACCCTTGACTGCTTCTGCCTCCAATAGATTTCCTAAGCACTAGTGTTTTAAGGAACAGCTTAAAAAGAGAATCCTAATGTGATTTCTTTATAATGTGTGTGTTCCTTATATTATCTTAGTGTCTAAACTCTTCTCCATGGCTGGACCCCCAAATAATATTCCTTTACGTGCTAAGGGGTATCTAGAGAGTGGGATAGGTTTAATAACTACCCTAACCCTAACGCGTACCCTAACCCTAACCCCTAACCTAACCCTAACACGTACCCTAATCCTAACCCGTACCCTAAACCGAGCCCTAACCCTAACACTAACCCTAACCCTAACCCTAACCCATACCCTACGCCGTACCCAAAGCCCTCCCCGAAAACGTACCCTAAGCCGTACCCTAAGCCTAACCCTAAGCCTAACCCTAACCCTAGGCTACCCTTGACTGCTTCTGCCTCCAATAGATTTCCTAAGCACTAGTGTTTTAAGGAACAGCTTAAAAAGAGAATCCTAATGTGATTTCTTTATAATGGGTGTGTTCCTTATCTTATCCTAGTGTCTAAACACTTCTCCATGGCTGGACCCCCACATAATATTCCTTTACGTGCTAAGGGGTAACTAGAGAGTGGGATAGGTTTAATAACTACCCTAACCCTAACGCGTACCCTAACGCTAACCCCTACCCTAACCCTAACACGTACCCTAATCCTAACCCGTAACCTAAACCGAGCCCTAACCCCAACACTAACCCTAACCCTAACCCTAACCCATACCCTACGCCGTACCCGAAGCCCTCCCCGAACCCGTACCCTAAGCCGTACCCTAAGCCTAACCCTAAGCCTAACCCTAACCCTAGGCTACCCTTGACTGCTTCTGCCTCCAACAGATTTCCTAAGCACTAGTGTTTTAAGGAACAGCTTAAAAAGAGAATCCTAATGTGATTTCTTTATAATGGGTGTGTTCCTTATCTTATCCTAGTGTCTAAACTCTTCTCCACGGCTGGACCACCAAATAATATTCCTTTACGTGCTAAGGGGTAACTAGAGAGTGGGATAGGTTTAATAACTACCCTAACCCTAACGCGTACCCTAACGCTAACCGCTACCCTAAACATAACACGTACACTAATCCTAACCCGTACCCTAAACCGAGCCCTAACCCTAACACTAACCCTAACCCTAACCCTAACCCGTACCCTACGCCGTACCCGAAGCCCTCCCCGAAACCGTACCCTAAGCCGTACCCTAAGCCTAACCCTAAGCCTAACCCTAACCCTAGGCTACCCTTGACTGCTTCTGCCTCCAATAGATTTCCTAAGCACTAGTGTTTTAAGGAAAAGCTTAAAAAGAGAATCCTAATGTGATTTCTTTATAATGGGTGTGTTCCTTATCTAATCCTAGTGTCTAAACTCTTCTCCATGGCTGGACCCCCAAATAATATTCCTTTATGTGCTAAGGGTTATCTAGAGAGTGGGATAGGTTTAATCACTACCCTAACCCTAACGCGTACCCAAACGCTAACCCCTACCCTAACCCTAACACGTACCCTTATCCTAACCCGTACCCTAAACCGAGCCCTAACCCTAACACTAACCCTAACCCTAACCCTAACCCATACCCTATGCCGTACCTGAAGCCCTCCCCGAACCCGTACCCTAAGCCGTACGTTAAGCCTAACCCTAAGCCTAACCCTAACCCTAGGCTACCCTTGACTGCTTCTGCCTCCAATAGATTTCCTAAGCACTAGTGTTTTAAGGAACAGCTTAAAAAGAGAATCCTAATGTGATTTCTTTATAATGTGTGTGTTCCTTATATTTTCTTAGTGTCTAAACTCTTCTCCATGGCTGGACCCCCAAATAATATTCCTTTACGTGCTAAGGGGTATCTAGAGAGTGGGATAGGTTTAATAACTACCCTAACCGTAACGTGTACCCTAAACCTAACCCTTACCCTAAACCGAGCCCTAACCCTAACACTAACCCTAACCCTAACCCTAAGCCATACCCTACGCCGTACCCGAAGCCCTCCCCGAACCCGTACCCTAAGCCGTACCCTAAGCCTAACCCTAAGCCTAACCCTAACCCTAGGCTACCCTTGACTGCTTCTGCCTCCAATAGATTTCCTAAGCACTAGTGTTTTAAGGAACAGCTTAAAAAGAGAATCCTAATGTGATTTCTTTATAATGGGTGTGTTCCCTTTCTTATCCTAGTGTCTAAACTCTTCTCCATGGCTGGACCCCCAAATAATATTCCTTTACGTGCTAATGTTTATCTAGAGAGTATGATAGGTTTAGTAACTACCCTAACCCTAACACGTACCCTAACCCTAACCCCTATCCTAACACTAACGCGTACCCTAACCCTAACCCCTACCCTAACCCTAACACGTACCCTAATCCTAACCCGTACCCTAAACCGAGCCCTAACCCTAACACTAACCCAAACCCTAACCCTAACCCATACCTTACGCCGTACCCGAACCCCTCCCCGAACCCGTACCCTAAGCCGTACCCTAAGCCTAACCCTATGCCTAACACTAACCCTAGGCTACCCTTGACTGCTTCTGCCTCCAATAGATTTCCTAAGCACTGGTGTTTTAAGGAACAGCTTAAAAAGAGAATCCTAATGTGATTTCTTTATAATGGGTGTGTTCCTTACCTAATCCTAGTGTCTAAACTCTTCTCCATGGCTGGACCCCCAAATAATATTCCTTTATGTGCTAAGGGGTATCTAGAGAGTGGGATAGGTTTAATCACTACCCTAACCCTAACGCGTACCCTAACCCTAACCCCTACCCTAACCCTAACACGTACCCTAATCCTAACCCGTAACCTAAACCGAGCCCTAACCCTAACACTAACCCTAACCCTAACCCTAACCCATACCCTACGCCGTACCCGAAGCCCTCCCCGAACCCGTACCCTAAGCCGTACCCTAAGCCTAACCCTAAGCCTAACCCTAACCCTAGGCTACCCTTGACTGCTTCTGCCTCCAACAGATTTCCTAAGCACTAGTGTTTTAAGGAACAGCTTAAAAAGAGATTCCTAATGTGATTTCTTTATAATGGGTGTGTTCCTTATCTTATCCTAGTGTCTAAACTCTTCTCCACGGCTGGACCACCAAATAATATTCCTTTACGTGCTAAGGGGTAACTAGAGAGTGGGATAGGTTTAATAACTACCCTAACCCTAACGCGTACCCTAACGCTAACCGCTACCCTAAACCTAACACGTACACTAATCCTAACCCGTACCCTAAACCGAGCCCTAACCCTAACACTAACCCTAACCCTAACCCTAACCCGTACCCTACGCCGTACCCGAAGCCCTCCCCGAACCCGTACCCTAAGCCGTACCCTAAGCCTAACCCTAAGCCTAACCCTAACCCTAGGCTACCCTTGACTGCTTCTGCCTCCAATAGATTTCCTAAGCACTAGAGTTTTAAGGAACAGCTTAAAAAGAGAATCCTAATGTGATTTCTTTATAATGGGTGTGTTCCTTATCTGATCCTAGTGTCTAAACTCTTCTCCATGGCTGGACCCCCAAATAATATTCCTTTACGTGCTAAGGGGTATCTAGAGAGTGGGATATGTTTAATAACTACCCTAACCCTAACGCGTACACTAACCATAACCCCTACCCTAACCCTAACACGTACCCTAATCCTAACCCGTACCCTAAACCGAGCCCTAACACTAACACTAACCCTAAACCTAACCCTAACCCATACCCTACGCCGTACCCGAAGCCCTCCCCGAACCCGTACCCTAAGCCGTACCCTAAGCCTAACCCTAAGCCTAACCCTAACCCTAGGCTACCCTTGACTGCTTCTGCCTCCAACAGATTTCCTAAGCACTAGTGTTTTAAGGAACAGCTTAAAAAGAGAATCCTTATGTGATTTCTTTATAAAGGGTGTGTTCCTTATCTTATCCTAGTGTCTAAACTCTTCTCCATGGCTGGACCCCCAAATAATATTCCTTTACGTGCTAAGGGGTATCTAGTGAGTGGGATATGTTTAATAACTACCCTAACCCTAAAGCGTACCCTAACCCTAACCCCTACCCTAACCCTAACAAGTACCCTAATCCTAACCCGTATCCTAAACCGAGCCCTAACCCTAACACTAACCCTAACCCTAACCCTAACCCATACCCTACGCCGTACCCGAAGCCCTCCCCGAACCCGTACCCTAAGCCGTACCCTAAGCCTAACCCTAAGCCTAACCCTAACCGTAGGCTACCCTTGACTGCTTTTGCCTCCAATAGATTTCCTAAGCACTAGTGTTTTAAGGAACAGCTTAAAAAGAGAATCCTAATGTGATTTCTTTATAATGGGTGTGTTCCTTATCTTATCCTAGTGTCTAAACTCTTCTCCATGGCTGGACCCCCAAATAATATTCCTTTACGTGCTAAGGGGTAACTAGAGAGTGGGATAGGTTTAATAACTACCCTAACCCTAACGCGTACCCTAACGCTAACCGCTACCCTAACCCTAACAGGTACCCTAATCCTAACCCGTACCCTAAACCGAGCCCTAACCCTAACACTAACCCTAACCCTAACCCTAACCCATACCCTACGCCGTACCCGAAGCCCTCCCCGAAACCGTACCCTAAGCCGTACCCTAAGCCTAACCCTAAGCCTAACCCTAACCCTAGGCTACCCTTGACTGCTTCTGCCTCCAATAGATTTCCTAAGCACTAGTGTTTTAAGGAACAGCTTAAAAAGAGAATCCTAATGTGATTTCTTTATAATGGGTGTGTTCCTTATCTAATCCTAGTGTCTAAACTCTTCTCCATGGCTGGACCCCCAAATAATATTCCTTTAGGTGCTAAGGGGTATCTAGAGAGTGGGATAGGTTTAATCACTACCCTAACCCTAACGCGTACCATAACCCTAACCCCTACCCTAACCCTAACACGTACCCTAATCCTAACTCGTACCCTAAACCGAGTCCTAACCCTAACACTAACCCTAACCCTAACCCTAACCCATACCCTACGCCCTACCCGAAGCCCTCCCCGAACCCGTACCCTAAGCCGTACCCTAAGCCTAACCCTAAGCCTAACCCTAACCCTAGGCTACCCTTGACTGCTTCTGCCTCCAATAGATTTCCTAAGCACTAGTGTTTTAAGGAACAGCTTAAAAAGAGAATCCTTATGTGATTTCTTTATAATGGGTGTGTTCCTTATCTTATCCTAGTGTCTAAACTCTTCTCCATGGCTGGACCCCCAAATAATATTCCTTTACGTGCTAAGGGGTATCTAGAGAGTGGGATATGTTTAATAACTACCCTAACCCTAACGCGTACCCTAACCCTAACCCCTACCCTAACCCTAACACGTACCCTAATCCTAACCCGTATCCTAAACCGAGCCCTAACCCTAACACTAACCCTAACCCTAACCCTAACCCATACCCTACGCCGTACCCGAAGCCCTCCCCGAACCCGTACCCTAAGCCGTACCCTAAGCCTAACCCTAAGCCTAACCCTAACCGTAGGCTACCCTTGACTGCTTTTGCCTCCAATAGATTTCCTAAGCACTAGTGTTTTAAGGAACAGCTTAAAAAGAGAATCCTAATGTGATTTCTTTATAATGGGTGTGTTCCTTATCTTATCCTAGTTTCTAAACTCTTCTCCAAGGCTGGACCCCCAAATAATATTACTTTACGTGCTAAGGGGTAACTAGAGAGTGGGATAGGTTTAATAACTACCCTAACCCTAACGCGTACCCTAACGCTAACCGCTACCCTAACCCTAACAGGTACCCTAATCCTAACCCGTACCCTAAACCGAGCCCTAACCCTAACACTAACCCTAACCCTAACCCTAACCCATACCCTACGCCGTACCAGAAGCCCTCCCCGAAACCGTACCCTAAGCCGTACCCTAAGCCTAACCCTAAGCCTAACCCTAACCCTAGGCTACCCTTGACTGCTTCTGCCTCCAATAGATTTCCTAAGCACTAGTGTTTTAAGGAACAGCTTAAAAAGAGAATCCTAATGTGATTTCTTTATAATGGGTGTGTTCCTTATCTAATCCTAGTGTCTAAACTCTTCTCCATGGCTGGACCCCCAAATAATATTCCTTTATGTGCTAAGGGGTATCTAGAGAGTGGGATAGGTTTAATCACTACCCTAACCCTAACGCGTAACATAACCCTAACCCCTACCCTAACCCTAACACGTACCCTAATCCTAACCCGTACCCTAAACCGAGTCCTAACCCTAACACTAACCCTAACCCTAACCCTAACCCATACCCTACGCCGTACCCGAAGCCCTCCCCGAACCCGTACCCTAAGCCGTACCCTAAGCCTAACCCTAACCCTAGGCTACCCTTGACTGCTTATGCCTCCAATAGATTTCCTAAGCACTAGTGTTTTAAGGAACAGCTTAAAAAGAGAATCCTAATGTGATTTCTTTATAATGTGTGTGTTCCTTATATTATCTTAGTGTCTAAACTCTTCTCCATGGCTGGACCCCCAAATAATATTCCTTTACGTGCTAAGGGGTATCTAGAGAGTGGGATAGGTTTAATAACTACCCTAACCCTAACGCGTACCCTAACCCTAACCCCTAACCTAACCCTAACACGTACCCTAATCCTAACCCGTACCCTAAACCGAGCCCTAACCCTAACACTAACCCTAACCCTAACCCTAACCCATACCCTACGCCGTACCCAAAGCCCTCCCCGAAAACGTACCCTAAGCCGTACCCTAAGCCTAACCCTAAGCCTAACCCTAACCCTAGGCTACCCTTGACTGCTTCTGCCTCCAATAGATTTCCTAAGCACTAGTGTTTTAAGGAACAGCTTAAAAAGAGAATCCTAATGTGATTTCTTTATAATGGGTGTGTTCTTTATCTTATCCTAGTGTCTAAACACTTCTCCATGGCTGGACCCCCACATAATATTCCTTTACGTGCTAAGGGGTAACTAGAGAGTGGGATAGGTTTAATAACTACCCTAACCCTAACGCGTACCCTAACGCTAACCGCTACCCTAAACCTAACACGTACACTAATCCTAACCCGTACCCTAAACCGAGCCCTAACCCTAACACTAACCCTAACCCTAACCCTAACCCGTACCCTACGCCGTACCCGAAGCCCTCCCCGAACCCGTACCCTAAGCCGTACCCTAAGCCTAACCCTAAGCCTAACCCTAACCCTAGGCTACCCTTGACTGCTTCTGCCTCCAATAGATTTCCTAAGCACTAGTGTTTTAAGGAAAAGCTTAAAAAGAGAATCCTAATGTGATTTCTTTATAATGGGTGTGTTCCTTATCTAATCCTAGTGTCTAAACTCTTCTCCATGGCTGGACCCCCAAATAATATTCCTTTATGTGCTAAGGGTTATCTAGAGAGTGGGATAGGTTTAATCACTACCCTAACCCTAACGCGTACCCAAACGCTAACCCCTACCCTAACCCTAACACGTACCCTTATCCTAACCCGTACCCTAAACCGAGCCCTAACCCTAACACTAACCCTAACCCTAACCCTAACCCATACCCTATGCCGTACCTGAAGCCCTCCCCGAACCCGTACCCTAAGCCGTACGTTAAGCCTAACCCTAAGCCTAACCCTAACCCTAGGCTACCCTTGACTGCTTCTGCCTCCAATAGATTTCCTAAGCACTAGTGTTTTAAGGAACAGCTTAAAAAGAGAATCCTAATGTGATTTCTTTATAATGTGTGTGTTCCTTATATTATCTTAGTGTCTAAACTCTTCTCCATGGCTGGACCCCCAAATAATATTCCTTTACGTGCTAAGGGGTATCTAGAGAGTGGGATAGGTTTAATAACTACCCTAACCCTAACGCGTACCCTAACCCTAACCCCTAACCTAACCCTAACACGTACCCTAATCCTAACCCGTACCCTAAACCGAGCCCTAACCCTAACACTAACCCTAACCCTAACCCTAACCCATACCCTACGCCGTACCCAAAGCCCTCCCCGAAAACGTACCCTAAGCCGTACCCTAAGCCTAACCCTAAGCCTAACCCTAACCCTAGGCTACCCTTGACTGCTTCTGCCTCCAATAGATTTCCTAAGCACTAGTGTTTTAAGGAACAGCTTAAAAAGAGAATCCTAATGTGATTTCTTTATAATGGGTGTGTTCCTTATCTTATCCTAGTGTCTAAACACTTCTCCATGGCTGGACCCCCACATAATATTCCTTTACGTGCTAAGGGGTAACTAGAGAGTGGGATAGGTTTAATAACTACCCTAACCCTAACGCGTACCCTAACGCTAACCCCTACCCTAACCCTAACACGTACCCTAATCCTAACCCGTAACCTAAACCGAGCCCTAACCCCAACACTAACCCTAACCCTAACCCTAACCCATACCCTACGCCGTACCCGAAGCCCTCCCCGAACCCGTACCCTAAGCCGTACCCTAAGCCTAACCCTAAGCCTAACCCTAACCCTAGGCTACCCTTGACTGCTTCTGCCTCCAACAGATTTCCTAAGCACTAGTGTTTTAAGGAACAGCTTAAAAAGAGAATCCTAATGTGATTTCTTTATAATGGGTGTGTTCCTTATCTTATCCTAGTGTCTAAACTCTTCTCCACGGCTGGACCACCAAATAATATTCCTTTACGTGCTAAGGGGTAACTAGAGAGTGGGATAGGTTTAATAACTACCCTAACCCTAACGCGTACCCTAACGCTAACCGCTACCCTAAACATAACACGTACACTAATCCTAACCCGTACCCTAAACCGAGCCCTAACCCTAACACTAACCCTAACCCTAACCCTAACCCGTACCCTACGCCGTACCCGAAGCCCTCCCCGAACCCGTACCCTAAGCCGTACCCTAAGCCTAACCCTAAGCCTAACCCTAACCCTAGGCTACCCTTGACTGCTTCTGCCTCCAATAGATTTCCTAAGCACTAGTGTTTTAAGGAAAAGCTTAAAAAGAGAATCCTAATGTGATTTCTTTATAATGGGTGTGTTCCTTATCTAATCCTAGTGTCTAAACTCTTCTCCATGGCTGGACCCCCAAATAATATTCCTTTATGTGCTAAGGGTTATCTAGAGAGTGGGATAGGTTTAATCACTACCCTAACCCTAACGCGTACCCAAACGCTAACCCCTACCCTAACCCTAACACGTACCCTTATCCTAACCCGTACCCTAAACCGAGCCCTAACCCTAACACTAACCCTAACCCTAACCCTAACCCATACCCTATGCCGTACCTGAAGCCCTCCCCGAACCCGTACCCTAAGCCGTACGTTAAGCCTAACCCTAAGCCTAACCCTAACCCTAGGCTACCCTTGACTGCTTCTGCCTCCAATAGATTTCCTAAGCACTAGTGTTTTAAGGAACAGCTTAAAAAGAGAATCCTAATGTGATTTCTTTATAATGTGTGTGTTCCTTATATTTTCTTAGTGTCTAAACTCTTCTCCATGGCTGGACCCCCAAATAATATTCCTTTACGTGCTAAGGGGTATCTAGAGAGTGGGATAGGTTTAATA
This sequence comes from Balaenoptera physalus, assembly GCF_965194825.1. Classification (NCBI taxonomy): domain Eukaryota; kingdom Metazoa; phylum Chordata; class Mammalia; order Artiodactyla; family Balaenopteridae; genus Balaenoptera; species Balaenoptera physalus. The sequence goes on along the minus strand of NW_028126449.1, from coordinate 302,082 downwards.
ACTACCCTAACCGTAACGTGTACCCTAAACCTAACCCTTACCCTAAACCGAGCCCTAACCCTAACACTAACCCTAACCCTAACCCTAAGCCATACCCTACGCCGTACCCGAAGCCCTCCCCGAACCCGTACCCTAAGCCGTACCCTAAGCCTAACCCTAAGCCTAACCCTAACCCTAGGCTACCCTTGACTGCTTCTGCCTCCAATAGATTTCCTAAGCACTAGTGTTTTAAGGAACAGCTTAAAAAGAGAATCCTAATGTGATTTCTTTATAATGGGTGTGTTCCCTTTCTTATCCTAGTGTCTAAACTCTTCTCCATGGCTGGACCCCCAAATAATATTCCTTTACGTGCTAATGTTTATCTAGAGAGTATGATAGGTTTAGTAACTACCCTAACCCTAACACGTACCCTAACCCTAACCCCTATCCTAACACTAACGCGTACCCTAACCCTAACCCCTACCCTAACCCTAACACGTACCCTAATCCTAACCCGTACCCTAAACCGAGCCCTAACCCTAACACTAACCCAAACCCTAACCCTAACCCATACCTTACGCCGTACCCGAACCCCTCCCCGAACCCGTACCCTAAGCCGTACCCTAAGCCTAACCCTATGCCTAACACTAACCCTAGGCTACCCTTGACTGCTTCTGCCTCCAATAGATTTCCTAAGCACTGGTGTTTTAAGGAACAGCTTAAAAAGAGAATCCTAATGTGATTTCTTTATAATGGGTGTGTTCCTTACCTAATCCTAGTGTCTAAACTCTTCTCCATGGCTGGACCCCCAAATAATATTCCTTTATGTGCTAAGGGGTATCTAGAGAGTGGGATAGGTTTAATCACTACCCTAACCCTAACGCGTACCCTAACCCTAACCCCTACCCTAACCCTAACACGTACCCTAATCCTAACCCGTAACCTAAACCGAGCCCTAACCCTAACACTAACCCTAACCCTAACCCTAACCCATACCCTACGCCGTACCCGAAGCCCTCCCCGAACCCGTACCCTAAGCCGTACCCTAAGCCTAACCCTAAGCCTAACCCTAACCCTAGGCTACCCTTGACTGCTTCTGCCTCCAACAGATTTCCTAAGCACTAGTGTTTTAAGGAACAGCTTAAAAAGAGATTCCTAATGTGATTTCTTTATAATGGGTGTGTTCCTTATCTTATCCTAGTGTCTAAACTCTTCTCCACGGCTGGACAACCAAATAATATTCCTTTACGTGCTAAGGGGTAACTAGAGAGTGGGATAGGTTTAATAACTACCCTAACCCTAACGCGTACCCTAACGCTAACCGCTACCCTAAACCTAACACGTACACTAATCCTAACCCGTACCCTAAACCGAGCCCTAACCCTAACACTAACCCTAACCCTAACCCTAACCCGTACCCTACGCCGTACCCGAAGCCCTCCCCGAACCCGTACCCTAAGCCGTACCCTAAGCCTAACCCTAAGCCTAACCCTAACCCTAGGCTACCCTTGACTGCTTCTGCCTCCAATAGATTTCCTAAGCACTAGTGTTTTAAGGAAAAGCTTAAAAAGAGAATCCTAATGTGATTTCTTTATAATGGGTGTGTTCCTTATCTAATCCTAGTGTCTAAACTCTTCTCCATGGCTGGACCCCCAAATAATATTCCTTTATGTGCTAAGGGTTATCTAGAGAGTGGGATAGGTTTAATCACTACCCTAACCCTAACGCGTACCCAAACGCTAACCCCTACCCTAACCCTAACACGTACCCTTATCCTAACCCGTACCCTAAACCGAGCCCTAACCCTAACACTAACCCTAACCCTAACCCTAACCCATACCCTATGCCGTACCTGAAGCCCTCCCCGAACCCGTACCCTAAGCCGTACGTTAAGCCTAACCCTAAGCCTAACCCTAACCCTGGGCTACCCTTGACTGCTTCTGCCTCCAATAGATTTCCTAAGCACTAGTGTTTTAAGGAACAGCTTAAAAAGAGAATCCTAATGTGATTTCTTTATAATGTGTGTGTTCCTTATATTATCTTAGTGTCTAAACTCTTCTCCATGGCTGGACCCCCAAATAATATTCCTTTACGTGCTAAGGGGTATCTAGAGAGTGGGATAGGTTTAATAACTACCCTAACCGTAACGTGTACCCTAAACCTAACCCTTACCCTAAACCGAGCCCTAACCCTAACACTAACCCTAACCCTAACCCTAAGCCATACCCTACGCCGTACCCGAAGCCCTCCCCGAACCCGTACCCTAAGCCGTACCCTAAGCCTAACCCTAAGCCTAACCCTAACCCTAGGCTACCCTTGACTGCTTCTGCCTCCAATAGATTTCCTAAGCACTAGTGTTTTAAGGAACAGCTTAAAAAGAGAATCCTAATGTGATTTCTTTATAATGGGTGTGTTCCTTATCTTATCTTAGTGTCTAAACTCTTCTCCATGGCTGGACCCCCAAATAATATTCCTTTACGTGCTAATGTTTATCTAGAGAGTATGATAGGTTTAGTAACTACCCTAACCCTAACACGTACCCTAACCCTAACCCCTATCCTAACACTAACGCGTACCCTAACCCTAACCCCTACCCTAACCCTAACACGTACCCTAATCCTAACCCGTACCCTAAACCGAGCCCTAACCCTAACACTAACCCAAACCCTAACCCTAACCCATACCTTACGCCGTACCCGAACCCCTCCCCGAACCCGTACCCTAAGCCGTACCCTAAGCCTAACCCTATGCCTAACACTAACCCTAGGCTACCCTTGACTGCTTCTGCCTCCAATAGATTTCCTAAGCACTGGTGTTTTAAGGAACAGCTTAAAAAGAGAATCCTAATGTGATTTCTTTATAATGGGTGTGTTCCTTACCTAATCCTAGTGTCTAAACTCTTCTCCATGGCTGGACCCCCAAATAATATTCCTTTATGTGCTAAGGGGTATCTAGAGAGTGGGATAGGTTTAATCACTACCCTAACCCTAACGCGTACCCTAACCCTAACCCCTACCCTAACCCTAACACGTACCCTAATCCTAACCCGTACCCTAAACCGAGCCCTAACCCTAACACTAACCCTAACCCTAACCCTAACCCATAGCCTACGCCGTACCCGAAGCCCTCCCCGAACCCGTACCCTAAGCCGTACCCTAAGCCTAACCCTAAGCCTAACCCTAACCCTAGGCTACCCTTGACTGCTTCTGCCTCCAATAGATTTCCTAAGCACTAGAGTTTTAAGGAACAGCTTAAAAAGAGAATCCTAATGTGATTTCTTTATAATGGGTGTGTTCCTTATATGATCCTAGTGTCTAAACTCTTCTCCATGGCTGGACCCCCAAATAATATTCCTTTACGTGCTAAGGGGTATCTAGAGAGTGGGATATGTTTAATAACTACCCTAACCCTGACGCGTACACTAACCATAACCCGTACCCTAACCCTAACACGTACCCTAATCCTAACCCGTACCCTAAACCGAGCCCTAACACTAACACTAACCCTAACCCTAACCCTAACCCATACCCTACGCCGTACCCGAAGCCCTCCCCGAACCCGTACCCTAAGCCGTACCCTAAGCCTAACCCTAAGCCTAACCCTAACCCTAGGCTACCCTTGACTGCTTCTGCCTCCAACAGATTTCCTAAGCACTAGTGTTTTAAGGAACAGCTTAAAAAGAGAATCCTTATGTGATTTCTTTATAATGGGTGTGTTCCTTATCTTATCCTAGTGTCTAAACTCTTCTCCATGGCTGGACCCCCAAATAATATTCCTTTACGTGCTAAGGGGTATCTAGAGAGTGGGATATGTTTAATAACTACCCTAACCCTAACGCGTACCCTAACCCTAACCCCTACCCTAACCCTAACACGTACCCTAATCCTAACCCGTATCCTAAACCGAGCCCTAACCCTAACACTAACCCTAACCCTAACCCTAACCCGTACCCTACGCCGTACCCGAAGCCCTCCCCGAACCCGTACCCTAAGCCGTACCCTAAGCCTAACCCTAAGCCTCACCCTAACCCTAGGCTACCCTTGACTGCTTCTGCCTCCAATAGATTTCCTAAGCACTAGTGTTTTAAGGAAAAGCTTAAAAAGAGAATCCTAATGTGATTTCTTTATAATGGGTGTGTTCCTTATCTAATCCTAGTGTCTAAACTCTTCTCCATGGCTGGACCCCCAAATAATATTCCTTTATGTGCTAAGGGTTATCTAGAGAGTGGGATAGGTTTAATCACTACCCTAACCCTAACGCGTACCCAAACGCTAACCCCTACCCTAACCCTAACACGTACCCTTATCCTAACCCGTACCCTAAACCGAGCCCTAACCCTAACACTAACCCTAACCCTAACCCTAACCCATACCCTATGCCGTACCTGAAGCCCTCCCCGAACCCGTACCCTAAGCCGTACGTTAAGCCTAACCCTAAGCCTAACCCTAACCCTAGGCTACCCTTGAGTGCTTCTGCCTCCAATAGATTTCCTAAGCACTAGTGTTTTAAGGAACAGCTTAAAAAGAGAATCCTAATGTGATTTCTTTATAATGTGTGTGTTCCTTATATTATCTTAGTGTCTAAACTCTTCTCCATGGCTGGACCCCCAAATAATATTCCTTTACGTGCTAAGGGGTATCTAGAGAGTGGGATAGGTTTAATAACTACCCTAACCGTAACGTGTACCCTAAACCTAACCCTTACCCTAAACCGAGCCCTAACCCTAACACTAACCCTAACCCTAACCCTAAGCCATACCCTACGCCGTACCCGAAGCCCTCCCCGAACCCGTACCCTAAGCCGTACCCTAAGCCTAACCCTAAGCCTAACCCTAACCCTAGGCTACCCTTGACTGCTTCTGCCTCCAATAGATTTCCTAAGCACTAGTGTTTTAAGGAACAGCTTAAAAAGAGAATCCTAATGTGATTTCTTTATAATGGGTGTGTTCCTTATCTTATCCTAGTGTCTAAACTCTTCTCCATGGCTGGACCCCCAAATAATATTCCTTTACGTGCTAATGTTTATCTAGAGAGTATGATAGGTTTAGTAACTACCCTAACCCTAACACGTACCCTAACCCTAACCCCTACCCTAACACTAACGCGTACCCTAACCCTAACCCCTACCCTAACCCTAACACGTACCCTAATCCTAACCCGTACCCTAAACCGAGCCCTAACCCTAACACTAACCCAAACCCTAACCCTAACCCATACCTTACGCCGTACCCGAACCCCTCCCCGAACCCGTACCCTAAGCCGTACCCTAAGCCTAACCCTATGCCTAACACTAACCCTAGGCTACCCTTGACTGCTTCTGCCTCCAATAGATTTCCTAAGCACTGGTGTTTTAAGGAACAGCTTAAAAAGAGAATCCTAATGTGATTTCTTTATAATGGGTGTGTTCCTTACCTAATCCTAGTGTCTAAACTCTTCTCCATGGCTGGACCCCCAAATAATATTCCTTTATGTGCTAAGGGGTATCTAGAGAGTGGGATAGGTTTAATCACTACCCTAACCCTAACGCGTACCCTAACCCTAACCCCTACCCTAACCCTAACACGTACCCTAATCCTAACCCGTACCCTAAACCGAGCCCTAACCCTAACACTAACCCTAACCCTAACCCTAACCCATAGCCTACGCCGTACCCGAAGCCCTCCCCGAACCCGTACCCTAAGCCGTACCCTAAGCCTAACCCTAAGCCTAACCCTAACCCTAGGCTACCCTTGACTGCTTCTGCCTCCAATAGATTTCCTAAGCACTAGAGTTTTAAGGAACAGCTTAAAAAGAGAATCCTAATGTGATTTCTTTATAATGGGTGTGTTCCTTATATGATCCTAGTGTCTAAACTCTTCTCCATGGCTGGACCCCCAAATAATATTCCTTTACGTGCTAAGGGGTATCTAGAGAGTGGGATATGTTTAATAACTACCCTAACCCTAACGCGTACACTAACCATAACCCGTACCCTAACCCTAACACGTACCCTAATCCTAACCCGTACCCTAAACCGAGCCCTAACACTAACACTAACCCTAACCCTAACCCTAACCCATACCCTACGCCGTACCCGAAGCCCTCCCCGAACCCGTACCCTAAGCCGTACCCTAAGCCTAACCCTAAGCCTAACCCTAACCCTAGGCTACCCTTGACTGCTTCTGCCTCCAACAGATTTCCTAAGCACTAGTGTTTTAAGGAACAGCTTAAAAAGAGAATCCTTATGTGATTTCTTTATAATGGGTGTGTTCCTTATCTTATCCTAGTGTCTAAACTCTTCTCCATGGCTGGACCCCCAAATAATATTCCTTTACGTGCTAAGGGGTATCTAGAGAGTGGGATATGTTTAATAACTACCCTAACCCTAACGCGTACCCTAACCCTAACCCCTACCCTAACCCTAACACGTACCCTAATCCTAACCCGTATCCTAAACCGAGCCCTAACCCTAACACTAACCCTAACCCTAACCCTAACCCATACCCTACGCCGTACCCGAAGCCCTCCCCGAACCCGTACCCTAAGCCGTACCCTAAGCCTAACCCTAAGCCTAACCCTAACCCTAGGCTACCCTTGACTGCTTTTGCCTCCAATAGATTTCCTAAGCACTAGTGTTTTAAGGAACAGCTTAAAAAGAGAATCCTAATGTGATTTCTTTATAATGGGTGTGTTCCTTATCTTATCCTAGTGTCTAAACTCTTCTCCATGGCTGGACCCCCAAATAATATTCCTTTACGTGCTAAGGGGTAACTAGAGAGTGGGATAGGTTTAATAACTACCCTAACCCTAACGCGTACCCTAACGCTAACCGCTACCCTAACCCTAACAGGTACCCTAATCCTAACCCGTACCCTAAACCGAGCCCTAACCCTAACACTAACCCTAACCCTAACCCTAACCCATACCCTACGCCGTACCCGAAGCCCTCCCCGAACCCGTACCCTAAGCCGTACCCTAAGCCTAACCCTAACCCTAGGCTACCCTTGACTGCTTCTGCCTCCAATAGATTTCCTAAGCACTAGTGTTTTAAGGAACAGCTTAAAAAGAGAATCCTAATGTGATTTCTTTATAATGGGTGTGTTCCTTATCTAATCCTAGTGTCTAAACTCTTCTCCATGGCTGGACCCCCAAATAATATTCCTTTATGTGCTAAGGGGTATCTAGAGAGTGGGATAGGTTTAATCACTAACCTAACCCTAACGCGTAACATAACCCTAACCCCTACCCTAACCCTAACACGTACCCTAATCCTAACCCGTACCCTAAACCGAGTCCTAACCCTAACACTAACCCTAACCCTAACCCATACCCTACGCCGTACCCGAAGCCCTCCCCGAACCCGTACCCTAAGCCGTACCCTAAGCCTAACCTTAACCCTAGGCTACCCTTGACTGCTTCTGCCTCCAATAGATTTCCTAAGCACTAGTGTTTTAAGGAACAGCTTAAAAAGAGAATCCTAATGTGATTTCTTTATAATGGGTGTGTTCCTTATCTTATCCTAGTGTCTAAACACTTCTCCATGGCTGGACCCCCAAATAATATTCCTTTACGTGCTAAGGGGTAACTAGAGAGTGGGATAGGTTTAATAACTACCCTAACCCTAACGCGTACCCTAACGCTAACCCCTACCCTAACCCTAACACGTACCCTAATCCTAACCCGTAACCTAAACCGAGCCCTAACCCTAACACTAACCCTAACCCTAACCCTAAACCATACCCTACGCCGTACCCGAAGCCCTCCCCGAACCCGTACCCTAAGCCGTACCCTAAGCCTAACCCTAAGCCTAACCCTAACCCTAGGCTACCCTTGACTGCTTCTGCCTCCAATAGATTTCCTAAGCACTAGAGTTTTAAGGAACAGCTTAAAAAGAGAATCCTAATGTGATTTCTTTATAATGGGTGTGTTCCTTATCTGATCCTAGTGTCTAAACTCTTCTCCATGGCTGGACCCCCAAATAATATTCCTTTACGTGCTAAGGGGTATCTAGAGAGTGGGATATGTTTAATAACTACCCTAACCCTAACGCGTACACTAACCATAACCCCTACCCTAACCCTTACACGTACCCTAATCCTAACCCGTACCCTAAACCGAGCCCTAACACTAACACTAACCCTAACCCTAACCCTAACCCATACCCTACGCCGTACCCGAAGCCCTCCCCGAACCCGTACCCTAAGCCGTACCCTAAGCCTAACCCTAAGCCTAACCCTAACCCTAGGCTACCCTTGACTGCTTCTGCCTCCAACAGATTTCCTAAGCACTAGTGTTTTAAGGAACAGCTTAAAAAGAGAATCCTTATGTGATTTCTTTATAATGGGTGTGTTCCTTATCTTATCCTAGTGTCTAAACTCTTCTCCATGGCTGGACCCCCAAATAATATTCCTTTACGTGCTAAGGGGTATCTAGAGAGTGGGATATGTTTAATAACTACCCTAACCCTAACGCGTACCCTAACCCTAACCCCTACCCTAACCCTAACACGTACCCTTATACTAACCCGTATCCTAAACCGAGCCCTAACCCTAACACTAACCCTAACCCTAACCCTAACCCATACCCTACGCCGTACCCAAAGCCCTCCCCGAACCCGTACCCTAAGCCGTACCCTAAGCCTAACCCTAAGCCTAACCCTAACCGTAGGCTACCCTTGACTGCTTTTGCCTCCAATAGATTTCCTAAGCACTAGTGTTTTAAGGAACAGCTTAAAAAGAGAATCCTAATGTGATTTCTTTATAATGGGTGTGTTCCTTATCTTATCCTAGTTTCTAAACTCTTCTCCATGGCTGGACCCCCAAATAATATTCCTTTACGTGCTAAGGGGTAACTAGAGAGTGGGATAGGTTTAATAACTACCCTAACCCTAACGCGTACCCTAACGCTAACTGCTACCCTAACCCTAACAGGTACCCTAATCCTAACCCGTACCCTAAACCGAGCCCTAACCCTAACACTAACCCTAACCCTAACCCTAACCCATACCCTACGCCGTACCCGAAGCCCTCCCCGAAACCGTACCCTAAGCCGTACCCTAAGCCTAACCCTAAGCCTAACCCTATCCCTAGGCTACCCTTGACTGCTTCTGCCTCCAATAGATTTCCTAAGCACTAGTGTTTTAAGGAACAGCTTAAAAAGAGAATCCTAATGTGATTTCTTTATAATGGGTGTGTTCCTTATCTAATCCTAGTGTCTAAACTCTTCTCCATGGCTGGACCCCCAAATAATATTCCTTTATGTGCTAAGGGGTATCTAGAGAGTGGGATAGGTTTAATCACTACCCTAACCCTAACGCGTAACATAACCCTAACCCCTACCCTAACCCTAACACGTACCCTAATCCTAACCCGTACCCTAAACCGAGTCCTAACCCTAACACTAACCCTAACCCTAACCCTAACCCATACCCTACGCCGTACCCGAAGCCCTCCCCGAACCCGTACCCTAAGCCGTACCCTAAGCCTAACCCTAACCCTAGGCTACCCTTGACTGCTTATGCCTCCAATAGATTTCCTAAGCACTAGTGTTTTAAGGAACAGCTTAAAAAGAGAATCCTAATGTGATTTCTTTATAATGTGTGTGTTCCTTATATTATCTTAGTGTCTAAACTCTTCTCCATGGCTGGACCCCCAAATAATATTCCTTTACGTGCTAAGGGGTATCTAGAGAGTGGGAAAAGTTTAATAACTACCCTAACCCTAACGCGTACCCTAACCCTAACCCCTAACCTAACCCTAACACGTACCCTAATCCTAACCCGTACCCTAAACCGAGCCCTAACCCTAACATTAACCCTAACCCTAACCCTAACCCATACCCTACGCCGTACCCAAAGCCCTCCCCGAAAACGTACCCTAAGCCGTACCCTAAGCCTAACCCTAAGCCTAACCCTAACCCTAGGCTACCCTTGACTGCTTCTGCCTCCAATAGATTTCCTAAGCACTAGTGTTTTAAGGAACAGCTTAAAAAGAGAATCCTAATGTGATTTCTTTATAATGGGTGTGTTCCTTATCTTATCCTAGTGTCTAAACACTTCTCCATGGCTGGACCCCCACATAATATTCCTTTACGTGCTAAGGGGTAACTAGAGAGTGGGATAGGTTTAATAACTACCCTAACCCTAACGCGTACCCTAACGCTAACCCCTACCCTAACCCTAACACGTACCCTAATCCTAACCCGTAACCTAAACCGAGCCCTAACCCTAACACTAACCCTAACCCTAACCCTAACCCATACCCTACGCCGTACCCGAAGCCCTCCCCGAACCCGTACCCTAAGCCGTACCCTAAGCCTAACCCTAAGCCTAACCCTAACCCTAGGCTACCCTTGACTGCTTCTGCCTCCAACAGATTTCCTAAGCACTAGTGTTTTAAGGAACAGCTTAAAAAGAGAATCCTAATGTGATTTCTTTATAATGGGTGTGTTCCTTATCTTATCCTAGTGTCTAAACTCTTCTCCACGGCTGGACCATCAAATAATATTCCTTTACGTGCTAAGGGGTAACTAGAGAGTGGGATAGGTTTAATAACTACCCTAACCCTAACGCGTACCCTAACGCTAACCGCTACCCTAAACCTAACACGTACACTAATCCTAACCCGTACCCTAAACCGAGCCCTAACCCTAACACTAACCCTAACCCTAACCCTAACCCGTACCCTACGCCGTACCCGAAGCCCTCCCCGAACCCGTACCCTAAGCCGTACCCTAAGCCTAACCCTAACCCTAGGCTACCCTTGACTGCTTCTGCCTCCAATAGATTTCCTAAGCACTAGTGTTTTAAGGAAAAGCTTAAAAGGAGAATCCTAATGTGATTTCTTTATAATGGGTGTGTTCCTTATCTAATCCTAGTGTCTAAACTCTTCTCCATGGCTGGACCCCCAAATAATATTCCTTTATGTGCTAAGGGTTATCTAGAGAGTGGGATAGGTTTAATCACTACCCTAACCCTAACGCGTACCCAAACGCTAACCCCTACCCTAACCCTAACACGTACCCTTATCCTAACCTGTACCCTAAACCGAGCCCTAACCCTAACACTAACCCTAACCCTAACCCTAACCCATACCCTATGCCATACCTGAAGCCCTCCCCGAACCCGTACCCTAAGCCGTACGTTAAGCCTAACCCTAAGCCTAACCCTAACCCTAGGCTACCCTTGACTGCTTCTGCCTCCAATAGATTTCCTAAGCACTAGTGTTTTAAGGAACAGCTTAAAAAGAGAATCCTAATGTGATTTCTTTATAATGTGTGTGTTCCTTATATTATCTTAGTGTCTAAACTCTTCTCCATGGCTGGACCCCCAAATAATATTCCTTTACGTGCTAAGGGGTATCTAGAGAGTGGGATAGGTTTAATAACTACCCTAACCGTAACGTGTACCCTAAACCTAACCCTTACCCTAAACCGAGCCCTAACCCTAACACTAACCCTAACCCTAACCCTAAGCCATACCCTACGCCGTACCCGAAGCCCTCCCCGAACCCGTACCCTAAGCCGTACCCTAAGCCTAACCCTAAGCCTAACCCTAACCCTAGGCTACCCTTGACTGCTTCTGCCTCCAATAGATTTCCTAAGCACTAGTGTTTTAAGGAACAGCTTAAAAAGAGAATCCTAATGTGATTTCTTTATAATGGGTGTGTTCCTTATCTTATCCTAGTGTCTAAACTCTTCTCCATGGCTGGACCCCCAAATAATATTCCTTTACGTGCTAATGTTTATCTAGAGAGTATGATAGGTTTAGTAACTACCCTAACCCTAACACGTACCCTAACCCTAACCCCTACCCTAACACTAACGCGTACCCTAACCCTAACCCCTACCCTAACCCTAACACGTACCCTAATCCTAACCCGTACCCTAAACCGAGCCCTAACCCTAACACTAACCCAAACCCTAACCCTAACCCATACCTTACGCCGTACCCGAACCCCTCCCCGAACCCGTACCCTAAGCCGTACCCTAAGCCTAACCCTATGCCTAACACTAACCCTAGGCTACCCTTGACTGCTTCTGCCTCCAATAGATTTCCTAAGCACTGGTGTTTTAAGGAACAGCTTAAAAAGAGAATCCTAATGTGATTTCTTTATAATGGGTGTGTTCCTTACCTAATCCTAGTGTCTAAACTCTTCTCCATGGCTGGACCCCCAAATAATATTCCTCTATGTGCTAAGGGGTATCTAGAGAGTGGGATAGGTTTAATCACTACCCTAACCCTAACGCGTACCCTAACCCTAACCCCTACCCTAACCCTAACACGTACCCTAATCCTAACCCGTAACCTAAACCGAGCCCTAACCCTAACACTAACCCTAACCCTAACCCTAACCCATAGCCTACGCCGTACCCAAAGCCCTCCCCGAACCCGTACCCTAAGCCGTACACTAAGCCTAACCCTAAGCCTAACCCTAACCCTAGGCTACCCTTGACTGCTTCTGCCTCCAATAGATTTCCTAAGCACTAGAGTTTTAAGGAACAGCTTAAAAAGAGAATCCTAATGTGATTTCTTTATAATGGGTGTGTTCCTTATCTGATCCTAGTGTCTAAACTCTTCTCCATGGCTGGACCCCCAAATAATATTCCTTTACGTGCTAAGGGGTATCTAGAGAGTGGGATATGTTTAATAACTACCCTAACCCTAACGCGTACACTAACCATAACCCGTACCCTAACCCTAACACGTACCCTAATCCTAACCCGTACCCTAAACCGAGCCCTAACACTAACACTAACCCTAACCCTAACCCTAACCCATACCCTACGCCGTACCCGAAGCCCTCCCCGAACCCGTACCCTAAGCCGTACCCTAAGCCTAACCCTAAGCCTAACCCTAACCCTAGGCTACCCTTGACTGCTTCTGCCTCCAACAGATTTCCTAAGCACTAGTGTTTTAAGGAACAGCTTAAAAAGAGAATCCTTATGTGATTTCTTTATAATGGGTGTGTTCCTTATCTTATCCTAGTGTCTAAACTCTTCTCTATGGCTGGACCCCCAAATAATATTCCTTTACGTGCTAAGGGGTATCTAGAGAGTGGGATATGTTTAATAACTACCCTAACCCTAACGCGTACCCTAACCCTAACCCCTACCCTAACCCTAACACGTACCCTAATCCTAACCCGTATCCTAAACCGAGCCCTAACCCTAACACTAACCCTAACCCTAACCCATACCCTACGCCGTACCCGAAGCCCTCCCCGAACCCGTACCCTAAGCCGTACCCTAAGCCTAACCCTAAGCCTAACCCTAACCCTAGGCTACCCTTGACTGCTTTTGCCTCCAATAGATTTCCTAAGCACTAGTGTTTTAAGGAACAGCTTAAAAAGAGAATCCTAATGTGATTTCTTTATAATGGGTGTGTTCCTTATCTTATCCTAGTGTCTAAACTCTTCTCCATGGCTGGAACCCCAAATAATATTCCTTTACGTGCTAAGGGGTAACTAGAGAGTGGGATAGGTTTAATAACTACCCTAACCCTAACGCGTACCCTAACGCTAACCGCTACCCTAACCCTAACAGGTACCCTAATTCTAACCCGTACCCTAAACCGAGCCCTAACCCTAACACTAACCCTAACCCTAACCCTAACCCATACCCTACGCCGTACCCGAAGCCCTCCCCGAACCCGTACCCTAAGCCGTACCCTAAGCCTAACCCTAACCCTAGGCTACCCTTGACTGCTTCTGCCTCCAATAGATTTCCTAAGCACTAGTGTTTTAAGGAACAGCTTAAAAAGAGAATCCTAATGTGATTTCTTTATAATGGGTGTGTTCCTTATCTAATCCTAGTGTCTAAACTCTTCTCCATGGCTGGACCCCCAAATAATATTCCTTTATGTGCTAAGGGGTATCTAGAGAGTGGGATAGGTTTAATCACTAACCTAACCCTAACGCGTAACATAACCCTAACCCCTACCCTAACCCTAACACGTACCCTAATCCTAACCCTTACCCTAAACCGAGTCCTAACCCTAACACTAACCCTAACCCTAACCCTAACCCATACCCTACGCCGTACCCGAAGCCCTCCCCGAACCCGTACCCTAAGCCGTACCCTAAGCCTAACCCTAACCCTAGGCTACCCTTGACTGCTTCTGCCTCCAATAGATTTCCTAAGCACTAGTGTTTTAAGGAACAGCTTAAAAAGAGAATCCTAATGTGATTTCTTTATAATGGGTGTGTTCCTTATCTTATCTTAGTGTCTAAACACTTCTCCATGGCTGGACCCCCACATAATATTCCTTTACGTGCTAAGGGGTAACTAGAGAGTGGGATAGGTTTAATAACTACCCTAACCCTAACGCGTACCCTAACGCTAACCCCTACCCTAACCCTAACACGTACCCTAATCCTAACCCGTAACCTAAACCGAGCCCTAACCCTAACACTAACCCTAACCCTAACCCTAACCCATACCCTACGCCGTACCCGAAGCCCTCCCCGAACCCGTACCCTAAGCCGTACCCTAAGCCTAACCCTAAGCCTAACCCTAACCCTAGGCTACCCTTGACTGCTTCTGCCTCCAACAGATTTCCTAAGCACTAGTGTTTTAAGGAACAGCTTAAAAAGAGAATCCTAATGTGATTTCTTTATAATGGGTGTGTTCCTTATCTTATCCTAGTGTCTAAACTCTTCTCCACGGCTGGACCACCAAATAATATTCCTTTACGTGCTAAGGGGTAACTAGAGAGTGGGATAGGTTTAATAACTACCCTAACCCTAACGCGTACCCTAACGCTAACCGCTACCCTAAACCTAACACGTACACTAATCCTAACCCGTACCCTAAACCGAGGCCTAACCCTAACACTAACCCTAACCCTAACCCTAACCCGTAACCTACGCCGTACCCGAAGCCCTCCCCGAACCCGTACCCTAAGCCGTACCCTAAGCCTAACCCTAAGCCTAACCCTAACCCTAGGCTACCCTTGACTGCTTCTGCCTCCAATATATTTCCTAAGCACTAGTGTTTTAAGGAAAAGCTTAAAAAGAGAATCCTAATGTGATTTCTTTATAATGGGTGTGTTCCTTATCTAATCCTAGTGTCTAAACTCTTCTCCATGGCTGGACCCCCAAATAATATTCCTTTATGTGCTAAGGGTTATCTAGAGAGTGGGATAGGTTTAATCACTACCCTAACCCTAACGCGTACCCAAACGCTAACCCCTACCCTAACCCTAACACGTACCCTTATCCTAACCCGTACCCTAAACCGAGCCCTAACCCTAACACTAACCCTAACCCTAACCCTAACCCATACCCTATGCCGTACCCGAAGCCCTCCCCGAACCCGTACCCTAAGCCGTACGTTAAGCCTAACCCTAAGCCTAACCCTAACCCTAGGCTACCCTTGACTGCTTCTGCCTCCAATAGATTTCCTAAGCACTAGTGTTTTAAGGAACAGCTTAAAAAGAGAATCCTAATGTGATTTCTTTATAATGTGTGTGTTCCTTATATTATCTTAGTGTCTAAACTCTTCTCCATGGCTGGACCCCCAAATAATATTCCTTTACGTGCTAAGGGGTATCTAGAGAGTGGGATAGGTTTAATAACTACCCTAACCGTAACGTGTACCCTAACCCTAACCCTTACCCTAAACCGAGCCCTAAACCTAACACTAACCCTAACCCTAACCCTAAGCCATACCCTACGCCGTACCCGAAGCCCTCCCCGAACCCGTACCCTAAGCCGTACCCTAAGCCTAACCCTAAGCCTAACCCTAACCCTAGGCTACCCTTGACTGCTTCTGCCTCCAATAGATTTCCTAAGCACTAGTGTTTTAAGGAACAGCTTAAAAAGAGAATCCTAATGTGATTTCTTTATAATGGGTGTGTTCCTTATCTTATCCTAGTGTCTAAACTCTTCTCCATGGCTGGACCCCCAAATAATATTCCTTTACGTGCTAATGTTTATCTAGAGAGTATGATAGGTTTAGTAACTACCCTAACCCTAACACGTACCCTAACCCTAACCCCTACCCTAACACTAACGCGTACCCTAACCCTAACCCCTACCCTAACCCTAACACGTACCCTAATCCTAACCCGTACCCTAAACCGAGCCCTAACCCTAACACTAACCCAAACCCTAACCCTAACCCATACCTTACGCCGTACCCGAACCCCTCCCCGAACCCGTACCCTAAGCCGTACCCTAAGCCTAACCCTATGCCTAACACTAACCCTAGGCTACCCTTGACTGCTTCTGCCTCCAATAGATTTCCTAAGCACTGGTGTTTTAAGGAACAGCTTAAAAAGAGAATCCTAATGTGATTTCTTTATAATGGGTGTGTTCCTTACCTAATCCTAGTGTCTAAACTCTTCTCCATGGCTGGACCCCCAAATAATATTCCTCTATGTGCTAAGGGGTATCTAGAGAGTGGGATAGGTTTAATCACTACCCTAACCCTAACGCGTACCCTAACCCTAACCCCTACCCTAACCCTAACACGTACCCTAATCCTAACCCGTACCCTAAACCGAGCCCTAACCCTAACACTAACCCTAACCCTAACCCTAACCCATAGCCTACGCCGTACCCGAAGCCCTCCCCGAACCCGTACCCTAAGCCGTACCCTAAGCCTAACCCTAAGCCTAACCCTAACCCTAGGCTACCCTTGACTGCTTCTGCCTCCAATAGATTTCCTAAGCACTAGTGTTTTAAGGAACAGATTAAAAAGAGAATCCTAATGTGATTTCTTTATAATGGGTGTTTTCCTTATCTTAACCTAGTGTCTAAACTCTTCTCCATGGCTGGACCCCCAAATAATATTCCTTTACGTGCTAAGGGGTAACTAGAGAGTGGGATAGGTTTAATAACTACCCTAATCCTAACGCGTACCCTAACGCTAACCGCTACCCTAACCCTAACAGGTACCCTAATCCTAACCCGTACACTAAACCGAGCCCTAACCCTAACACTAACCCTAACACTAACCCTAACCCATACCCTACGCCGTACCCGAAGCCCTCCCCGAAACCGTACCCTAAGCCGTACCCTAAGCCTAAACCTAAGCCTAACCCTAACCCTAGGCTACCCTTGACTGCTTCAGCCTCCAATAGATTTCCTAAGCACTAGTGTTTTAAGGAACAGCTTAAAAAGAGAATCCTAATGTGATTTCTTTATAATGGGTGTGTTCCTTATCTAATCCTAGTGTCTAAACTCTTCTCCATGGCTGGACCCCCAAATAATATTCCTTTATGTGCTAAGGGGTATCTAGAGAGTGGGATAGGTTTAATCACTACCCTAACCCTAACGCGTACCATAACCCTAACCCCTACCCTAACCCTAACACGTACCCTAATCCTAACCAGTACCCTAAACCGAGTCCTAACCCTAACACTAACCCTAACCCTAACCCTAAGCCATACCCTACGCCGTACCCGAAGCCCTCCCCGAACCCGTACCCTAAGCCGTACACTAAGCCTAACTCTAACCCTAGGCTACCCTTGACTGCTTCTGCCTCCAATAGATTTCCTAAGCACTAGTGTTTTAAGGAACAGCTTAAAAAGAGAATCCTAATGTGATTTCTTTATAATGTGTGTGTTCCTTATATTATCTTAGTGTCTAAACTCTTCTCCATGGCTGGACCCCCAAATAATATTCCTTTACGTGCTAAGGGGTATCTAGAGAGAGGGATAGGTTTAATAACTACCCTAACCCTAACGCGTACCCTAACCCTAACCCCTAACCTAACCCTAACACGTACCCTAATCCTAACCCGTACCCTAACCCGAGCCCTAACCCTAACACTAACCCTAACCCTAACCCTAACCCATACCCTACGCCGTACCCGAAGCCCTCCCCGAACCCGTACCCTAAGCCGTACCCTAAGCCTACCCCTAAGCCTAACCCTAACCCTAGGTTACCCTTGACTGCTTCTGCCTCCAATAGATTTCCTAAGCACTAGTGTTTTAAGGAACAGCTTAAAAAGAGAATCCTAATGTGATTTCTTTATAATGTGTGTGTTCCTTATATTATCTTAGTGTCTAAACTCTTCTCCATGGCTGGACCCCCAAATAATATTCCTTTACGTGCTAAGGGGTATCTAGAGAGTGGGATAGGTTTAATAACTACCCTAACCCTAACACGTACCCTAACCCTAACCCCTAACCTAACCCTAACACGTACCCTAATCCTAACCCGTACCCTAAACCGAGCCCTAACCCTAACACTAACCCTAACCCTAACCCTAACCCATACCCTACGCCGTACCCGAAGCCCTCCCCGAAAACGTACCCTAAGCCGTACCCTAAGCCTAACCCTAAGCCTAACCCTAACCCTAGGCTACCCTTGACTGCTTCTGCCTCCAATAGATTTCCTAAGCACTAGTGTTTTAAGGAACAGCTTAAAAAGAGAATCCTAATGTGATTTCTTTATAATGGGTGTGTTCCTTATCTTATCCTAGTGTCTAAACACTTCTCCATGGCTGGACCCCCACATAATATTCCTTTACGTGCTAAGGGGTAACTAGAGAGTGGGATAGGTTTAATAACTACCCTAACCCTAACGCGTACCCTAACGCTAACCCCTACCCTAACCCTAACACGTACCCTAATCCTAACCCGTAACCTAAACCGAGCCCTAACCCTAACACTAACCCTAACCCTAACCCTAACCCATACCCTACGCCGTACCCGAAGCCCTCCCCGAACCCGTACCCTAAGCCGTACCCTAAGCCTAACCCTAATCCTAACCCTAACCCTAGGCTACCCTTGACTGCTTCTGCCTCCAACAGATTTCCTAAGCACTAGTGTTTTAAGGAACAGCTTAAAAAGAGAATCCTAATGTGATTTCTTTATAATGGGTGTGTTCCTTATCTTATCCTAGTGTCTAAACTCTTCTCCATGGCTGGACCACCAAATAATATTCCTTTACGTGCTAAGGGGTAACTAGAGAGTGGGATAGGTTTAATATCTACCCTAACCCTAACGCGTACCCTAACGCTAACCGCTACCCTAAACCTAACACGTACAATAATCCTAATCCGTACCCTAAACCGAGCCCTAACCCTAACACTAACCCTAACCCTAACCCTAACCCGTACCCTACGCCGTACCCGAAGCCCTCCCCGAACCCGTACCCTAAGCCGTACCCTAAGCCTGACCCTAAGCCTAACCCTAACCCTAGGCTACCCTTGACTGCTTCTGCCTCCAATAGATTTCCTAAGCACTAGTGTTTTAAGGAACAGCTTAAAAAGAGAATCCTAATGTGATTTCTTTATAATGGGTGTGTTCCTTATCTTATCCTAGTGTCTAAACTCTTCTCCATGGCTGGACCCCCAAATAATATTCCTTTACGTGCTAAGGGGTAACTAGAGAGTGGGATAGGTTTAATAACTACCCTAATCCTAACGCGTACCCTAACGCTAACCGCTACCCTAACCCTAACAGGTACCCTAATCCTAACCCGTACACTAAACCGAGCCCTAACCCTAACACTAACCCTAACACTAACCCTAACCCATACCCTACGCCGTACCCGAAGCCCTCCCCGAAACCGTACCCTAAGCCGTACCCTAAGCCTAAACCTAAGCCTAACCCTAACCCTAGGCTACCCTTGACTGCTTCAGCCTCCAATAGATTTCCTAAGCACTAGTGTTTTAAGGAACAGCTTAAAAAGAGAATCCTAATGTGATTTCTTTATAATGGGTGTGTTCCTTATCTAATCCTAGTGTCTAAACTCTTCTCCATGGCTGGACCCCCAAATAATATTCCTTTATGTGCTAAGGGGTATCTAGAGAGTGGGATAGGTTTAATCACTACCCTAACCCTAACGCGTACCATAACCCTAACCCCTACCCTAACCCTAACACGTACCCTAATCCTAACCAGTACCCTAAACCGAGTCCTAACCCTAACACTAACCCTAACCCTAACCCTAAGCCATACCCTACGCCGTACCCGAAGCCCTCCCCGAACCCGTACCCTAAGCCGTACCCTAAGCCTAACTCTAACCCTAGGCTACCCTTGACTGCTTCTGCCTCCAATAGATTTCCTAAGCACTAGTGTTTTAAGGAACAGCTTAAAAAGAGAATCCTAATGTGATTTCTTTATAATGTGTGTGTTCCTTATATTATCTTAGTGTCTAAACTCTTCTCCATGGCTGGACCCCCAAATAATATTCCTTTACGTGCTAAGGGGTATCTAGAGAGAGGGATAGGTTTAATAACTACCCTAACCCTAACGCGTACCCTAACCCTAACCCCTAACCTAACCCTAACACGTACCCTAATCCTAACCCGTACCCTAACCCGAGCCCTAACCCTAACACTAACCCTAACCCTAACCCTAACCCATACCCTACGCCGTACCCGAAGCCCTCCCCGAACCCGTACCCTAAGCCGTACCCTAAGCCTACCCCTAAGCCTAACCCTAACCCTAGGTTACCCTTGACTGCTTCTGCCTCCAATAGATTTCCTAAGCACTAGTGTTTTAAGGAACAGCTTAAAAAGAGAATCCTAATGTGATTTCTTTATAATGTGTGTGTTCCTTATATTATCTTAGTGTCTAAACTCTTCTCCATGGCTGGACCCCCAAATAATATTCCTTTACGTGCTAAGGGGTATCTAGAGAGTGGGATAGGTTTAATAACTACCCTAACCCTAACGCGTACCCTAACCCTAACCCCTAACCTAACCCTAACACGTACCCTAATCCTAACCCGTACCCTAAACCGAGCCCTAACCCTAACACTAACCCTAACCCTAACCCTAACCCATACCCTACGCCGTACCCGAAGCCCTCCCCGAAAACGTACCCTAAGCCGTACCCTAAGCCTAACCCTAAGCCTAACCCTAACCCTAGGCTACCCTTGACTGCTTCTGCCTCCAATAGATTTCCTAAGCACTAGTGTTTTAAGGAACAGCTTAAAAAGAGAATCCTAATGTGATTTCTTTATAATGGGTGTGTTCCTTATCTTATCCTAGTGTCTAAACACTTCTCCATGGCTGGACCCCCACATAATATTCCTTTACGTGCTAAGGGGTAACTAGAGAGTGGGATAGGTTTAATAACTACCCTAACCCTAACGCGTACCCTAACGCTAACCCCTACCCTAACCCTAACACGTACCCTAATCCTAACCCGTAACCTAAACCGAGCCCTAACCCTAACACTAACCCTAACCCTAACCCTAACCCATACCCTACGCCGTACCCGAAGCCCTCCCCGAACCCGTACCCTAAGCCGTACCCTAAGCCTAACCCTAATCCTAACCCTAACCCTAGGCTACCCTTGACTGCTTCTGCCTCCAACAGATTTCCTAAGCACTAGTGTTTTAAGGAACAGCTTAAAAAGAGAATCCTAATGTGATTTCTTTATAATGGGTGTGTTCCTTATCTTATCCTAGTGTCTAAACTCTTCTCCATGGCTGGACCACCAAATAATATTCCTTTACGTGCTAAGGGGTAACTAGAGAGTGGGATAGGTTTAATATCTACCCTAACCCTAACGCGTACCCTAACGCTAACCGCTACCCTAAACCTAACACGTACAATAATCCTAACCCGTACCCTAAACCGAGCCCTAACCCTAACACTAACCCTAACCCTAACCCGTACCCGTACCCTACGCCGTACCCGAAGCCCTCCCCGAACCCGTACCCTAAGCCGTACCCTAAGCCTGACCCTAAGCCTAACCCTAACCCTAGGCTACCCTTGACTGCTTCTGCCTCCAATAGATTTCCTAAGCACTAGTGTTTTAAGGAACAGCTTAAAAAGAGAATCCTAATGTGATTTCTTTATAATGGGTGTGTTCCTTATCTTATCCTAGTGTCTAAACTCTTCTCCATGGCTGGACCCCCAAATAATATTCCTTTACGTGCTAATGTTTATCTAGAGAGTATGATAGGTTTAGTAACTACCCTAACCCTAACACGTACCCTAACCCTAACCCCTACCCTAACACTAACGCGTACCCTAACCCTAACCCCTACCCTAACCCTAACACGTACCCTAATCCTAACCCGTACCCTAAACCGAGCCCTAACCCTAACACTAACCCAAACCCTAACCCTAACCCATACCTTACGCCGTACCCGAACCCCTCCCCGAACCCGTACCCTAAGCCGTACCCTAAGCCTAACCCTATGCCTAACACTAACCCTAGGCTACCCTTGACTGCTTCTGCCTCCAATAGATTTCCTAAGCACTGGTGTTTTAAGGAACAGCTTAAAAAGAGAATCCTAATGTGATTTGTTTATAATGGGTGTGTTCCTTACCTAATCGTAGTGTCTAAACTCTTCTCCATGGCTGGACCCCCAAATAATATTCCTTTATGTGCTAAGGGGTATCTAGAGAGTGGGATAGGTTTAATCACTACCCTAACCCTAACGCGTACCCTAACCCTAACCCCTACCCTAACCCTAACACGTACCCTAATCCTAACCCGTACCCTAAACCGAGCCCTAACCCTAACACTAACCCTAACCCTAACCCTAACCCATGCCCTACGCCGTACCCGAAGCCCTCCCCGAACCCATACCCTAAGCCGTACCCTAAGCCTAACCCTAAGCCTAACCCTAACCCTAGGGTACCCTTCACTGCTTCTGCCTCCAATAGATTTCCTAAGCACTAGTGTTTTAAGGAACAGCTTAAAAAGAGAATCCTAATGTGATTTCTTTATAATGTGTGTGTTCCTTATATTATCTTAGTGTCTAAACTCTTCTCCATGGCTGGACCCCCAAATAATATTCCTCTATGTGCTAAGGGGTATCTAGAGAGTGGGATAGGTTTAATCACTACCCTAACCCTAACGCGTACCCTAACCCTAACCCCTACCCTAACCCTAACACGTACCCTAATCCTAACCCGTACCCTAAACTGAGCCCTAACCCTAACACTAACCCTAACCCTAACCCTAACCCATAGCCTACGCCGTACCCGAAGCCCTCCCCGAACCCGTACCCTAAGCCGTACCCTAAGCCTAACCCTAAGCCTAACCCTAACCCTAGGCTACCCTTGACTGCTTCTGCCTCCAATAGATTTCCTAAGCACTAGTGTTTTAAGGAACAGATTAAAAAGAGAATCCTAATGTGATTTCTTTATAATGGGTGTTTTCCTTATCTTATCCTAGTGTCTAAACTCTTCTCCATGGCTGGACCCCCAAATAATATTCCTTTACGTGCTAAGGGGTAACTAGAGAGTGGGATAGGTTTAATAACTACCCTAACCCTAACGCGTACCCTAACGCTAACCGCTACCCTAACCCTAACAGGTACCCTAATCCTAACCCGTACCCTAAACCGAGCCCTAACCCTAACACAAACCCTAACACTAACCCTAACCCATACCCTACGCCGTACCCGAAGCCCTCCCCGAAACCGTACCCTAAGCCGTACCCTAAGCCTAAACCTAAGCCTAACCCTAACCCTAGGCTACCCTTGACTGCTTCTGCCTCCAATAGATTTCCTAAGCACTAGTGTTTTAAGGAACAGCTTAAAAAGAGAATCCTAATGTGATTTCTTTATAATGGGTGTGTTCCTTATCTAATCCTAGTGTCTAAACTCTTCTCCATGGCTGGACCCCCAAATAATATTCCTTTATGTGCTAAGGGGTATCTAGAGAGTGGGATAGGTTTAATCACTACCCTAACCCTAACGCGTACCATAACCCTAACCCCTACCCCAACCCTAACACGTACCCTAATCCTAACCCGTACCCTAAACCGAGTCCTAACCCTAACACTAACCCTAACCCTAACCCTAACCCATACCCTACGCCGTACCCGAAGCCCTCCCTGAACCCGTACCCTAAGCCGTACCCTAAGCGTAACCCTAACCTTAGGCTACCCTTGACTGCTTCTGCCTCCAATAGATTTCCTAAGCACTAGTGTTTTAAGCAACAGCTTAAAAAGAGAATCCTAATGTGATTTCTTTATAATGTGTGTGTTCCTTATATTATCTTAGTGTCTAAACTCTTCTCCATGGCTGGACCCCCAAATAATATTCCTTTACGTGCTAAGGGGTATCTAGAGAGAGGGATAGGTTTAATAACTACCCTAACCCTAACGCGTACCCTAACCCTAACCCCTAACCTAACCCTAACACGTACCCTAATCCTAACCCGTACCCTAACCCGAGCCCTAACCCTAACACTAACCCTAACCCTAACCCTAACCCATACCCTACGCCGTACCCGAAGCCCTCCCCGAACCCGTACCCTAAGCCGTACCCTAAGCCTACCCCTAAGCCTAACCCTAACCCTAGGTTACCCTTGACTGCTTCTGCCTCCAATAGATTTCCTAAGCACTAGTGTTTTAAGGAACAGCTTAAAAAGAGAATCCTAATGTGATTTCTTTATAATGTGTGTGTTCCTTATATTATCTTAGTGTCTAAACTCTTCTCCATGGCTGGACCCCCAAATAATATTCCTTTACGTGCTAAGGGGTATCTAGAGAGTGGGATAGGTTTAATAACTACCCTAACCCTAACGCGTACCCTAACCCTAACCCCTAACCTAACCCTAACACGTACCCTAATCCTAACCCGTACCCTAAACCGAGCCCTAACCCTAACACTAACCCTAACCCTAACCCTAACCCATACCCTACGCCGTACCCGAAGCCCTCCCCGAAAACGTACCCTAAGCCGTACCCTAAGCCTAACCCTAAGCCTAACCGTAACCCTAGGCTACCCTTGACTGCTTCTGCCTCCAATAGATTTCCTAAGCACTAGTGTTTTAAGGAACAGCTTAAAAAGAGAATCCTAATGTAATTTCTTTATAATGGGTGTGTTCCTTATCTTATCCTAGTGTCTAAACACTTCTCCATGGCTGGACCCCCACATAATATTCCTTTACGTGCTAAGGGGTAACTAGAGAGTGGGATAGGTTTAATAACTACCCTAACCCTAATGCGTACCCTAACCCTAACCCCTAACCTAACCCTAACACGGACCCTAATCCTAAACCGTACCCTAAACCGAGCCCTAACCCTAACACTAACCCTAACCCTAACCCATACCCTACGCCGTACCCGAAGCCCTCCCCGAACCCGTACCCTAAGCCGTACCCTAAGCCTACCCCTAAGTCTAACCCTAACCCTAGGCTACCCTTGACTGCTTCTGCCTCCAATAGATTTCCTAAGCACTAGTGTTTTAAGGAACAGCTTAAAAAGAGAATCCTAATGTGATTTCTTTATACTGTGTGTGTTCCTTATATTATCTTAGTGTCTAAACTCTTCTCCATGGCTGGACCCCCAAATAATATTCCTTTACGTGCTAAGGGGTATCTAGAGAGTGGGATAGGTTTAATAACTACCCTAACCCTAACGCGTACCCTAACCCTAACCCCTAACCTAACCCTAACACGTACCCTAATCCTAACCCGTACCCTAAACCGAGCCCTAACCCTAACCCTAACCCTAACCCTAGGCTACCCTTGACTTCTTCTGCCTCCAATAGATTTCCTAAGCACTAGTGTTTTAAGGAACAGCTTAAAAAGAGAATCCTAATGTGATTTCTTTATAATGGGTGTGTTCCTTATCTTATCCTAGTGTCTAAACTCTTCTCCATGGCTGGACCCCCAAATAATATTCCTTTACGTGCTAATGTTTATCTAGAGAGTATGATAGGTTTAATAACTACCCTAACCCTAACACGTACCCTAACCCTAACCCCTACCCTAACACTAACGCGTACCCTAACCCTAACCCCTACCCTAACCCTAACATGTACCCTAATCCTAACTCGTACCCTAAAGCGAGCCCTAACCCTAACACTAACCCAAACCCTAACCCTAACCCATACCTTACGCCGTACCTGAACCCCTCCCCGAACCCGTACCCTAAGCCGTACCCTAAGCCTAACCCTATGCCTAACACTAACCCTAGGCTACTCTTGACTGCTTCTGCCTCCAATAGATTTCCTAAGCACTAGTGTTTTAAGGAACAGCTTAAAAAGAGAATCCTAATGTGATTTCTTTATAATGGGTGTGTTCCTTATCTAATCCTAGTGTCTAAACTCTTCTCCATGGCTGGACCCCCAAATAATATTCCTTTACGTGCTAAGGGGTAACTAGAGAGTGGGATAGGTTTAATAACTACCCTAAACCTAACGCGTACCCTAACGCTAACCCCTACCCTAACCCTAACACGTACCATAATCCTAACCCGTAACCTAAACCGAGCCCCAACCCTAACACTAACCCTAACCCTAACCCTAAACCATACCCTACGCCGTACCCGAAGCCCTCCCCGAACCCGTACCCTAAGCCATACCCTAAGCCTAACCCTAAGCCTAACCCTAACCCTAGGCTACCCTTGACTGCTTCTGCCTCCAATAGATTTCCTAAGCACTAGTGTTTTAAGGAACAGCTTAAAAAGAGAATCCTAATGTGATTTCTTTATAATGGGTGTGTTCCTTATCTAATCCTAGTGTCTAAACTCTTCTCCATGGCTGGACCCCCAAATAATATTCCTTTATGTGCTAAGGGGTATCTAGAGAGTGGGATAGGTTTAATCACTACCCTAACCCTAACGCGTACCATAACCCTAACCCCTACCCTAACCCTAACACGTACCCTAATCCTAACCCGTACCCTAAACCGAGCCCTAACCCTAACACTAACACTAACCCTAACCCTAACCCATACCCTACGCCGTACCCGAAGCCCTCCCCGAACCCGTACCCTAAGCCGTACCCTAAGCCTACCCCTAAGCCTAACCCTAACCCTAGGCTACCCTTGACTGCTTCTGCCTCCAATAGATTTCCTAAGCACTAGTGTTTTAAGGAACAGCTTAAAAAGAGAATCCTAATGTGATTTCTTTATAATGGGTGTGTTCTTATCTGATCCTAGTGTCTAAACTCTTCTCCATGGCAGGACCCCCAAATAATATTCCTTTACGTGCTAAGGGGTATCTAGAGAGTGGGATATGTTTAATAACTACCCTAACCCTAACGCGTACCCTAACCCTAACCCCTACCCTAACCCTAACACTTACCCTAATCCTAACCCGTACCCTAAACCGAGCCCTAACCCTAAAACTAACCCTAACCCTAACCCTAACCCATACCCTACGCCGTACCCGAAGCCCTCCCCGAACCCGTACCCTAAGCCGTACCCTAAGCCTAACCCTAAGCCTAACCCTAACCCTAGGCTACCCTTGACTTCTTCTGCCTCCAATAGATTTCCTAAGCACTAGTGTTTTAAGGAACAGCTTAAAAAGAGAATCCTAATGTGATTTCTTTATAATGTGTGTGTTCCTTATCTTATCCTAGTGTCTAAACTCTTCTCCATGGCTGGACCCCCAAATAATATTCCTTTACGTGCTAATGTTTATCTAGAGAGTATGATAGGTTTAATAACTACCCTAACCCTAACACGTACCCTAACCCTAACCCCTACCCTAACACTAACGCGTACCCTAACCCTAACCCCTACCCTAACCCTAACATGTACCCTAATCCTAACTCGTACCCTAAACCGAGCCCTAACCCTAACACTAACCCAAACCCTAACCCTTACCCATACCTTACGCCGTACCCGAACCCCTCCCCGAACCCGTACCCTAAGCCGTACCCTAAGCCTAACCCTATGCCTAACACTAACCCTAGGCTACTCTTGACTGCTTCTGCCTCCAATAGATTTCCTAAGCACTAGTGTTTTAAGGAACAGCTTAAAAAGAGAATCCTAATGTGATTTCTTTATAATGGGTGTGTTCCTTATCTAATCCTAGTGTCTAAACTCTTCTCCATGGCTGGACCCCCAAATAATATTCCTTTATGTGCTAAGGGGTATCTAGAGAGTGGGATAGGTTTAATCACTACCCTAACCCTAACGCGTACCCTAACCCTAACCCCTACCCTAACCCTAACACGTACCCTAATCCTAACCCGTAGCCTAAACCGAGCCCTAACCCTAACACTAACCCTAAACCTAACCCTAACCCATACCCTACGCCGTACCCGAAGCCCTCCCCGAACCCGTACCCTAAGCCGTACCCTAAGCCTAACCCTAAGCCTAACCCTAACCCTAGGCTACCCTTCACTGCTTCTGCCTCCAATAGATTTCCTAAGCACTAGTGTTTTAAGGAACAGCTTAAAAAGAGAATCCTAATGTGATTTCTTTATAATGTGTGTGTTCCTTATATTATCTTAGTGTCTAAACTCTTCTCCATGGCTGGACCCCCAAATAATATTCCTTTACGTGCTAAGGGGTATCTAGAAAGTGGGATAGGTTTAATAACTACCCTAACCCTAACGCGTACCCTAACCCTAACCCCTACCATAACCCTAACACGTACCCTAATCCTAACCCGTACCCTAAACCGAGCCCTAACCCTAACACTAACCCTAACCCTAACCCTAACCCATACCCTACGCCGTACCCGAAACCCTCCCCGAACCCGTACCCTAAGCCGTACCCTAAGCCTAACCCTAAGCCTAACCCTAACCCTAGGCTACCCTTGACTGCTTCTGCCTCCAATATATTTCCTAAGCACTATAGTTTTAAGGAACAGCTTAAAAAGCGAATCCTAATGTGATTTCTTTATAATGGGTGTGTTCCTTATCTGATCCTAGTGTCTAAACTCTTCTCCATGGCTGGACCCCCAAATAATATTTCTTTACGTGCTAAGGGGTATCTAGAGAGTGGGATAGGTTTAATAACTACCCTAACCCTAACGCGTACCCTAACCCTAACCCCTAACCTAACCCTAACACGTACCCTAATCCTAACCCGTACCCTAAACCGAGCCCTAACCCTAACCCTAACCCTAACCCTAGGCTACCCTTGACTTCTTCTGCCTCCAATAGATTTCCTAAGCACTAGTGTTTTAAGGAACAGCTTAAAAAGAGAATCCTAATGTGATTTCTTTATAATGGGTGTGTTCCTTATCTTATCCTAGTGTCTAAACTCTTCTCCATGGCTGGACCCCCAAATAATATTCCTTTACGTGCTAATGTTTATCTAGAGAGTATGATAGGTTTAATAACTACCCTAACCCTAACACGTACCCTAACCCTAACCCCTACCCTAACACTAACGCGTACCCTAACCCTAACCCCTACCCTAACCCTAACATGTACCCTAATCCTAACTCGTACCCTAAACCGAGCCCTAACCCTAACACTAACCCAAACCCTAACCCTAACCCATACCTTACGCCGTACCCGAACCCCTCCCCGAACCCGTACCCTAAGCCGTACCCTAAGCCTAACCCTATGCCTAACACTAACCCTAGGCTACTCTTGACTGCTTCTGCCTCCAATAGATTTCCTAAGCACTAGTGTTTTAAGGAACAGCTTAAAAAGAGAATCCTAATGTGATTTCTTTATAATGGGTGTGTTCCTTATCTAATCCTAGTGTCTAAACTCTTCTCCATGGCTGGACCCCCAAATAATATTCCTTTACGTGCTAAGGGGTAACTAGAGAGTGGGATAGGTTTAATAACTACCCTAAACCTAACGCGTACCCTAACGCTAACCCCTACCCTAACCCTAACACGTACCATAATCCTAACCCGTAACCTAAACCGAGCCCTAACCCTAACACTAACCCTAACCCTAACCCTAAACCATACCCTACGCCGTACCCGAAGCCCTCCCCGAACCCGTACCCTAAGCCATACCCTAAGCCTAACCCTAAGCCTAACCCTAACCCTAGGCTACCCTTGACTGCTTCTGCCTCCAATAGATTTCCTAAGCACTAGTGTTTTAAGGAACAGCTTAAAAAGAGAATCCTAATGTGATTTCTTTATAATGGGTGTGTTCCTTATCTAATCCTAGTGTCTAAACTCTTCTCCATGGCTGGACCCCCAAATAATATTCCTTTATGTGCTAAGGGGTATCTAGAGAGTGGGATAGGTTTAATCACTACCCTAACCCTAACGCGTACCATAACCCTAACCCCTACCCTAACCCTAACACGTACCCTAATCCTAACCCGTACCCTAAACCGAGCCCTAACCCTAACACTAACACTAACCCTAACCCTAACCCATACCCTACGCCGTACCCGAAGCCCTCCCCGAACCCGTACCCTAAGCCGTACCCTAAGCCTACCACTAAGCCTAACCCTAACCCTAGGCTACCCTTGACTGCTTCTGCCTCCAATAGATTTCCTAAGCACTAGTGTTTTAAGGAACAGCTTAAAAAGAGAATCCTAATGTGATTTCTTTATAATTGGTGTGTTCTTATCTGATCCTAGTGTCTAAACTCTTCTCCATGGCAGGACCCCCAAATAATATTCCTTTACGTGCTAAGGGGTATCTAGAGAGTGGGATATGTTTAATAACTACCCTAACCCTAACGCGTACCCTAACCCTAACCCCTACCCTAACCCTAACACTTACCCTAATCCTAACCCGTACCCTAAACCGAGCCCTAACCCTAAAACTAACCCTAACCCTAACCCTAACCCATACCCTACGCCGTACCCGAAGCCCTCCCCGAACCCGTACCCTAAGCCGTACCCTAAGCCTAACCCTAAGCCTAACCCTAACCCTAGGCTACCCTTGACTTCTTCTGCCTCCAATAGATTTCCTAAGCACTAGTGTTTTAAGGAACAGCTTAAAAAGAGAATCCTAATGTGATTTCTTTATAATGGGTGTGTTCCTTATCTTATCCTAGTGTCTAAACTCTTCTCCATGGCTGGACCCCCAAATAATATTCCTTTACGTGCTAATGTTTATCTAGAGAGTATGATAGGTTTAATAACTACCCTAACCCTAACACGTACCCTAACCCTAACCCCTACCCTAACACTAACGCGTACCCTAACCCTAACCCCTACCCTAACCCTAACATGTACCCTAATCCTAACTCGTACCCTAAACCGAGCCCTAACCCTAACACTAACCCAAACCCTAACCCTTACCCATACCTTACGCCGTACCCGAACCCCTCCCCGAACCCGTACCCTAAGCCGTACCCTAAGCCTAACCCTATGCCTAACACTAACCCTAGGCTACTCTTGACTGCTTCTGCCTCCAATAGATTTCCTAAGCACTAGTGTTTTAAGGAACAGCTTAAAAAGAGAATCCTAATGTGATTTCTTTATAATGGGTGTGTTCCTTATCTAATCCTAGTGTCTAAACTCTTCTCCATGGCTGGACCCCCAAATAATATTCCTTTATGTGCTAAGGGGTATCTAGAGAGTGGGATAGGTTTAATCACTACCCTAACCCTAACGCGTACCCTAACCCTAACCCCTACCCTAACCCTAACACGTACCCTAATCCTAACCCGTACCCTAAACCGAGCCCTAACCCTAACACTAACCCTAACCCTAACCCTAACCCATACCCTACGCCGTACCCGAAGCCCTCCCCGAACCCGTACCCTAAGCCGTACCCTAAGCCTAACCCTAAGCCTAACCCTAACCCTAGGCTACCCTTGACTGCTTCTGCCTCCAATAGATTTCCTAAGCACTAGTGTTTTAAGGAACAGCTTAAAAAGAGAATCCTAATGTGATTTCTTTATAATGGGTGTGTTCCTTATCTAATCCTAGTGTCTAAACTCTTCTCCATGGCTGGACCCCCAAATAATATTCCTTTATGTGCTAAGGGGTATCTAGAGAGTGGGATAGGTTTAATCACTACCCTAACCCTAACGCGTACCATAACCCTAACCCCTACCCTAACCCTAACACGTACCCTAATCCTAACCCGTACCCTAAACCGAGCCCTAACCCTAACACTTACACTAACCCTAACCCTAACCCATACCCTACGCCGTACCCGAAGCCCTCCCCGAACCCGTACCCTAAGCCGTACCCTAAGCCTACCCCTAAGCCTAACCCTAACCCTAGGCTACCCTTGACTGCTTCTGCCTCCAATAGATTTCCTAAGCACTAGTGTTTTAAGGAACAGCTTAAAAAGAGAATCCTAATGTGATTTCTTTATAATGGGTGTGTTCTTATCTGATCCTAGTGTCTAAACTCTTCTCCATGGCAGGACCCCCAAATAATATTCCTTTACGTGCTAAGGGGTATCTAGAGAGTGGGATATGTTTAATAACTACCCTAACCCTAACGCGTACCCTAACCCTAACCCCTACCCTAACCCTAACACTTACCCTAATCCTAACCCGTACCCTAAACCGAGCCCTAACCCTAAAACTAACCCTAACCCTAACCCTAACCCATACCCTACGCCGTACCCGAAGCCCTCCCCGAACCCGTACCCTAAGCCGTACCCTAAGCCTAACCCTAAGCCTAACCCTAACCCTAGGCTACCCTTGACTTCTTCTGCCTCCAATAGATTTCCTAAGCACTAGTGTTTTAAGGAACAGCTTAAAAAGAGAATCCTAATGTGATTTCTTTATAATGTGTGTGTTCCTTATATTATCTTAGTGTCTAAACTCTTCTCCATGGCTGGACCCCCAAATAATATTCCTTTACGTGCTAAGGGGTATCTAGAAAGTGGGATAGGTTTAATAAC
The DNA here is from genome assembly GCF_965194825.1 of Balaenoptera physalus. Classification (NCBI taxonomy): domain Eukaryota; kingdom Metazoa; phylum Chordata; class Mammalia; order Artiodactyla; family Balaenopteridae; genus Balaenoptera; species Balaenoptera physalus. The sequence goes on along the minus strand of NW_028126449.1, from coordinate 269,727 downwards.
TACCCTAACCCTAACGCGTACCCTAACCCTAACCCCTACCATAACCCTAACACGTACCCTAATCCTAACCCGTACCCTAAACCGAGCCCTAACCCTAACACTAACCCTAACCCTAACCCTAACCCATACCCTACGCCGTACCCGAAACCCTCCCCGAACCCGTACCCTAAGCCGTACCCTAAGCCTAACCCTAAGCCTAACCCTAACCCTAGGCTACCCTTGACTGCTTCTGCCTCCAATATATTTCCTAAGCACTATAGTTTTAAGGAACAGCTTAAAAAGAGAATCCTAATGTGATTTCTTTATAATGGGTGTGTTCCTTATCTGATCCTAGTGTCTAAACTCTTCTCCATGGCTGGACCCCCAAATAATATTCCTTTACGTGCTAAGGGGTATCTAGAGAGTGGGATATGTTTAATAACTACACTAACCCTAACGCGTACCCTAACCCTAACCCCTACCCTAACCATAACACGTACCCTAATCCTAACCCGTACCCTAAACCGAGCCCTAACCCTAAAACCAACCCTAACCCTAACCCTAACCCATACCCTACGCCGTACCCGAAGCCCTCCCCGAACCCGTACCCTAAGCCTAACCCTAAGCCTAACCCTAACCCTAGGCTACCCTTGACTGCTTCTGCCTCCAATAGATTTCCTAAGCACTAGTGTTTTAAGGAACAGCTTAAAAAGAGAATCCTAATGTGATTTCTTTATAATGGGTGTGTTCCTTATCTTATCCTAGTGTCTAAACTCTTCTCCATGGCTGGACCCCCAAATAATATTCCTTTACGGGCTAAGGGGTAACTAGAGAGTGGGATAGGTTTAATAACTACCCTAACCCTAACGCGTACCCTAACGCTAACCGCTACCCTAACCCTAACACGTACCCTAATCCTAACCCGTACCCTAAACCGAGCCCTAACCCTAACACTAACCCTAACCCTAACCCTAACCCATACCCTACGCCGTACCCGAAGCCCTCCCCGAACCCGTATCCTAAGCCGTACCCTAAGCCTAACCCTAAGCCTAACCCTAACCCTAGGCTACCCTTGACTGCTTCTGCCTCCAATAGATTTCCTAAGCACTAGTGTTTTAAGGAACAGCTTAAAAAGAGAATCCTAATGTGATTTCTTTATAATGGGTGTGTTCCTTATCTTATCCTAGTGTCTAAACACTTCTCCATGGCTGGACCCCCAAATAATATTCCTTTACGTGCTAAGGGGTAACTAGAGAGTGGGATAGGTTTAATAACTACCCTAACCCTAACGCTTACCCTAACGCTAACCCCTACCCTAACCCTAACACGTACACTAATCCTAACCCGTAACCTAAACCGAGCCCTAACCCTAACACTAACCCTAACCCTAACCCTAACCCATACCCTACGCCGTACCCGAAGCCCTCCCCGAACCTGTACCCTAAGCCGTACCCTAAGCCTAACCCTAAGCCTAACCCTAACCCTAGGCTACCCTTGACTGCTTCTGCCTCCAATAGATTTCCTAAGCACTAGTGTTTTCAGGAACAGCTTAAAAAGAGAATCCTAATGTGATTTCTTTATAATGTGTGTGTTCCTTATATTATCTTAGTGTCTAAACTCTTCTCCATGGCTGGACCCACAAATAATATTCCTTTACGTGCTAAGGGGAATCTAGAGAGTGGGATAGGTTTAATCACTACCCTAACCCTAACGCGTACCATAACCCTAACCCCTACCCTAACACTAAAACGTACCCTAATCCTAACCCGTACCCTAAACCGAGCCCTAACCCTAACCCTCACCCATACCCTACGCCGTACCCGAAGCCCTCCCCGAACCCGTACCCTAAGCCGTACCCTAAGCCTAACCCAAAGCCTAACCCTAACCCTAGGCTACCCTTGACTGCTTCTGCCTCCAATATATTTCCTAAGCACTAGTGTTTTAAGGAACAGCTTAAAAAGAGAATCCTAATGTGATTTCTTTATAATGGGTGTGTTCTTATCTGATCCTAGTGTCTAAACTCTTCTCCATGGCAGGACCCCCAAATAATATTCCTTTACGTGCTAAGGGGTATCTAGAAAGTGGGATAGGTTTAATAACTACCCTAACCCTAACGCGTACCCTAACCCTAACCACTACCATAACCCTAACACGTACCCTAATCCTAACCCGTACCCTAAACCGAGCCCTAACCGTAACACTAACCCTAACCCTAACCCTAACCCATACCCTACGCCGTACCCGAAACCCTCCCCGAACCCGTACCCTAAGCCTTACCCTAAGCCTAACCCTAAGCCTAACCCTAACCCTAGGCTACCCTTGACTGCTTCTGCCTCCAATAGATTTCCTAAGCACTAGTGTTTTAAGGAACAGCTTAAAAAGAGAATCCTAATGTGATTTCTTTATAATGGGTGTGTTCCTTATCTTATCCTAGTGTCTAAACTCTTCTCCATGGCTGGACCCCCAAATAATATTCCTTTGCGGGCTAAGGGGTAACTAGAGAGTGGGATAGGTTTAATAACTACCCTAACCCTAACGCGTACCCTAACGCTAACCGCTACCCTAACCCTAACACGTACCCTAATCCTAACCCGTACCCTAAACCTAGCCCTAACCCTAACACTAACCCTAACCCTAACCCTAACTCATACCCTACACCGTAACCGAAGCCCTCCCCGAACCCGTACCCTAAGCCGTACCCTAAGCCTAAACCTAAGCCTAACCCTAACCCTAGGCTACCCTTGACTGCTTCTGCCTCCAATAGATTTCCTAAGCACTAGTGTTTTATCGAACAGCTTAAAAAGAGAATCCTAATGTGATTTCTTTACAATGGGTGTGTTCCTTATCTAATCCTAGTGTCTAAACTCTTCTCCATGGCTGGACCCCCAAATAATATTCCTTTATGTGCTAAGGGGTATCTAGAGAGTGGGATAGGTTTAATCACTACCCTAACCCTAACGCGTACCATAACCCTAACCGCTACCCTAACCCTAACACGTACCCTAATCCTAACGCGTAGCCTAAACCGATCCCTAACCCTAACACTAACCCTAACCCTAACCCTAACCCATACCCTACGCCGTACCCGAAGCCCTCCCCGAACCCGTACCCTAAGCCGTACCCTAAGCCTACCCCTAAGCCTAACCCTAACCCTAGGCTACCCTTGACTGCTTCTGCCTCCAATAGATTTCCTAAGCACTAGTGTTTTAAGGAACAGCTTAAAAAGAGAATCCTAATGTGATTTCTTTATAATGTGTGTGTTCCTTATATTATCTTAGTGTCTAAACTCTTCTCCATGGCTGGACCCCCAAATAATATTCCTTTACGTGCTAAGGGGTATCTAGAGAGTGGGATAGGTTTAATAACTACCCTAACCCTAACGCGTACCCTAACCCTAACCCCTAACCTAACCCTAACACGTACCCTAATCCTAACCCGTACCCTAAACCGAGCCCTAACCCTAACACTAACGCTAACCCTAACCCTAACCCATACCCTACGCCGTACCCGAAGCCCTCCCCGAACCCGTACCCTAAGCCGTACCCTAAGCCTAACCCTAAGCCTAACCCTAACCCTAGGCTACCCTTGACTGCTTCTGCCTCCAATAGATTTCCTAAGCACTAGTGTTTTAAGGAACAGCTTAAAAAGAGAATCCTAATGTGATTTCTTTATAATGGGTGTGTTCCTTATCTTATCCTAGTGTCTAAACACTTCTCCATGGCTGGACCCCCAAATAATATTCCTTTACGTGCTAAGGGGTAACTAGAGAGTGGGATAGGTTTAATAACTACCCTAACCCTAACGCGTACCCTAACGCTAACCCCTACCCTAACCCTAACACGTGCCCTAATCCTAACCCGTAACCTAAACCGAGCCCTAACCCTAACACTAACCCTAACCCATACCCTACGCCGTACCCGAAGCCCTCCCCGAACCCGTACCCTAAGCCGTACCCTAAGCCTAACCCTAAGCCTAACCCTAACCCTAGGCTACCCTTGACTGCTTCTGCCTCCAATAGATTTCCTAAGCACTAGTGTTTTAAGGAACAGCTTAAAAAGAGAATCCTAATGTGATTTCTTTATAATGTGTGTGTTCCTTAGATTATCTTAGTGTCTAAACTCTTCTCCATGTCTGGACCCCCAAATAATATTCCTTTACGTGCTAAGGGGTATCTAGAGAGTGGGATAGGTTTAATCACTACCCTAACCCTAACGCGTACCATAACCCTAACCCCTACCCTAACCCTAACACATACCCTAATCCTAACCCGTACCCTAAACCGAGCCCTAACCCTAACACTAACCCTAACCCTAACCCTAACCCATACCCTACGCCGTACCCGAAGCACTCCCCGAAAACGTACCCTAAGCCGTACCCTAAGCCTAACCCTAAGCCTAACCCTAACCCTAGGCTACCCTTGACTGCTTCTGCCTCCAATAGATTTCCTAAGCACTAGTGTTTTAAGGAACAGCTTAAAAACAGAATCCTAATGTGATTTCTTTATAATGGGTGTGTTCCTTATCTTATCCTAGTGTCTAAACACTTCTCCATGGCTGGACCCCCACATAATATTCCTTTACGTGCTAAGGGGTAACTAGAGAGTGGGATAGGTTTAATAACTACCCTAACCCTAACGCGTACCCTAACGCTAACCCCTACCCTAACCCTAACACGTACCCTAATCCTAACCCGTAACCTAAACCGAGCCCTAACCCTAACACTAACCCTAACCCTAACCCTAACCCATACCCTACGCCGTACCCGAAGCCCTCCCCGAACCCGTACCCTAAGCCGTACCCTAAGCCTAACCCTAAGCCTAACCCTAACCCTAGGCTACCCTTGACTGCTTCTGCCTCCAACAGATTTCCTAAGCACTAGTGTTTTACGGAACAGCTTAAAAAGAGAATCCTAATGTGATTTCTTTATAATGGGTGTGTTCCTTATCTTATCCTAGTGTCTAAACTCTTCTCCATGGCTGGACCACCAAATAATATTCCTTTACGTGCTAAGGGGTAACTTGAGAGTGGGATAGGTTTAATAACTACCCTAACCCTAACGCGTACCCTAACGCTAACCGCTTCCCTAAACCTAACACGTACACTAATCCTAACCCGTACCCTAAACCGAGCCCTAACCCTAACAATAACCCTAACCCTAACCCTAACCCGTACCCTACGCCGTACCCGAAGCCCTCCCCGAACCCGTACCCTAAGCCGTACCCTAAGCCTAACCCTAAGCCTAACCCTAACCCTAGGCTACCCTTGACTGCTTCTGCCTCCAATAGATTTCCTAAGCACTAGTGTTTTAAGGAACAGCTTAAAAAGAGAATCCTAATGTGATTTCTTTATAATGGGTGTGTTCCTTATCTTATCCTAGTGTCTAAACACTTCTCCATGGCTGGACCCCCAAATAATATTCCTTTACGTGCTAAGGGGTAACTAGAGAGTGGGATAGGTTTAATAACTACCCTAACCCTAATGCGTACCCTAACGCTAACCCCTACCCTAACCCTAACACGTACCCTAATCCTAACCCGTAACCTAAACCGAGCCCTAACCCTAACACTAACCCTAACCCTAACCCTAACCCATACCCTACGCCGTACCCGAAGCCCTCCCCGAACCCGTACCCTAAGCCGTACCCTAAGCCTAACCCTAAGCCTAACCCTAACCCTAGGCTACCCTTGACTGCTTCTGCCTCCAATAGATTTCCTAAGCACTAGTGTTTTAAGGAACAGCTTAAAAAGAGAATCCTTATGTGATTTCTTTATAATGTGTGTGTTCCTTATATTATCTTAGTGTCTAAACTCTTCTCCATGGCTGGACCCCCAAATAATATTCCTTTACGTGCTAAGGGGTATCTAGAGAGTGGGATAGGTTTAATCACTACCCTAACCCTAACGCGTATCATAACCCTAACCCCTACCCTAACCCTAACACGTACACTAATCCTAACCCGTACCCTAAACCGAGCCCTAACCCTAACACTAACCCTAACCCTAACCCTAACCCATACCCTACGCCGCACCCGAAGCCCTCCCCGAACCCGTACCCTAAGCCGTACCCTAAGCCTACCCCTAAGCCTAACCCTAACCCTAGGCTACCCTTGACTGCTTCTGCCTCCAATAGATTTCCTAAGCACTAGTGTTTTAAGGAACAGCTTAAAAAGAGAATCCTAATGTGATTTCTTTATAATGTGTGTGTTCCTTATATTATCTTAGAGTCTAAACTCTTCTCCATGGCTGGACCCCCAAATAATATTCCTTTACGTGCTAAGGGGTATCTAGAGAGTGGGATAGGTTTAATAACTACCCTAACCCTAACGCGTACCCTAACCCTAACCCCTACCCTAACCCTAACACGTACCCTAATCCTAACCCGTACCCTAAACCGAGCCCTAACCCTAACACTAACCCTAACCCTAACCCTAACCCATACCCTACGCCGTACCCGAAGCCCTCCCCGAACCCGTAGCCTAAGCCGTACCCTAAGCCTAACCCTAAGCCTAACCCTAACCCTAGGCTACCCTTGACTTCTTCTGCCTCCAATAGATTTCCTAAGCACTAGTGTTTTAAGGAACAGCTTAAAAAGAGAATCCTAATGTGATTTCTTTATAATGGGTGTGTTCCTTATCTTATCCTAGTGTCTAAACTCTTCTCCATGGCTGGACCCCCAAATAATATTCCTTTACGTGCTAATGTTTATCTAGAGAGTATGATAGGTTTAGTAACTACCCTAACCCTAACACGTACCCTAACCCTAACCCCTACCCTAACACTAACGCGTACCCTAACCCTAACCCCTACGCTAACCCTAACACGTACCCTAATCCTAACCCGTACCCTAAACCGAGCCCTAACCCTAACACTAACCCAAACCCTAACCCTAACCCATACCTTACGCCGTACCCGAACCCCTCCCCGAACCCGTACCCTAAGCCGTACCCTAAGCCTAAACCTATGCCTAACACTAACCCTAGGCTACCCTTGACTGCTTCTGCCTCCAATAGATTTCCTAAGCACTAGTGTTTTATCGAACAGCTTAAAAAGAGAATCCTAATGTGATTTCTTTACAATGGGTGTGTTCCTTATCTAATCCTAGTGTCTAAACTCTTCTCCATGGCTGGACCCCCAAATAATATTCCTTTATGTGCTAAGGGGTATCTAGAGAGTGGGATAGGTTTAATCACTACCCTAACCCTAACGCGTACCATAACCCTAACCGCTACCCTAACCCTAACACGTACCCTAATCCTAACGCGTAGCCTAAACCGATCCCTAACCCTAACACTAACCCTAACCCTAACCCTAACCCATACCCTACGCCGTACACGAAGCCCTCCCCGAACCCGTACCCTAAGCCGTACCCTAAGCCTACCCCTAAGCCTAACCCTAACCCTAGGCTACCCTTGACTGCTTCTGCCTCCAATAGATTTCCTAAGCACTAGTGTTTTAAGGAACAGCTTAAAAAGAGAATCCTAATGTGATTTCTTTATAATGTGTGTGTTCCTTATATTATCTTAGTGTCTAAACTCTTCTCCATGGCTGGACCCCCAAATAATATTCCTTTACGTGCTAAGGGGTATCTAGAGAGTGGGATAGGTTTAATAACTACCCTAACCCTAACGCGTACCCTAACCCTAACCCCTAACCTAACCCTAACACGTACCCTAATCCTAACCCGTACCCTAAACCGAGCCCTAACCCTAACACTAACGCTAACCCTAACCCTAACCCATACCCTACGCCGTACCCGAAGCCCTCCCCGAACCCGTACCCTAAGCCGTACCCTAAGCCTAACCCTAAGCCTAACCCTAACCCTAGGCTACCCTTGACTGCTTCTGCCTCCAATAGATTTCCTAAGCACTAGTGTTTTAAGGAACAGCTTAAAAAGAGAATCCTAATGTGATTTCTTTATAATGGGTGTGTTCCTTATCTTATCCTAGTGTCTAAACACTTCTCCATGGCTGGACCCCCAAATAATATTCCTTTACGTGCTAAGGGGTAACTAGAGAGTGGGATAGGTTTAATAACTACCCTAACCCTAACGCGTACCCTAACGCTAACCCCTACCCTAACCCTAACACGTGCCCTAATCCTAACCCGTAACCTAAACCGAGCCCTAACCCTAACACTAACCCTAACCCTAACCCTAACCCATACCCTACGCCGTACCCGAAGCCCTCCCCGAACCCGTACCCTAAGCCGTACCCTAAGAATAACCCTAAGCCTAACCCTAACCCTAGGCTACCCTTGACTGCTTCTGCCTCCAATAGATTTCCTAAGCACTAGTGTTTTAAGGAACAGCTTAAAAAGAGAATCCTAATGTGATTTCTTTATAATGTGTGTGTTCCTTAGATTATCTTAGTGTCTAAACTCTTCTCCATGGCTGGACCCCCAAATAATATTCCTTTACGTGCTAAGGGGTATCTAGAGAGTGGGATAGGTTTAATCACTACCCTAACCCTAACGCGTACCATAACCCTAACCCCTACCCTAACCCTAACACATACCCTAATCCTAACCCGTACCCTAAACCGAGCCCTAACCCTAACACTAACCCTAACCCTAACCCTAACCCATACCCTACGCCGCACCCGAAGCCCTCCCCGAACCCATAACCTAAGCCGTACCCTAACCCTAACCCTAAGCCTAACCCTAACCCTAGGCTACCCTTGACTGCTTCTGCCTCCAATAGATTTCTTAAGCACTAGTGTTTTAAGGAACAGCTTAAAAAGAGAATCCTAATGTGATTTCTTTATAATGTGTGTGTTCCTTATATTATCTTAGAGTCTAAACTCTTCTCCATGGCTGGACCCCCAAATAATATTCCTTTACGTGCTAAGGGGTATCTAGAGAGTGGGATAGGTTTAATAACTACCCTAACCCTAACGCGTAACCTAACCCTAACCCCTACCCTAAACCTAACACGTACCCTAATCCTAACCTGTACCCTAAACCGAGCCCTAACCCTAACCCTCACCCATACCCTACGCCGTACCCGAAACCCTACCCGAACCCGTACCCTAAGCCGTACCCTAAGCCTAACCCTAAGCCTAACCCTAACCCTAGGCTACCCTTGACTGCTTCTGCCTCCAATATATTTCCTAAGCACTAGTGTTTTAAGGAACAGCTTAAAAAGAGAATCCTAATGTGATTTCTTTATAATGGGTGTGTTCTTATCTGATCCTAGTGTCTAAACTCTTCTCCATGGCAGGACCCCCAAATAATATTCCTTTACGTGCTAAGGGGTAACTAGAGAGTGGGATAGGTTTAATAACTACCCTAACCCTAACGCGTACCCTAACGCTAACCGCTACCCTAAACCTAACACGTACACTAATCCTAACCCGTACCCTAAACCGAGCCCTAACCCTAACAATAACCCTAACCCTAACCCTAACCCGTACCCTACGCCGTACCCGAAGCCCTCCCCGAACCCGTACCCTAAGCCGTACCCTAAGCCTAACCCTAAGCCTAACCCTAACCCTAGGCTACCCTTGACTGCTTCTGCCTCCAATAGATTTCCTAAGCACTAGTGTTTTAAGGAACAGCTTAAAAAGAGAATCCTAATGTGATTTCTTTATAATGGGTGTGTTCCTTATCTTATCCTAGTGTCTAAACACTTCTCCATGGCTGGACCCCCAAATAATATTCCTTTACGTGCTAAGGGGTAACTAGAGAGTGGGATAGGTTTAATAACTACCCTAACCCTAATGCGTACCCTAACGCTAACCCCTACCCTAACCCTAACACGTACCCTAATCCTAACCCGTAACCTAAACCGAGCCCTAACCCTAACACTAACCCTAACCCTAACCCTAACCCATACCCTACGCCGTACCCGAAGCCCTCCCCGAACCCGTACCCTAAGCCGTACCCTAAGCCTAACCCTAAGCCTAACCCTAACCCTAGGCTACCCTTGACTGCTTCTGCCTCCAATAGATTTCCTAAGCACTAGTGTTTTAAGGAACAGCTTAAAAAGAGAATCCTAATGTGATTTCTTTATAATGTGTGTGTTCCTTATATTATCTTAGTGTCTAAACTCTTCTCCATGGCTGGACCCCCAAATAATATTCCTTTACGTGCTAAGGGGTATCTAGAGAGTGGGATAGGTTTAATCACTACCCTAACCCTAACGCGTATCATAACCCTAACCCCTACCCTAACCCTAACACGTACCCTAATCCTAACCCGTACCCTAAACCGAGCCCTAACCCTAACACTAACCCAAACCCTAACCCTAACCCATACCTTACGCCGTACCCGAACCCCTCCCCGAACCCGTACCCTAAGCCGTACCCTAAGCCTAAACCTATGCCTAACACTAACCGTAGGCTACCCTTGACTGCTTCTGCCTCCAATAGATTTCCTAAGCACTGGTGTTTTAAGGAACAGCTTAAAAAGAGAATCCTAATGTGATTTCTTTATAATGGGTGTGTTCCTTATCTAATCCTAGTGTCTAAACTCTTCTCAATGGCTGGACCCCCAAATAATATTCCTTTATGTGCTAAGGGGTATCTAGAGAGTGGGATAGGTTTAATCACTACCCTAACCCTAACGCGTACCCTAACCCTAACCCCTACCCTAACCCTAACACGTACCCTAATCCTAACCCGTACCCTAAACCGAGCCCTAACCCTAACACTAACCCTAACCCTAACCCTAACCCATACCCTACGCCGTACCCGAAGCCCTCCCCGAACCCGTACCCTAAGCCGTACCCTAAGCCTAACCCTAAGCCTAACCCTAACCCTAGGCTACCCTTCACTGCTTCTGCCTCCAATAGATTTCCTAAGCACTAGTGTTTTAAGGAACAGCTTAAAAAGAGAATCCTAATGTGATTTCTTTATAATGTGTGTGTTCCTTATATTATCTTAGTGTCTAAACTCATCTCCATGGCTGGACCCCCAAATAATATTCCTTTACGTGCTAAGGGGTATCTAGAAAGTGGGATAGGTTTAATAACTACCCTAACCCTAACGCGTACCCTAACCCTAACCCCTACCATAACCCTCACACGTACCCTAATCCTAACCCGTACCCTAAACCGAGCCCTAACCCTAACACTAACCCTAACCCTAACCCTAACCCATACCCTACGCCGTACCCGAAACCCTCCCCGAACCCGTACCCTAAGCCGTACCCTAAGCCTAACCCTAAGCCTAACCCTAACCCTAGGCTACCCTTGACTGCTTCTGCCTCCAATATATTTCCTAAGCACTAGAGTTTTAAGGAACAGCTTAAAAAGAGAATCCTAATGTGATTTCTTTATAATGGGTGTGTTCCTTATCTGATCCTAGTGTCTAAACTCTTCTCCATGGCTCGACCCCCAAATAATATTCCTTTACGTGCTAAGGGGTATCTAGAGAGTGGGATATGTTTAATAACTACCCTAACCCTAACGCGTACCCTAACCCTAACCCCTACCCTAACCCTAACACGTACACTAATCCTAACCCGTACCCTAAACCGAGCCCTAACCCTAACACTAACCCTAACCCTAACCCTAACCCATACCCTACGCCGTACCCGAAGCCCTCCCCGAACCCGTACCCTAAGCCGTACCCTAAGCATAACCCTAAGCCTAACTCTAACCGTAGGCTACCCTTGACTGCTTTTGCCTCCAATAGATTTCCTAAGCACTAGTGTTTTAAGGAACAGCTTAAAAAGAGAATCCTAATGTGATTTCTTTATAATGGGTGTGTTCCTTATCTTATCCTAGTGTCTAAACTCTTCTCCATGGCTGGACCCCCAAATAATATTCCTTTACGTGCTAAGGGGTAACTAGAGAGTGTGATAGGTTTAATAACTACCCTAACCCTAACGCATACCCTAACGCTAACCGCTACCCTAACCCTAACAGGTACCCTAATCCTAACCCGTACCCTAAACCGAGCCCTAACCCTAACACTAACCCTAACACTAACCCTAACCCATACCCTACGCCGTACCCGAAGCCCTCCCCGAAACCGTACCCTAAGCCGTACCCTAAGCCTAAACCTAAGCCTAACCCTAACCCTAGGCTACCCTTGACTGCTTCTGCCTCCAATAGATTTCCTAAGCACTAGTGTTTTAAGGAACAGCTTAAAAAGAGAATCCTAATGTGATTTCTTTATAATGGGTGTGTTCCTTATCTAATCCTAGTGTCTAAACTCTTCTCCATGGCTGGACCCCCAAATAATATTCCTTTATGTGCTAAGGGGTATCTAGAGAGTGGGATAGGTTTAATCACTACCCTAACCCTAACGCGTACCATAACCCTAACCCCTACCCTAACCCTAACACGTACCCTAATCCTAACCCGTACCCTAAACCGAGTCCTAACCCTAACACTAACCCTAACCCTAACCCTAACCCATACCCTACGCCGTACCCGAAGCCCTCCCCGAACCCGTACCCTAAGCCGTACCCTAAGCCTAACCCTAAGCCTAACCCTAACCCTAGGCTACCCTTGACTGCTTCTGCCTCCAATAGATTTCCTAAGCACTAGTGTTTTAAGGAACAGCTTAAAAAGAGAATCCTAATGTGATTTCTTTATAATGTGTGTGTTCCTTATATTATCTTAGTGTCTAAACTCTTCTCCATGGCTGGACACCCAAATAATATTCCTTTACGTGCTAAGGGGTATCTAGAGAGAGGGATAGGTTTAATAACTACCCTAACCCTAACGCGTACCCTAACCCTAACCCCTAATCTAACCCTAACACGTACCCTAATCCTAACCCGTACCCTAAACCGAGCCCTAACCCTAACACTAACCCTAACCCTAACCCTAACCCATACCCTACGCCGTACCCGAAGCCCTCCCCGAACCCGTACCCTAAGCCGTACCCTAAGCCTAACCCTAAGCCTAACCCTAACCCTAGGCTACCCTTGACTGCTTCTGCCTCCAATAGATTTCCTAAGCACTAGTGTTTTAAGGAACAGCTTAAAAAGAGAATCCTAATGTGATTTCTTTATAATGGGTGTGTTCCTTATCTTATCCTAGTGTCTAAACACTTCTCCATGGCTGGACCCCCAAATAATATTCCTTTACGTGCTAAGGGGTAACTAGAGAGTGGGATAGGTTTAATAACTACCCTAACCCTAACGCGTACCCTAACGCTAACCCCTACCCTAACCCTAACACGTACCCTAATCCTAACCCGTAACCTAAACCGAGCCCTAACCCTAACACTAACCCTAACCCTAACCCTAAACCATACCCTACGCCGTACCCGAAGCCCTCCCCGAACCCGTACCCTAAGCCGTACCCTAAGCCTAACCCTAAGCCTAACCCTAACCCTAGGCTACCCTTGACTGCTTCTGCCTCCAATAGATTTCCTAAGCACTAGAGTTTTAAGGAACAGCTTAAAAAGAGAATCCTAATGTGATTTCTTTATAATGGGTGTGTTCCTTATCTGATCCTAGTGTCTAAACTCTTCTCCATGGCTGGACCCCCAAATAATATTCCTTTACGTGCTAAGGGGTATCTAGAGAGTGGGATATGTTTAATAACTACCCTAACCCTAACGCGTACACTAACCATAACCCCTACCCTAACCCTAACACGTACCCTAATCCTAACCCGTACCCTAAACCGAGCCCTAACACTAACACTAACCCTAACCCTAACCCTAACCCATACCCTACGCCGTACCCGAAGCCCTCCCCGAACCCGTACCCTAAGCCGTACCCTAAGCCTAACCCTAAGCCTAACCCTAACCCTAGGCTACCCTTGACTGCTTCTGCCTCCAACAGATTTCCTAAGCACTAGTGTTTTAAGGAACAGCTTAAAAAGAGAATCCTTATGTGATTTCTTTATAAAGGGTGTGTTCCTTATCTTATCATAGTGTCTAAACTCTTCTCCATGGCTGGACCCCCAAATAATATTCCTTTACGTGCTAAGGGGTATCTAGAGAGTGGGATATGTTTAATAACTACCCTAACCCTAAAGCGTACCCTAACCCTAACCCCTACCCTAACCCTAACACGTACCCTAATCCTAACCCGTATCCTAAACCGAGCCCTAACCCTAACACTAACCCTAACCCTAACCCTAACCCATACCCTACGCCGTACCCGAAGCCCTCCCCGAACCCGTACCCTAAGCCGTACCCTAAGCCTAACCCTAAGCCTAACCCTAACCGTAGGCTACCCTTGACTGCTTTTGCCTCCAATAGATTTCCTAAGCACTAGTGTTTTAAGGAACAGCTTAAAAAGAGAATCCTAATGTGATTTCTTTATAATGGGTGTGTTCCTTATCTTATCCTAGTGTCTAAACTCTTCTCCATGGCTGGACCCCCAAATAATATTCCTTTACGTGCTAAGGGGTAACTAGAGAGTGGGATAGGTTTAATAACTACCCTAACCCTAACGCGTACCCTAACGCTAACCGCTACCCTAACCCTAACAGGTACCCTAATCCTAACCCGTACCCTAAACCGAGCCCTAACCCTAACACTAACCCTAACCCTAACCCTAACCGATACCCTACGCCGTACCCGAAGCCCTCCCCGAAACCGTACCCTAAGCCGTACCCTAAGCCTAACCCTAAGCCTAACCCTAACCCTAGGCTACCCTTGACTGCTTCTGCCTCCAATAGATTTCCTAAGCACTAGTGTTTTAAGGAACAGCTTAAAAAGAGAATCCTAATGTGATTTCTTTATAATGGGTGTGTTCCTTATCTAATCCTAGTGTCTAAACTCTTCTCCATGGCTGGACCCCCAAATAATATTCCTTTATGTGCTAAGGGGTATCTAGAGAGTGGGATAGGTTTAATCACTACCCTAACCCTAACGCGTACCATAACCCTAACCCCTACCCTAACCCTAACACGTACCCTAATCCTAACCCGTACCCTAAACCGAGTCCTAACCCTAACACTAACCCTAACCCTAACCCTAACCCATACCCTACGCCGTACCCGAAGCCCTCCCCGAACCCGTACCCTAAGCCGTACCCTAAGCCTAACCCTAAGCCTAACCCTAACCCTAGGCTACCCTTGACTGCTTCTGCCTCCAATAGATTTCCTAAGCACTAGTGTTTTAAGGAACAGCTTAAAAAGAGAATCCTAATGTGATTTCTTTATAATGTGTGTGTTCCTTATATTATCTTAGTGTCTAAACTCTTCTCCATGGCTGGACACACAAATAATATTCCTTTACGTGCTAAGGGGTATCTAGAGAGAGGGATAGGTTTAATAACTACCCTAACCCTAACGTGTACCCTAACCCTAACCCCTAACCTAACCCTAACACGTACCCTAATCCTAACCCGTACCCTAAACCGAGCCCTAACCCTAACACTAACCCTAACCCTAACCCTAACCCATACCCTACGCCGTACCTGAAGCCCTCCCCGAACCCGTACCCTAAGCCGTACCCTAAGCCTAACCCTAAGCCTAACCCTAACCCTAGGCTACCCTTGACTGCTTCTGCCTCCAATAGATTTCCTAAGCACTAGTGTTTTAAGGAACAGCTTAAAAAGAGAATCCTAATGTGATTTCTTTATAATGGGTGTGTTCCTTATCTTATCCTAGTGTCTAAACACTTCTCCATGGCTGGACCCCCAAATAATATTCCTTTACGTGCCAAGGGGTAACTAGAGCGTGGGATAGGTTTAATAACTACCCTAACCCTAACGCGTACCCTAACGCTAACCCCTACCCTAACCCTAACACGTACCCTAATCCTAACCCGTAACCTAAACCGAGCCCTAACCCTAACACTAACCCTAACCCTAACCCTAAACCATACCCTACGCCGTACCCGAAGCCCTCCCCGAACCCGTACCCTAAGCCGTACCCTAAGCCTAACCCTAAGCCTAACCCTAACCCTAGGCTACCCTTGACTGCTTCTGCCTCCAATAGATTTCCTAAGCACTAGAGTTTTAAGGAACAGCTTAAAAAGAGAATCCTAATGTGATTTCTTTATAATGGGTGTGTTCATTATCTGATCCTAGTGTCTAAACTCTTCTCCATGGCTGGACCCCCAAATAATATTCCTTTACGTGCTAAGGGGTATCTAGAGAGTGGGATATGTTTAATAACTACCCTAACCCTAACGCGTACACTAACCATAACCCCTACCCTAACCCTAACACGTACCCTAATCCTAACCCGTACCCTAAACCGAGCCCTAACACTAACACTAACCCTAACCCTAACCCTAACCCATACCCTACGCCGTACCCGAAGCCCTCCCCGAACCCGTACCCTAAGCCGTACCCTAAGCCTAACCCTAAGCCTAACCCTAACCCTAGGCTACCCTTGACTGCTTCTGCCTCCAACAGATTTCCTAAGCACTAGTGTTTTAAGGAACAGCTTAAAAAGAGAATCCTTATGTGATTTCTTTATAATGGGTGTGTTCCTTATCTTATCCTAGTGTCTAAACTCTTCTCCATGGCTGGACCCCCAAATAATATTCCTTTACGTGCTAAGGGGTATCTAGAGAGTGGGATATGTTTAATAACTACCCTAACCCTAACGCGTACCCTAACCCTAACCCCTACCCTAACCCTAACACGTACCCTTATCCTAACCCGTATCCTAAACCTAGCCCTAACCCTAACACTAACCCTAACCCTAACCCTAACCCATACCCTACGCCGTACCCGAAGCCCTCCCCGAACCCGTACCCTAAGCCGTACCCTAAGCCTAACCCTAAGCCTAACCCTAACCGTAGGCTACCCTTGACTGCTTTTGCCTCCAATAGATTTCCTAAGCACTAGTGTTTTAAGGAACAGCTTAAAAAGAGAATCCTAATGTGATTTCTTTATAATGGGTGTGTTCCTTATCTTATCCTAGTTTCTAAACTCTTCTCCATGGCTGGACCCCCAAATAATATTACTTTGCGTGCTAAGGGGTAACTAGAGAGTGGGATAGGTTTAATAACTACCCTAACCCTAACGCGTTCCCTAACGCTAACCGCTACCCTAACCCTAACAGGTACCCTAATCCTAACCCGTACCCTAAACCGAGCCCTAACCCTAACACTAACCCTAACCCTAACCCTAACCCATACCCTACGCCGTACCCGAAGCCCTCCCCGAAACCGTACCCTAAGCCGTACCCTAAGCCTAACCCTAAGCCTAACCCTAACCCTAGGCTACCCTTGACTGCTTCTGCCTCCAATAGATTTCCTAAGCACTAGTGTTTTAAGGAACAGCTTAAAAAGAGAATCCTAATGTGATTTCTTTATAATGGGTGTGTTCCTTATCTAATCCTAGTGTCTAAACTCTTCTCCATGGCTGGACCCCCAAATAATATTCCTTTATGTGCTAAGGGGTATCTAGAGAGTGGGATAGGTTTAATCACTACCCTAACCCTAACGCGTAACATAACCCTAACCCCTACCCTAACCCTAACACGTACCCTAATCCTAACCCGTACCCTAAACCGAGTCCTAACCCTAACACTAACCCTAACCCTAACCCTAACCCATACCCTACGCCGTACCCGAAGCCCTCCCCGAACCCGTACCCTAAGCCGTACCCTAAGACTAACCCTAACCCTAGGCTACCGTTGACTGCTTATGCCTCCAATAGATTTCCTAAGCACTAGTGTTTTAAGGAACAGCTTAAAAAGAGAATCCTAATGTGATTTCTTTATAATGTGTGTGTTCCTTATATTATCTTAGTGTCTAAACTCTTCTCCATGGCTGGACCCCCAAATAATATTCCTTTACGTGCTAAGGGGTATCTAGAGAGTGGGATAGGTTTAATAACTACCCTAACCCTAACGCGTACCCTAACCCTAACCCCTAACCTAACCCTAACACGTACCCTAATCCTAACCCGTACCCTAAACCGAGCCCTAACCCTAACACTAACCCTAACCCTAACCCTAACCCATACCCTACGCCGTACCCAAAGCCCTCCCCGAAAACGTACCCTAAGCCGTACCCTAAGCCTAACCCTAAGCCTAACCCTAACCCTAGGCTACCCTTGACTGCTTCTGCCTCCAATAGATTTCCTAAGCACTAGTGTTTTAAGGAACAGCTTAAAAAGAGAATCCTAATGTGATTTCTTTATAATGGGTGTGTTCCTTATCTTATCCTAGTGTCTAAACACTTCTCCATGGCTGGACCCCCACATAATATTCCTTTACGTGCTAAGGGGTAACTAGAGAGTGGGATAGGTTTAATAACTACCCTAACCCTAACGCGTACCCTAACGCTAACCCCTACCCTAACCCTAACACGTACCCTAATCCTAACCCGTAACCTAAACCGAGCCCTAACCCTAACACTAACCCTAACCCTAACCCTAACCCATACCCTACGCCGTACCCGAAGCCCTCCCCGAACCCGTACCCTAAGCCGTACCCTAAGCCTAACCCTAAGCCTAACCCTAACCCTAGGCTACCCTTGACTGCTTCTGCGTCCAACAGATTTCCTAAGCACTAGTGTTTTAAGGAACAGCTTAAAAAGAGAATCCTAATGTGATTTCTTTATAATGGGTGTGTTCCTTATCTTATCCTAGTGTCTAAACTCTTCTCCACGGCTGGACCACCAAATAATATTCCTTTACGTGCTAAGGGGTAACTAGAGAGTGGGATAGGTTTAATAACTACCCTAACCCTAACGCGTACCCTAACGCTAACCGCTACCCTAAACCTAACACGTACACTAATCCTAACCCGTACCCTAAACCGAGCCCTAACCCTAACACTAACCCTAACCCTAACCCTAACCCGTACCCTACGCCGTACCCGAAGCCCTCCCCGAACCCGTACCCTAAGCCGTACCCTAAGCCTAACCCTAAGCCTAACCCTAACCCTAGGCTACCCTTGACTGCTTCTGCCTCCAATAGATTTCCTAAGCACTAGTGTTTTAAGGAAAAGCTTAAAAAGAGAATCCTAATGTGATTTCTTTATAATGGGTGTGTTCCTTATCTAATCCTAGTGTCTAAACTCTTCTCCATGGCTGGACCCCCAAATAATATTCCTTTAAGTGCTAAGGGTTATCTAGAGAGTGGGATAGGTTTAATCACTACCCTAACCCTAACGCGTACCCAAACGCTAACCCCTACCCTAACCCTAACACGTACCCTTATCCTAACCCGTACCCTAAACCGAGCCCTAACTCTAACACTAACCCTAACCCTAACCCTAACCCATACCCTATGCCGTACCTGAAGCCCTCCCCGAACCCGTACCCTAAGCCGTACGTTAAGCCTAACCCTAAGCCTAACCCTAACCCTAGGCTACCCTTGACTGCTTCTTCCTCCAATAGATTTCCTAAGCACTAGTGTTTTAAGGAACAGCTTAAAAAGAGAATCCTAATGTGATTTCTTTATAATGTGTGTGTTCCTTATATTATCTTAGTGTCTAAACTCTTCTCCATGGCTGGACCCCCAAATAATATTCCTTTACGTGCTAAGGGGTATCTAGAGAGTGGGATAGGTTTAATAACTACCCTAACCGTAACGTGTACCCTAAACCTAACCCTTACCCTAAACCGAGCCCTAACCCTAACACTAACCCTAACCCTAACCCTAAGCCATACCCTACGCCGTACCCGAAGCCCTCCCCGAACCCGTACCCTAAGCCGTACCCTAAGCCTAACCCTAAGCCTAACCCTAACCCTAGGCTACCCTTGACTGCTTCTGCCTCCAATAGATTTCCTAAGCACTAGTGTTTTAAGGAACAGCTTAAAAAGAGAATCCTAATGTGATTTCTTTATAATGGGTGTGTTCCTTATCTTATCCTAGTGTCTAAACTCTTCTCCATGGCTGGACCCCCAAATAATATTCCTTTACGTGCTAATGTTTATCTAGAGAGTATGATAGGTTTAGTAACTACCCTAACCCTAACACGTACCCTAACCCTAACCCCTACCCTAACACTAACGCGTACCCTAACCCTAACCCCTACCCTAACCCTAACACGTACCCTAATCCAAACCCGTACCCTAAACCGAGCCCTAACCCTAACACTAACCCAAACCCTAACCCTAACACATACCTTACGCCGTACCCGAACCCCTCCCCGAACCCGTACCCTAAGCCGTACCCTAAGCCTAACCCTATGCCTAACACTAACCCTAGGCTACCCTTGACTGCTTCTGCCTCCAATAGATTTCCTAAGCACTGGTGTTTTAAGGAACAGCTTAAAAAGAGAATCCTAATGTGATTTCTTTATGATGGGTGTGTTCCTTACCTAATCCTAGTGTCTAAACTCTTCTCCATGGCTGGACCCCCAAATAATATTCCTTTATGTGCTAAGGGGTATCTAGAGAGTGGGATAGGTTTAATCACTACCCTAACCCTAACGCGTACCCTAACCCTAACCCCTACCCTAACCCTAACACGTACCCTAATCCTAACCCGTACCCTAAACCGAGCCCTAACCCTAACACTAACCCTAACCCTAACCCTAACCCATAGCCTACGCCGTACCCGAAGCCCTCCCCGAACCCGTACCCTAAGCCGTACCCTAAGCCTAACCCTAAGCCTAACCCTAACCCTAGGCTACCCTTGACTGCTTCTGCCTCCAATAGATTTCCTAAGCACTAGAGTTTTAAGGAACAGCTTAAAAAGAGAATCCTAATGTGATTTCTTTATAATGGGTGTGTTCCTTATCTGATCCTAGTGTCTAAACTCTTCTCCATGGCTGGACCCCCAAATAATATTCCTTTACGTGATAAGGGGTATCTAGAGAGTGGGATATGTTTAATAACTACCCTAACCCTAACGCGTACACTAACCATAACCCGTACCCTAACCCTAACACGTACCCTAATCCTAACCCGTACCCTAAACCGAGCCCTAACACTAACACTAACCCTAACCCTAACCCTAACCCATACCCTACGCCGTACCCGAAGCCCTCCCCGATCCCGTACCCTAAGCCGTACCCTAAGCCTACCCCTAAGCCTAACCCTAACCCTAGGCTACCCTTGACTGCTTCTGCCTCCAACAGATTTCCTAAGCACTAGTGTTTTAAGGAACAGCTTAAAAAGAGAATCCTTATGTGATTTCTTTATAATGGGTGTGTTCCTTATCTTATCCTAGTGTCTAAACTCTTCTCCATGGCTGGACCCCCGAATAATATTCCTTTACGTGCTAAGGGGTATCTAGAGAGTGGGATATGTTTAATAACTACCCTAACCCTAACGCGTACCCTAACCCTAACCCCTACCCTAACCCTAACACGTACCCTAATCCTATCCCGTATCCTAAACCGAGCCCTAACCCTAACACTAACCCTAACCCTAACCCTAACCCATACCCTACGCCGTACCCGAAGCCCTCCCCGAACCCGTACCCTAAGCCGTACCCTAAGCCTAACCCTAAGCCTAACCCTAACCCTAGGCTACCCTTGACTGCTTTTGCCTCCAATAGATTTCCTAAGCACTAGTGTTTTAAGGAACAGCTTAAAAAGAGAATCCTAATGTGATTTCTTTATAATGGGTGTGTTCCTTATCTTATCCTAGTGTCTAAACTCTTCTCCATGGCTGGACCCCCAAATAATATTCCTTTACGTGCTAAGGGGTAACTAGAGAGTGGGATAGGTTTAATAACTACCCTAACTCTAACGCGTACCCTAACGCTAACCGCTACCCTAACCCTAACAGGTAACCTAATCCTAACCCGTACCCTAAACCGAGCCCTAACCCAAACACTAACCCTAACCCTAACCCTAACCCATACCCTACGCCGTACCCGAAGCCCTCCCCGAACCCGTACCCTAAGCCGTACCCTAAGCCTAACCCTAACCCTAGGCTACCCTTGACTGCTTCTGCCTCCAATAGATTTCCTAAGCACTAGTGTTTTAAGGAACAGCTTAAAAAGAGAATCCTAATGTGATTTCTTTATAATGTGTGTGTTCCTTATATTATCTTAGTGTCTAAACTCTTCTCCATGGCTGGACACACAAATAATATTCCTTTACGTGCTAAGGGGTATCTAGAGAGAGGGATAGGTTTAATAACTACCCTAACCCTAACGTGTACCCTAACCCTAACCCCTAACCTAACCCTAACACGTACCCTAATCCTAACCCGTACCCTAAACCGAGCCCTAACCCTAACACTAACCCTAACCCTAACCCTAACCCATACCCTACGCCGTACCCGAAGCCCTCCCCGAACCCGTACCCTAAGCCGTACCCTAAGCCTAACCCTAAGCCTAACCCTAACCCTAGGCTACCCTTGACTGCTTCTGCCTCCAATAGATTTCCTAAGCACTAGTGTTTTAAGGAACAGCTTAAAAAGAGAATCCTAATGTGATTTCTTTATAATGGGTGTGTTCCTTATCTTATCCTAGTGTCTAAACACTTCTCCATGGCTGGACCCCCAAATAATATTCCTTTACGTGCTAAGGGGTAACTAGAGAGTGGGATAGGTTTAATAACTACCCTAACCCTAACGCGTACCCTAACGCTAACCCCTACCCTAACCCTAACACGTACCCTAATCCTAACCCGTAACCTAAACCGAGCCCTAACCCTAACACTAACCCTAACCCTAACCCTAAACCATACCCTACGCCGTACCCGAAGCCCTCCCCGAACCCGTACCCTAAGCCGTACCCTAAGCCTAACCCTAAGCCTAACCCTAACCCTAGGCTACCCTTGACTGCTTCTGCCTCCAATAGATTTCCTAAGCACTAGAGTTTTAAGGAACAGCTTAAAAAGAGAATCCTAATGTGATTTCTTTATAATGGGTGTGTTCCTTATCTGATCCTAGTGTCTAAACTCTTCTCCATGGCTGGACCCCCAAATAATATTCCTTTACGTGCTAAGGGGTATCTAGAGAGTGGGATATGTTTAATAACTACCCTAACCCTAACGCGTACACTAACCATAACCCCTACCCTAACCCTAACACGTACCCTAATCCTAACCCGTACCCTAAACCGAGCCCTAACACTAACACTAACCCTAACCCTAACCCTAACCCATACCCTACGCCGTACCCGAAGCCCTCCCCGAACCCGTACCCTAAGCCGTACCCTAAGCCTAACCCTAAGCCTAACCCTAACCCTAGGCTACCCTTGACTGCTTCTGCCTCCAACAGATTTCCTAAGCACTAGTGTTTTAAGGAACAGCTTAAAAAGAGAATCCTTATGTGATTTCTTTATAATGGGTGTGTTCCTTATCTTATCCTAGTGTCTAAACTCTTCTCCATGGCTGGACCCCCAAATAATATTCCTTTACGTGCTAAGGGGTATCTAGAGAGTGGGATATGTTTAATAACTACCCTAACCCTAACGCGTACCCTAACCCTAACCCCTACCCTAACCCTAACACGTACCCTTATCCTAACCCGTATCCTAAACCGAGCCCTAACCCTAACACTAACCCTAACCCTAACCCTAACCCATACCCTACGCCGTACCCGAAGCCCTCCCCGAACCCGTACCCTAAGCCGTACCCTAAGCCTAACCCTAAGCCTAACCCTAACCGTAGGCTACCCTTGACTGCTTTTGCCTCCAATAGATTTCCTAAGCACTAGTGTTTTAAGGAACAGCTTAAAAAGAGAATCCTAATGTGATTTCTTTATAATGGGTGTGTTCCTTATCTTATCCTAGTTTCTAAACTCTTCTCCATGGCTGGACCCCCAAATAATATTCCTTTACGTGCTAAGGGGTAACTAGAGAGTGGGATAGGTTTAATAACTACCCTAACCCTAACGCGTACCCTAACGCTAACCGCTACCCTAACCCTAACAGGTACCCTAATCCTAACCCGTACCCTAAACCGAGCCCTAACCCTAACACTAACCCTAACCCTAACCCTAACCCATACCCTACGCTGTACCCGAAGCCCTCCCCGAAACCGTACCCTAAGCCGTACCCTAAGCCTAACCCTAAGCCTAACCCTAACCCTAGGCTACCCTTGACTGCTTCTGCCTCCAATAGATTTCCTAAGCACTAGTGTTTTAAGGAACAGCTTAAAAAGAGAATCCTAATGTGATTTCTTTATAGTGGGTGTGTTCCTTATCTAATCCTAGTGTCTAAACTCTTCTCCATGGCTGGACCCCCAAATAATATTCCTTTATGTGCTAAGGGGTATCTAGAGAGTGGGATAGGTTTAATCACTACCCTAACCCTAACGCGTAACATAACCCTAACCCCTACCCTAACCCTAACACGTACCCTAATCCTAACCCGTACCCTAAACCGAGTCCTAACCCTAACACTAACCCTAACCCTAACCCTAACCCATACCCTACGCCGTACCCGAAGCCCTCCCCGAACCCGTACCCTAAGCCGTACCCTAAGCCTAACCCTAACCCTAGGCTACCCTTGACTGCTTCTGCCTCCAATAGATTTCCTAAGCACTAGTGTTTTAAGGAACAGCTTAAAAAGAGAATCCTAATGTGATTTCTTTATAATGTGTGTGTTCCTTATATTATCTTAGTGTTTAAACTCTTCTCCATGGCTGGACCCCCAAATAATATTCCTTTACGTGCTAAGGGGTATCTAGAGAGTGGGATAGGTTTAATAACTACCCTAACCCTAACGCGTACCCTAACCCTAACCCCTAACCTAACCCTAACACGTACCCTAATCCTAACCCGTACCCTAAACCGAGCCCTAACCCTAACACTAACCCTAACCCTAACCCTAACCCATACCCTACGCCGTACCCGAAGCCCTCCCCGAAAACGTACCCTAAGCCGTACCCTAAGCCTAACCCTAAGCCTAACCCTAACCCTAGGCTACCCTTGACTGCTTCTGCCTCCAATAGATTTCCTAAGCACTAGTGTTTTAAGGAACAGCTTAAAAAGAGAATCCTAATGTGATTTCTTTATAATGGGTGTGTTCCTTATCTTATCCTAGTGTCTAAACACTTCTCCATGGCTGGACCTCCACATAATATTCCTTTACGTGCTAAGGGGTAACTAGAGAGTGGGATAAGTTTAATAACTACCCTAACCCTAACGCGTACCCTAACGCTAACCCCTACCCTAACCCTAACACGTACCCTAATCCTAACCCGTAACCTAAACCGAGCCCTAACCCTAACACTAACCCTAACCCTAACCCTAACCCATACCCTACGCCGTACCCGAAGCCCTCCCCGAACCCGTACCCTAAGCCGTACCCTAAGCCTAACCCTAAGCCTAACCCTAACCCTAGGCTACCCTTGACTGCTTCTGCCTCCAACAGATTTCCTAAGCACTAGTGTTTTAAGGAACAGCTTAAAAAGAGAATCCTAATGTGATTTCTTTATAATGGGTGTGTTCCTTATCTTATCCTAGTGTCTAAACTCTTCTCCACGGCTGGACCACCAAATAATATTCCTTTACGTGCTAAGGGGTAACTAGAGAGTGGGATAGGTTTAATAACTACCCTAACCCTAACGCGTACCCTAACGCTAACCGCTACCCTAAACCTAACACGTACACTAATCCTAACCCGTACCCTAAACCGAGCCCTAACCCTAACACTAACCCTAACCCGTACCCTACGCCGTACCCGAAGCCCTCCCCGAACCCGTACCCTAAGCCGTACCCTAAGCCTAACCCTAAGCCTAACCCTAACCCTAGGCTACCCTTGACTGCTTCTGCCTCCAATAGATTTCCTAAGCACTAGTGTTTTAAGGAAAAGCTTAAAAAGAGAATCCTAATGTGATTTCTTTATAATGGGTGTGTTCCCTATCTAATCCTAGTGTCTAAACTCTTCTCCATGGCTGGACCCCCAAATAATATTCCTTTATGTGCTAAGGGTTATCTAGAGAGTGGGATAGGTTTAATCACTACCCTAACCCTAACGCGTACCCAAACGCTAACCCCTACCCTAACCCTAACACGTACCCTTATCCTAACCCGTACCCTAAACCGAGCCCTAACCCTAACACTAACCCTAACCCTAAACCTAACCCATACCCTATGCCGTACCCGAAGCCCTCCCCGAACCCGTACCCTAAGCCGTACGTTAAGCCTAACCCTAAGCCTAACCCTAACCCTAGGCTACCCTTGACTGCTTCTGCCTCCAATAGATTTCCTAAGCACTAGTGTTTTAAGGAACAGCTTAAAAAGAGAATCCTAATGTGATTTCTTTATAATGTGTGTGTTCCTTATATTATCTTAGTGTCTAAACTCTTCTCCATGGCTGGACCCCCAAATAATATTCCTTTACGTGCTAAGGGGTATCTAGAGAGTGGGATAGGTTTAATAACTACCCTAACCGTAACGTGTACCCTAACCCTAACCCTTACCCTAAACCGAGCCCTAAACCTAACACTAACCCTAACCCTAACCCTAAGCCATACCCTACGCCGTACCCGAAGCCCTCCCCGAACCCGTACCCTAAGCCGTACCCTAAGCCTAACCCTAAGCCTAACCCTAACCCTAGGCTACCCTTGACTGCTTCTGCCTCCAATAGATTTCCTAAGCACTAGTGTTTTAAGGAACAGCTTAAAAAGAGAATCCTAATGTGATTTCTTTATAATGGGTGTGTTCCTTATCTTATCCTAGTGTCTAAACTCTTCTCCATGGCTGGACCCCCAAATAATATTCCTTTACGTGCTAATGTTTATCTAGAGAGTATGATAGGTTTAGTAACTACCCTAACCCTAACACGTACCCTAACCCTAACCCCTACCCTAACACTAACGCGTACCCTAACCCTAACCCCTACCCTAACCCTAACACGTACCCTAATCCTAACCCGTACCCTAAACCGAGCCCTAACCCTAACACTAACCCAAACCCTAACCCTAACCCATACCTTACGCCGTACCCGAACCCCTCCCCGAACCCGTACCCTAAGCCGTACCCTAAGCCTAACCCTATGCCTAACACTAACCCTAGGCTACCCTTGACTGCTTCTGCCTCCAATAGATTTCCTAAGCACTGGTGTTTTAAGGAACAGCTTAAAAAGAGAATCCTAATGTGATTTCTTTATAATGGGTGTGTTCCTTACCTAATCCTAGTGTCTAAACTCTTCTCCATGGCTGGACCCCCAAATAATATTCCTCTATGTGCTAAGGGGTATCTAGAGAGTGGGATAGGTTTAATCACTACCCTAACCCTAACGCGTACCCTAACCCTAACCCCTACCCTAACCCTAACACGTACCCTAATCCTAACCCGTACCCTAAACCGAGCCCTAACCCTAACACTAACCCTAACCCTAACCCTAACCCATTGCCTACGCCGTACCCGAAGCCCTCCCCGAACCCGTACCCTAAGCTGTACCCTAAGCCTAACCCTAAGCCTAACCCTAACCCTAGGCTACCCTTGACTGCTTCTGCCTCCAATAGATTTCCTAAGCACTAGTGTTTTAAGGAACAGATTAAAAAGAGAATCCTAATGTGATTTCTTTATAATGGGTGTGTTCCTTATCTTATCCTAGTGTCTAAACTCTTCTCCATGGCTGGACCCCCAAATAATATTCCTTTACGTGCTAAGGGGTAACTAGAGAGTGGGATAGGTTTAATAACTACCCTAACCCTAACGCGTACCCTAACGCTAACCGCTACCCTAACCCTAACAGGTACCCTAATCCTAACCCGTACCCTAAACCGAGCCCTAACCCTAACACTAACCCTAACCCTAACCCTAACCCATACCCTACGCCGTACCCGAAGCCCTCCCCGAAACCGTACCCTAAGCCGTACCCTAAGCCTAACCCTAAGCCTAACCCTAACCCTAGGCTACCCTTGACTGCTTCTGCCTCCAATAGATTTCCTAAGCACTAGTGTTTTAAGGAACAGCTTAAAAAGAGAATCCTAATGTGATTTCTTTATAATGGGTGTGTTCCTTATCTAATCCTAGTGTCTAAACTCTTCTCCATGGCTGGACCCCCAAATAATATTCCTTTATGTGCTAACGGGTATCTAGAGAGTGGGATAGGTTTAATCACTACCCTAACCCTAACGCGTAACATAACCCTAACCCCTACCCTAACCCTAACACGTACCCTAATCCTAACCCGTACCCTAAACCGAGTCCTAACCCTAACACTAACCCTAACCCTAACCCTAACCCATACCCTACGCCGTACCCGAAGCACTCCCCGAACCCGTACCCTAAGCCGTACCCTAAGCCTAACCCTAACCCTAGGCTACCCTTGACTGCTTCTGCCTCCAATAGATTTCCTAAGCACTAGTGTTTTAAGGAACAGCTTAAAAAGAGAATCCTAATGTGATTTCTTTATAATGTGTGTGTTCCTTATATTATCTTAGTGTTTAAACTCTTCTCCATGGCTGGACCCCCAAATAATATTCCTTTACGTGCTAAGGGGTATCTAGAGAGTGGGATAGGTTTAATAACTACCCTAACCCTAACGCGTACCCTAACCCTAACCCCTAACCTAACCCTAACACGTACCCTAATCCTAACCCGTACCCTAAACCGAGCCCTAACCCTAACACTAACCCTAACCCTAACCCTAACCCATACCCTACGCCGTACCCGAAGCCCTCCCCGAAAACGTACCCTAAGCCGTACCCTAAGCCTAACCCTAAGCCTAACCCTAACCCTAGGCTACCCTTGACTGCTTCTGCCTCCAATAGATTTCCTAAGCACTAGTGTTTTAAGGAACAGCTTAAAAAGAGAATCCTAATGTGATTTCTTTATAATGGGTGTGTTCCTTATCTTATCCTAGTGTCTAAACACTTCTCCATGGCTGGACCTCCACATAATATTCCTTTACGTGCTAAGGGGTAACTAGAGAGTGGGATAGGTTTAATAACTACCCTAACCCTAACGCGTACCCTAACGCTAACCCCTACCCTAACCCTAACACGTACCCTAATCCTAACCCGTAACCTAAACCGAGCCCTAACCCTAACACTAACCCTAACCCTAACCCTAACCCATACCCTACGCCGTACCCGAAGCCCTCCCCGAACCCGTACCCTAAGCCGTACCCTAAGCCTAACCCTAAGCCTAACCCTAACCCTAGGCTACCCTTGACTGCTTCTGCCTCCAACAGATTTCCTAAGCACTAGTGTTTTAAGGAACAGCTTAAAAAGAGAATCCTAATGTGATTTCTTTATAATGGGTGTGTTCCTTATCTTATCCTAGTGTCTAAACTCTTCTCCACGGCTGGACCACCAAATAATATTCCTTTACGTGCTAAGGGGTAACTAGAGAGTGGGATAGGTTTAATAACTACCCTAACCCTAACGCGTACCCTAACGCTAACCGCTACCCTAAAACTAACACGTACACTAATCCTAACCCGTACCCTAAACCGAGCCCTAACCCTAACACTAACCCTAACCCTAACCCTAACCCGTACCCTACGCCGTACCCGAAGCCCTCCCCGAACCCGTACCCTAAGCCGTACCCTAAGCCTAACCCTAAGCCTAACCCTAACCCTAGGCTACCCTTGACTGCTTCTGCCTCCAATAGATTTCCTAAGCACTAGTGTTTTAAGGAAAAGCTTAAAAAGAGAATCCTAATGTGATTTCTTTATAATGGGTGTGTTCCCTATCTAATCCTAGTGTCTAAACTCTTCTCCATGGCTGGACCCCCAAATAATATTCCTTTATGTGCTAAGGGTTATCTAGAGAGTGGGATAGGTTTAATCACTACCCTAACCCTAACGCGTACCCAAATGCTAACCCCTACCCTAACCCTAACACGTACCCTTATCCTAACCCGTACCCTAAACCGAGCCCTAACCCTAACACTAACCCTAACCCTAACCCTAACCCATACCCTATGCCGTACCCGAAGCCCTCCCCGAACCCGTACCCTAAGCCGTACGTTAAGCCTAACCCTAAGCCTAACCCTAACCCTAGGCTACCCTTGACTGCTTCTGCCTCCAATAGATTTCCTAAGCACTAGTGTTTTAAGGAACAGCTTAAAAAGAGAATCCTAATGTGATTTCTTTATAATGTGTGTGTTCCTTATATTATCTTAGTGTCTAAACTCTTCTCCATGGCTGGACCCCCAAATAATATTCCTTTACGTGCTAAGGGGTATCTAGAGAGTGTGATAGGTTTAATAACTACCCTAACCGTAACGTGTACCCTAACCCTAAACCTTACCCTAAACCGAGCCCTAAACCTAACACTAACCCTAACCCTAACCCTAAGCCATACCCTACGCCGTACCCGAAGCCCTCCCCGAACCCGTACCCTAAGCCGTACCCTAAGCCTAACCCTAAGCCTAACCCTAACCCTAGGCTACCCTTGACTGCTTCTGCCTCCAATAGATTTCCTAAGCACTAGTGTTTTAAGGAACAGCTTAAAAAGAGAATCCTAATGTGATTTCTTTATAATGGGTGTGTTCCTTATCTTATCCTAGTGTCTAAACTCTTCTCCATGGCTGGACCCCCAAATAATATTCCTTTACGTGCTAATGTTTATCTAGAGAGTATGATAGGTTTAGTAACTACCCTAACCCTAACACGTACCCTAACCCTAACCCCTACCCTAACACTAACGCGTACCCTAACCCTAACCCCTACCCTAACCCTAACACGTACCCTAATCCTAACCCGTACCCTAAACCGAGCCCTAACCCTAACACTAACCCAAACCCTAACCCTAACCCATACCTTACGCCGTACCCGAACCCCTCCCCGAACCCGTACCCTAAGCCGTACCCTAAGCCTAACCCTATGCCTAACACTAACCCTAGGCTACCCTTGACTGCTTCTGCCTCCAATAGATTTCCTAAGCACTGGTGTTTTAAGGAACAGCTTAAAAAGAGAATCCTAATGTGATTTCTTTATAATGGGTGTGTTCCTTACCTAATCCTAGTGTCTAAACTCTTCTCCATGGCTGGACCCCCAAATAATATTCCTCTATGTGCTAAGGGGTATCTAGAGAGTGGGATAGGTTTAATCACTACCCTAACCCTAACGCGTACCCTAACCCTAACCCCTACCCTAACCCTAACACGTACCCTAATCCTAACCCGTACCCTAAACCGAGCCCTAACCCTAACACTAACCCTAACCCTAACCCTAACCCATAGCCTACGCCGTACCCGAAGCCCTCCCCGAACCCGTACCCTAAGCCGTACCCTAAGCCTAACCCTAAGCCTAACCCTAACCCTAGGCTACCCTTGACTGCTTCTGCCTCCAATAGATTTCCTAAGCACTAGTGTTTTAAGGAACAGATTAAAAAGAGAATCCTAATGTGATTTCTTTATAATGGGTGTGTTCCTTATCTTATCCTAGTGTCTAAACTCTTCTCCATGGCTGGACCCCCAAATAATATTCCTTTACGTGCTAAGGGGTAACTAGAAGGTGGGATAGGTTTAATAACTACCCTAACCCTAACGCGTACCCTAACGCTAACCGCTACCCTAACCCTAACAGGTACCCTAATCCTAACCCGTACCCTAAACCGAGCCCTAACCCTAACACTAACCCTAACACTAACCCTAACCCATACCCTACGCCGTACCCGAAGCCCTCCCCGAAACCGTACCCTAAGCCGTACCCTAAGCCTAAACCTAAGCCTAACCCTAACCCTAGGCTACCCTTGACTGCTTCTGCCTCCAATAGATTTCCTAAGCACTAGTGTTTTAAGGAACAGCTTAAAAAGAGAATCCTAATGTGATTTCTTTATAATGGGTGTGTTCCTTATCTAATCCTAGTGTCTAAACTCTTCTCCATGGCTGGACCCCCAAATAATATTCCTTTATGTGCTAAGGGGTATCTAGAGAGTGGGATAGGTTTAATCACTACCCTAACCCTAACGCGTACCATAACCCTAACCCCTACCCTAACCCTAACACGTACCCTAATCCTAACCCGTACCCTAAACCGAGTCCTAACCCTAACACTAACCCTAACCCTAACCCTAAGCCATACCCTACGCCGTACCCGAAGCCCTCCCCGAACCCGTACCCTAAGCCGTACCCTAAGCCTAACCCTAACCCTAGGCTACCCTTGACTGCTTCTGCCTCCAATAGATTTCCTAAGCACTAGTGTTTTAAGGAACAGCTTAAAAAGAGAATCCTAATGTGATTTCTTTATAATGGGTGTGTTCCTTATCTTATCCTAGTGTCTAAACTCTTCTCCATGGCTGGAACCCCAAATAATATTCCTTTACGTGCTAAGGGGTATCTAGAGAGAGGGATAGGTTTAATAACTACCCTAACCCTAACGCGTACCCTAACCCTAACCCCTAACCTAACCCTAACACGTACCCTAATCCTAACCCGTACCCTAACCCGAGCCCTAACCCTAACACTAACCCTAACCCTAACCCTAACCCATACCCTACGCCGTACCCGAAGCCCTCCCCGAACCCGTACCCTAAGCCGTACCCTAAGCCTACCCCTAAGCCTAACCCTAACCCTAGGTTACCCTTGACTGCTTCTGCCTCCAATAGATTTCCTAAGCACTAGTGTTTTAAGGAACAGCTTAAAAAGAGAATCCTAATGTGATTTCTTTATAATGTGTGTGTTCCTTATATTATCTAGGTGTCTAAACTCTTCTCCATGGCTGGACCCCCAAATAATATTCCTTTACGTGCTAAGGGGTATCTAGAGAGTGGGATAGGTTTAATAACTACCCTAACCCTAACGCGTACCCTAACCCTAACCCCTAACCTAACCCTAACACGTACCCTAATCCTAACCCGTACCCTAAACCGAGCCCTAACCCTAACACTAACCCTAACCCTAACCCTAACCCATACCCTACGCCGTACCCGAAGCCCTCCCCGAAAACGTACCCTAAGCCGTACCCTAAGCCTAACCCTAAGCCTAACCCTAACCCTAGGCTACCCTTGACTGCTTCTGCCTCCAATAGATTTCCTAAGCACTAGTGTTTTAAGGAACAGCTTAAAAAGAGAATCCTAATGTGATTTCTTTATAATGGGTGTGTTCCTTATCTTATCCTAGTGTCTAAACACTTCTCCATGGCTGGACCCCCACATAATATTCCTTTACGTGCTAAGGGGTAACTAGAGAGTGGGATAGGTTTAATAACTACCCTAACCCTAACGCGTACCCTAACGCTAACCCCTACCCTAACCCTAACACGTACCCTAATCCTAACCCGTAACCTAAACCGAGCCCTAACCCTAACACTAACCCTAACCCTAACCCTAACCCATACCCTACGCCGTACCCGAAGCCCTCCCCGAACCCGTACCCTAAGCCGTACCCTAAGCCTAACCCTAATCCTAACCCTAACCCTAGGCTACCCTTGACTGCTTCTGCCTCCAACAGATTTCCTAAGCACTAGTGTTTTAAGGAACAGCTTAAAAAGAGAATCCTAATGTGATTTCTTTATAATGGGTGTGTTCCTTATCTTATCCTAGTGTCTAAACTCTTCTCCATGGCTGGACCACCAAATAATATTCCTTTACGTGCTAAGGGGTAACTAGAGAGTGGGATAGGTTTAATATCTACCCTAACCCTAACGCGTACCCTAACGCTAACCGCTACCCTAAACCTAACACGTACACTAATCCTAACCCGTACCCTAAACCGAGCCCTAACCCTAACACTAACCCTAACCCTAACCCTAACCCGTACCCTACGCCGTACCCGAAGCCCTCCCCGAACCCGTACCCTAAGCCGTACCCTAAGCCTAACCCTAAGCCTAACACTAACCCTAGGCTACCCTTGACTGCTTCTGCCTCCAATAGATTTCCTAAGCACTAGTGTTTTAAGGAACAGCTTAAAAAGAGAATCCTAATGTGATTTCTTTATAATGGGTGTGTTCCTTATCTTATCCTAGTGTCTAAACTCTTCTCCATGGCTGGACCCCCAAATAATATTCCTTTACGTGCTAATGTTTATCTAGAGAGTATGATAGGTTTAGTAACTACCCTAACCCTAACACGTACCCTAACCCTAACCCCTACCCTAACACTAACGCGTACCCTAACCCTAACCCCTACCCTAACCCTAACACGTACCCTAATCCTAACCCGTACCCTAAACCGAGCCCTAACCCTAACACTAACCCAAACCCTAACCCTAACCCATACCTTACGCCGTACCCGAACCCCTCCCCGAACCCGTACCCTAAGCCGTACCCTAAGCCTAACCCTATGCCTAACACTAACCCTAGGCTACCCTTGACTGCTTCTGCCTCCAATAGATTTCCTAAGCACTGGTGTTTTAAGGAACAGCTTAAAAAGAGAATCCTAATGTGATTTGTTTATAATGGGTGTGTTCCTTACCTAATCGTAGTGTCTAAACTCTTCTCCATGGCTGGACCCCCAAATAATATTCCTTTATGTGCTAAGGGGTATCTAGAGAGTGGGATAGGTTTAATCACTACCCTAACCCTAACGCGTACTCTAACCCTAACCCCTACCCTAACCCTAACACGTACCCTAATCCTAACCCGTACCCTAAACCGAGCCCTAACCCTAACACTAACCCTAACCCTAACCCTAACCCATACCCTACGCCGTACCCGAAGCCCTCCCCGAACCCGTACCCTAAGCCGTACCCTAAGCCTAACCCTAAGCCTAACCCTAACCCTAGGGTACCCTTCACTGCTTCTGCCTCCAATAGATTTCCTAAGCACTAGTGTTTTAAGGAACAGATTAAAAAGAGAATCCTAATGTGATTTCTTTATAATGGGTGTTTTCCTTATCTTATCCTAGTGTCTAAACTCTTCTCCATGGCTGGACCCCCAAATAATATTCCTTTACGTGCTAAGGGGTAACTAGAGAGTGGGATAGGTTTAATAACTACCCTAACCCTAACGCGTACCCTAACGCTAACCGCTACCCTAACCCTAACAGGTACCCTAATCCTAACCCGTACCCTAAACTGAGCCCTAACCCTAACACTAACCCTAACACTAACCCTAACCCATACCCTACGCCGTACCCGAAGCCCTCCCCGAACCCGTACCCTAAGCCGTACCCTAAGCCTAACCCTAACCCTAGGCTACCCTTGACTGCTTCTGCCTCCAATAGATTTCCTAAGCACTAGTGTTTTAAGGAACAGCTTAAAAAGAGAATCCTAATGTGATTTCTTTATAATGTGTGTGTTCCTTATATTATCTTAGTGTCTAAACTCTTCTCCATGGCTGGACCCCCAAATAATATTCCTTTACGTGCTAAGGGGTATCTAGAGAGAGGGATAGGTTTAATAACTACCCTAACCCTAACGCGTACCCTAACCCTAACCCCTAACCTAACCCTAACACGTACCCTAATCCTAACCCGTACCCTAACCCGAGCCCTAACCCTAACACTAACCCTAACCCTAACCCTAACCCATACCCTACGCCGTACCCGAAGCCCTCCCCGAACCCGTACCCTAAGCCGTACCCTAAGCCTACCCCTAAGCCTAACCCTAACCCTAGGTTACCCTTGACTGCTTCTGCCTCCAATAGATTTCCTAAGCACTAGTGTTTTAAGGAACAGCTTAAAAAGAGAATCCTAATGTGATTTCTTTATAATGTGTGTGTTCCTTATATTATCTTAGTGTCTAAACTCTTCTCCATGGCTGGACCCCCAAATAATATTCCTTTACGTGCTAAGGGGTATCTAGAGAGTGGGATAGGTTTAATAACTACCCTAACCCTAACGCGTACCCTAACCCTAACCCCTAACCTAACCCTAACACGTACCCTAATCCTAACCCGTACCCTAAACCGAGCCCTAACCCTAACACTAACCCTAACCCTAACCCTAACCCATACCCTACGCCGTACCCGAAGCCCTCCCCGAAAACGTACCCTAAGCCGTACCCTAAGCCTAACCCTAAGCCTAACCCTAACCCTAGGCTACCCTTGACTGCTGCTGCCTCCAATAGATTTCCTAAGCACTACTGTTTTAAGGAACAGCTTAAAAAGAGAATCCTAATGTGATTTCTTTATAATGGGTGTGTTCCTTATCTTATCCTAGTGTCTAAACACTTCTCCATGGCTGGACCCCCACATAATATTCCTTTACGTGCTAAGGGGTAACTAGAGAGTGGGATAGGTTTAATAACTACCCTAACCCTAACGCGTACCCTAACGCTAACCCCTACCCTAACCCTAACACGTACCCTAATCCTAACCCGTAACCTAAACCGAGCCCTAACCCTAACACTAACCCTAACCCTAACCCTAACCCATACCCTAAGCCGTACCCGAAGCCCTCCCCGAACCCGTACCCTAAGCCGTACCCTAAGCCTAACCCTAATCCTAACCCTACCCCTAGGCTACCCTTGACTGCTTCTGCCTCCAACAGATTTCCTAAGCACTAGTGTTTTAAGGAACAGCTTAAAAAGAGAATCCTAATGTGATTTCTTTATAATGGGTGTGTTCCTTATCTTATCCTAGTGTCTAAACTCTTCTCCATGGCTGGACCACCAAATAATATTCCTTTACGTGCTAAGGGGTAACTAGAGAGTGGGATAGGTTTAATATCTACCCTAACCCTAACGCGTACCCTAACGCTAACCGCTACCCTAAACCTAACACGTACACTAATCCTAACCCGTACCCTAAACCGAGCCCTAACCCTAACACTAACCCTAACACTAACCCTAACCCGTACCCTACGCCGTACCCGAAGCCCTCCCCGAACCCGTACCCTAAGCCGTACCCTAAGCCTAACCCTAAGCCTAACCCTAACCCTAGGCTACCCTTGACTGCTTCTGCCTCCAATAGATTTCCTAAGCACTAGTGTTTTAAGGAACAGCTTAAAAAGAGAATCCTAATGTGATTTCTTTATAATGGGTGTGTTCCTTATCTTATCCTAGTGTCTAAACTCTTCTCCATGGCTGGACCCCCAAATAATATTCCTTTACGTGCTAAGGGGTATCTAGAGAGTGGGTTAGGTTTAATCACTACCCTAACCCTAACGCGTACCATAACCCTAACCCCTACCCTAACCCTAACACGTACCCTAATCCTAACCCGTACCCTAAACCGAGTCCTAACCCTAACACTAACCCTAACCCTAACCCTAACCCATACCCTACGCCGTACCCGAAGCCCTCCCCGAACCCGTACCCTAAGCCGTACCCTAAGCCTAACCCTAAGCCTAACCCTAACCCTAGGCTACCCTTGACTGCTTCTGCCTCCAATAGATTTCCTAAGCACTAGTGTTTTAAGGAACAGCTTAAAAAGAGAATCCTAATGTGATTTCTTTATAATGTGTGTGTTCCTTATATTATCCTAGTGTCTAAACTCTTCTCCATGGCTGGACACCCAAATAATATTCCTTTACGTGCTAAGGGGTATCTAGAGAGAGGGATAGGTTTAATAACTACCCTAACCCTAACGCGTACCCTAACCCTAACCCCTACCCTAACCCTAACACGTACCCTAATCCTAACCCGTACCCTAAACCGAGCCCTAACCCTAACACTAACCCTAACCCTAACCCTAACCCATACCCTACGCCGTACCCGAAGCCCTCACCGAACCCGTACCCTAAGCCGTACCCTAAGCCTAACCCTAAGCCTAACCCTATCCCTAGGCTACCCTTGACTGCTTCTGCCTCCAATAGATTTCCTTAGCACTAGTGTTTTAAGGAACAGCTTAAAAAGAGAATCCTAATGTGATTTCTTTATAATGGGTGTGTTCCTTATCTTATCCTAGTGTCTAAACACTTCTCCATGGCTGGACCCCCAAATAATATTCCTTTACGTGCTAAGGGGTAACTAGAGAGTGGGATAGGTTTAATAACTACCCTAACCCTAACGCGTACCCTAACGCTAACCCCTACCCTAACCCTAACACGTACCCTAATCCTAACCCGTAACCTAAACCGAGCCCTAACCCTAACACTAACCCTAACCCTAACCCTAAACCATACCCTACGCCGTACCCGAAGCCCTCCCCGAACCCGTACCCTAAGCCGTACCCTAAGCCTAACCCTAAGCCTAACCCTAACCCTAGGCTACCCTTGACTGCTTCTGCCTCCAATAGATTTCCTAAGCACTAGAGTTTTAAGGAACAGCTTAAAAAGAGAATCCTAATGTGATTTCTTTATAATGGGTGTGTTCCTTATCTGATCCTAGTGTCTAAACTCTTCTCCATGGCTGGACCCCCAAATAATATTCCTCTATGTGCTAAGGGGTATCTAGAGAGTGGGATAGGTTTAATCACTACCCTAACCCTAACGCGTACCCTAACCCTAACCCCTACCCTAACCCTAACACGTACCCTAATCCTAACCCGTACCCTAAACCGAGCCCTAACCCTAACACTAACCCTAACCCTAACCCTAACCCATAGCCTACGCCGTACCCGAAGCCCTCCCCGAACCCGTACCCTAAGCCGTACCCTAAGCCTAACCCTAAGCCTAACCCTAACCCTAGGCTACCCTTGACTGCTTCTGCCTCCAATAGATTTCCTAAGCACTAGTGTTTTAAGGAACAGATTAAAAAGAGAATCCTAATGTGATTTCTTTATAATGGGTGTGTTCCTTATCTTATCCTAGTGTCTAAACTCTTCTCCATGGCTGGACCCCCAAATAATATTCCTTTACGTGCTAAGGGGTAACTAGAGAGTGGGATAGGTTTAATAACTACCCTAACCCTAACGCGTACCCTAACGCTAACCGCTACCCTAACCCTAACAGGTACCCTAATCCTAACCCGTACCCTAAACCGAGCCCTAACCCTAACACTAACCCTAACACTAACCCTAACCCATACCCTACGCCGTACCCGAAGCCCTCCCCGAAACCGTACCCTAAGCCGTACCCTAAGCCTAAACCTAAGCCTAACCCTAACCCTAGGCTACCCTTGACTGCTTCTGCCTCCAATAGATTTCCTAAGCACTAGTGTTTTAAGGAACAGCTTAAAAAGAGAATCCTAATGTGATTTCTTTATAATGGGTGTGTTCCTTATCTAATCCTAGTGTCTAAACTCTTCTCCATGGCTGGACCCCCAAATAATATTCCTTTATGTGCTAAGGGGTATCTAGAGAGTGGGATAGGTTTAATCACTACCCTAACCCTAACGCGTACCATAACCCTAACCCCTACCCTAACCCTAACACGTACCCTAATCCTAACCCGTACCCTAAACCGAGTCCTAACCCTAACACTAACCCTAACCCTAACCCTAAGCCATACCCTACGCCGTACCCGAAGCCCTCCCCGAACCCGTACCCTAAGCCGTACCCTAAGCCTAACCCTAACCCTAGGCTACCCTTGACTGCTTCTGCCTCCAATAGATTTCCTAAGCACTAGTGTTTTAAGGAACAGCTTAAAAAGAGAATCCTAATGTGATTTCTTTATAATGGGTGTGTTCCTTATCTTATCCTAGTGTCTAAACTCTTCTCCATGGCTGGAACCCCAAATAATATTCCTTTACGTGCTAAGGGGTATCTAGAGAGAGGGATAGGTTTAATAACTACCCTAACCCTAACGCGTACCCTAACCCTAACCCCTAACCTAACCCTAACACGTACCCTAATCCTAACCCGTACCCTAACCCGAGCCCTAACCCTAACACTAACCCTAACCCTAACCCTAACCCATACCCTACGCCGTACCCGAAGCCCTCCCCGAACCCGTACCCTAAGCCGTACCCTAAGCCTACCCCTAAGCCTAACCCTAACCCTAGGTTACCCTTGACTGCTTCTGCCTCCAATAGATTTCCTAAGCACTAGTGTTTTAAGGAACAGCTTAAAAAGAGAATCCTAATGTGATTTCTTTATAATGTGTGTGTTCCTTATATTATCTAGGTGTCTAAACTCTTCTCCATGGCTGGACCCCCAAATAATATTCCTTTACGTGCTAAGGGGTATCTAGAGAGTGGGATAGGTTTAATAACTACCCTAACCCTAACGCGTACCCTAACCCTAACCCCTAACCTAACCCTAACACGTACCCTAATCCTAACCCGTACCCTAAACCGAGCCCTAACCCTAACACTAACCCTAACCCTAACCCTAACCCATACCCTACGCCGTACCCGAAGCCCTCCCCGAAAACGTACCCTAAGCCGTACCCTAAGCCTAACCCTAAGCCTAACCCTAACCCTAGGCTACCCTTGACTGCTTCTGCCTCCAATAGATTTCCTAAGCACTAGTGTTTTAAGGAACAGCTTAAAAAGGGAATCCTACTGTGATTTCTTTATAATGGGTGTGTTCCTTATCTTATCCTAGTGTCTAAACACTTCTCCATGGCTGGACCCCAAAATAATATTCCTTTACGTGCTAAGGGGTAACTAGAGAGTGGGATAGGTTTAATAACTACCCTAACCCTAACGCGTACCCTAACGCTAACCGCTACCCTAACCCTAACAGGTACCCTAATCCTAACCCGTACCCTAAACCGAGCCCTAACCCTAACACTAACCCTAACACTAACCCTAACCCATACCCTACGCCGTACCCGAAGCCCTCCCCGAAACCGTACCCTAAGCCGTACCCTAAGCCTAAACCTAAGCCTAACCCTAACCCTAGGCTACCCTTGACTGCTTCTGCCTCCAATAGATTTCCTAAGCACTAGTGTTTTAAGGAACAGCTTAAAAAGAGAATCCTAATGTGATTTCTTTATAATGGGTGTGTTCCTTATCTAATCCTAGTGTCTAAACTCTTCTCCATGGCTGGACCCCCAAATAATATTCCTTTATGTGCTAAGGGGTATCTAGAGAGTGGGATAGGTTTAATCAATACCCTAACCCTAACGCGTACCATAACCCTAACCCCTACCCTAACCCTAACACGTACCCTAATCCTAACCCGTACCCTAAACCGAGTCCTAACCCTAACACTAACCCTAACCCTAACCCTAACCCATACCCTACGCCGTACCCGAAGCCCTCCCCGAACCCGTACCCTAAGCCGTACCCTAAGCCTAACCCTAACCCTAGGCTACCCTTGACTGCTTCTGCCTCCAATAGATTTCCTAAGCACTAGTGTTTTAAGGAACAGCTTAAAAAGAGAATCCTAATGTGATTTCTTTATAATGGGTGTGTTCCTTATCTTATCCTAGTGTCTAAACACTTCTCCATGGCTGGACCCCCAAATAATATTCCTTTACGTGCTAAGGGGTAACTAGAGAGTGGGATAGGTTTAATAACTACCCTAACCCTAACGCGTACCCTAACGCTAACCCCTACCCTAACCCTAACACGTACCCTAATCCTAACCCGTAACCTAAACCGAGCCCTAACCCTAACACTAACCCTAACCCTAACCCTAAACCATACCCTACGCCGTACCCGAAGCCCTCCCCGAACCCGTACCCTAAGCCGTACCCTAAGCCTAACCCTAAGCCTAACCCTAACCCTAGGCTACCCTTGACTGCTTCTGCCTCCAATAGATTTCCTAAGCACTAGAGTTTTAAGGAACAGCTTAAAAAGAGAATCCTAATGTGATTTCTTTATAATGGGTGTGTTCCTTATCTGATCCTAGTGTCTAAACTCTTCTCCATGGCTGGACCCCCAAATAATATTCCTCTATGTGCTAAGGGGTATCTAGAGAGTGGGATAGGTTTAATCACTACCCTAACCCTAACGCGTACCCTAACCCTAACCCCTACCCTAACCCTAACACGTACCCTAATCCTAACCCGTACCCTAAACCGAGCCCTAACCCTAACACTAACCCTAACCCTAACCCTAACCCATAGCCTACGCCGTACCCGAAGCCCTCCCCGAACCCGTACCCTAAGCCGTACCCTAAGCCTAACCCTAAGCCTAACCCTAACCCTAGGCTACCCTTGACTGCTTCTGCCTCCAATAGATTTCCTAAGCACTAGTGTTTTAAGGAACAGATTAAAAAGAGAATCCTAATGTGATTTCTTTATAATGGGTGTGTTCCTTATCTTATCCTAGTGTCTAAACTCTTCTCCATGGCTGGACCCCCAAATAATATTCCTTTACGTGCTAAGGGGTAACTAGAGAGTGGAATAGGTTTAATAACTACCCTAACCCTAACGCGTACCCTAACGCTAACCGCTACCCTAACCCTAACAGGTACCCTAATCCTAACCCGTACCCTAAACCGAGCCCTAACCCTAACACTAACCCTAACACTAACCCTAACCCATACCCTACGCCGTACCCGAAGCCCTCCCCGAAACCGTACCCTAAGCCGTACCCTAAGCCTAAACCTAAGCCTAACCCTAACCCTAGGCTACCCTTGACTGCTTCTGCCTCCAATAGATTTCCTAAGCACTAGTGTTTTAAGGAACAGCTTAAAAAGAGAATCCTAATGTGATTTCTTTATAATGGGTGTGTTCCTTATCTAATCCTAGTGTCTAAACTCTTCTCCATGGCTGGACCCCCAAATAATATTCCTTTATGTGCTAAGGGGTATCTAGAGAGTGGGATAGGTTTAATCACTACCCTAACCCTAACGCGTACCATAACCCTAACCCCTACCCTAACCCTAACACGTACCCTAATCCTAACCCGTACCCTAAACCGAGTCCTAACCCTAACACTAACCCTAACCCTAACCCTAAGCCATACCCTACGCCGTACCCGAAGCCCTCCCCGAACCCGTACCCTAAGCCGTACCCTAAGCCTAACCCTAACCCTAGGCTACCCTTGACTGCTTCTGCCTCCAATAGATTTCCTAAGCACTAGTGTTTTAAGGAACAGCTTAAAAAGAGAATCCTAATGTGATTTCTTTATAATGGGTGTGTTCCTTATCTTATCCTAGTGTCTAAACTCTTCTCCATGGCTGGAACCCCAAATAATATTCCTTTACGTGCTAAGGGGTATCTAGAGAGAGGGATAGGTTTAATAACTACCCTAACCCTAACGCGTACCCTAACCCTAACCCCTAACCTAACCCTAACACGTACCCTAATCCTAACCCGTACCCTAACCCGAGCCCTAACCCTAACACTAACCCTAACCCTAACCCTAACCCATACCCTACGCCGTACCCGAAGCCCTCCCCGAACCCGTACCCTAAGCCGTACCCTAAGCCTACCCCTAAGCCTAACCCTAACCCTAGGTTACCCTTGACTGCTTCTGCCTCCAATAGATTTCCTAAGCACTAGTGTTTTAAGGAACAGCTTAAAAAGAGAATCCTAATGTGATTTCTTTATAATGTGTGTGTTCCTTATATTATCTAGGTGTCTAAACTCTTCTCCATGGCTGGACCCCCAAATAATATTCCTTTACGTGCTAAGGGGTATCTAGAGAGTGGGATAGGTTTAATAACTACCCTAACCCTAACGCGTACCCTAACCCTAACCCCTAACCTAACCCTAACACGTACCCTAATCCTAACCCGTACCCTAAACCGAGCCCTAACCCTAACACTAACCCTAACCCTAACCCTAACCCATACCCTACGCCGTACCCGAAGCCCTCCCCGAAAACGTACCCTAAGCCGTACCCTAAGCCTAACCCTAAGCCTAACCCTAACCCTAGGCTACCCTTGACTGCTTCTGCCTCCAATAGATTTCCTAAGCACTAGTGTTTTAAGGAACAGCTTAAAAAGGGAATCCTACTGTGATTTCTTTATAATGGGTGTGTTCCTTATCTTATCCTAGTGTCTAAACACTTCTCCATGGCTGGACCCCAAAATAATATTCCTTTACGTGCTAAGGGGTAACTAGAGAGTGGGATAGGTTTAATAACTACCCTAACCCTAACGCGTACCCTAACGCTAACCGCTACCCTAACCCTAACAGGTACCCTAATCCTAACCCGTACCCTAAACCGAGCCCTAACCCTAACACTAACCCTAACACTAACCCTAACCCATACCCTACGCCGTACCCGAAGCCCTCCCCGAAACCGTACCCTAAGCCGTACCCTAAGCCTAAACCTAAGCCTAACCCTAACCCTAGGCTACCCTTGACTGCTTCTGCCTCCAATAGATTTCCTAAGCACTAGTGTTTTAAGGAACAGCTTAAAAAGAGAATCCTAATGTGATTTCTTTATAATGGGTGTGTTCCTTATCTAATCCTAGTGTCTAAACTCTTCTCCATGGCTGGACCCCCAAATAATATTCCTTTATGTGCTAAGGGGTATCTAGAGAGTGGGATAGGTTTAATCAATACCCTAACCCTAACGCGTACCATAACCCTAACCCCTACCCTAACCCTAACACGTACCCTAATCCTAACCCGTACCCTAAACCGAGTCCTAACCCTAACACTAACCCTAACCCTAACCCTAACCCATACCCTACGCCGTACCCGAAGCCCTCCCCGAACCCGTACCCTAAGCCGTACCCTAAGCCTAACCCTAACCCTAGGCTACCCTTGACTGCTTCTGCCTCCAATAGATTTCCTAAGCACTAGTGTTTTAAGGAACAGCTTAAAAAGAGAATCCTAATGTGATTTCTTTATAATGTGTGTGTTCCTTATATTATCTTAGTGTCTAAACTCTTCTCCATGGCTGGACCCCCAAATAATATTCCTTTACGTGCTAAGGGGTATCTAGAGAGAGGGATAGGTTTAATAACTACCCTAACCCTAACGCGTACCCTAACCCTAACCCCTAACCTAACCCTAACACGTACCCTAATCCTAACCCGTACCCTAACCCGAGCCCTAACCCTAACACTAACCCTAACCCTAACCGTAACCCATACCCTACGCCGTACCCGAAGCCCTCCCCGAAAACGTACCCTAAGCCGTACCCTAAGCCTAACCCTA
This sequence comes from Balaenoptera physalus, assembly GCF_965194825.1. Lineage (NCBI taxonomy): Eukaryota > Metazoa > Chordata > Mammalia > Artiodactyla > Balaenopteridae > Balaenoptera > Balaenoptera physalus. Next base: position 225,346 of record NW_028126449.1, on the reverse strand, counting down.
AGCCTAACCGTAACCCTAGGCTACCCTTGACTGCTTCTGCCTCCAATAGATTTCCTAAGCACTAGTGTTTTAAGGAACAGCTTAAAAAGAGAATCCTAATGTGATTTCTTTATAATGGGTGTGTTCCTTATCTTATCCTAGTGTCTAAACACTTCTCCATGGCTGGACCCCCACATAATATTCCTTTACGTGCTAAGGGGTAACTAGAGAGTGGGATAGGTTTAATAACTACCCTAACCCTAATGCGTACCCTAACGCTAACCCCTACCCTAACCCTAACACGTACCCTAATCCTAACCCGTAACCTAAATCGAGCCCTAACCCTAACACTAACCCTAACCCTAACCCTAACCCATACCCTACGCCGTACCCGAAGCCCTCCCCGAACCCGTACCCTAAGCCGTACCCTAAGCCTACCCCTAAGTCTAACCCTAACCCTAGGCTACCCTTGACTGCTTCTGCCTCCAATAGATTTCCTAAGCACTAGTGTTTTAAGGAACAGCTTAAAAAGAGAATCCTAATGTGATTTCTTTATAATGTGTGTGTTCCTTATATTATCTTAGTGTCTAAACTCTTCTCCATGGCTGGACCCCCAAATAATATTCCTTTACGTGCTAAGGGGTATCTAGAGAGTGGGATAGGTTTAATAACTACCCTAACCCTAACGCGTACCCTAACCCTAACCCCTAACCTAACCCTAACACCTATCCTAATCCTAACCCGTACCCTAAACCGAGCCCTAACCCTAACACTAACCCTAACCCTAACCCTAACACATACCCTACGCCGTACAAGAAGCCCTCCCCGAAAACGTACCCTAAGCCGTACCCTAAGCCTAACCCTAAGCCTAACCCTAACCCTAGGCTACCCTTGACTGCTTCTGCCTCCAATAGATTTCCTAAGCACTAGTGTTTTAAGGAACAGCTTAAAAAGAGAATCCTAATGTGATTTCTTTATAATGGGTGTGTTCCTTATCTTATCCTAGTGTCTAAACACTTCTCCATGGCTGGACCCCCACATAATATTCCTTTACGTGCTAAGGGGTAACTAGAGAGTGGGATAGGTTTAATCACTACCCTAACCCTAATGCGTACCCTAACGCTAACCCCTACCCTAACCCTAACACGTACCCTAATCCTAACCCGTAACCTAAACCAAGCCCTAACCCTAACACTAACCCTAACCCTAACCCTAACCCATACCCTACGCCGTACCCGAAGCCCTCCCCGAACCCGTACCCTAAGCCGTACCCTTAACCTAACCCTAAGCCTAACCCTAACACTAGGCTACCCTTCACTGCTTCTGCCTCCAATAGATTTCCTAAGCACTAGTGTTTTAAGGAACAGCTTAAAAAGAGAATCCTAATGTGATTTCTTTATAATGTGTGTGTTCCTTATATTATCTTAGTGTCTAAACTCTTCTCCATGGCTGGACCCCCAAATAATATTCCTTTACGTGCTAAGGGGTATCTAGAGAGTGGGATAGGTTTAATCACTACCCTAACCCTAACGCGTATCATAACCCTAACCCCTACCCTAACCCTAACACGTACCCTAATCCTAACCCGTACCCTAAACCGAGCCCTAACCCTAACACTAACCCTAACCCTAACCCTAACCCATACCCTACGCCGCACCCGAAGCCCTCCCCGAACCCGTACCCTAAGCCGTACCCTAAGCCTACCCCTAAGCCTAACCCTAATCCTAGGCTACCCTTCACTGCTTCTGCCTCCAATAGATTTCCTAAGCACTAGTGTTTTAAGGAACAGCTTAAAAAGAGAATCCTAATGTGATTTCTTTATAATGGGTGTGTTCCTTATCTTATCCTAGTGTCTAACCTCTTCTCCATGGCTGGACCCCCAAATAATATTCCTTTACGTGCTAAGGGGTATCTAGAGAGAGGGATAGGTTTAATAACTACCCTAACCCTAACGCGTACCCTAACCCTAACCCCTAACCTAACCCTAACACGTACCCTAATCCTAACCCGTACCCTAAACCGAGCCCTAACCCTAACACTAACCCTAACCCCAACCCTAACCCATACCTTACGCCGTACCCGAAGCCCTCCCCGAACCCGTACCCAAAGCCGTACCCTAAGCTTAACCCTAAGCCTAACCCTAACCCTAGGCTACCCTTGACTGCTTCTGCCTCCAATAGATTTCCTAAGCACTAGTGTTTTAAGGAACAGCTTAAAAAGAGAATCCTAATGTGATTTCTTTATAATGGGTGTGTTCCTTATCTTATCCTAGTGTCTAAACACTTCTCCATGGCTGGACCCCCAAATAATATTCCTTTACGTGCTAAGGGGTAACTAGAGAGTGGGATAGGTTTAATAACTACCCTAACCCTAACGCGTACCCTAACGCTAACCCCTACCCTAACCCTAACACGTACCCTAATCCTAACCCGTAACCTAAACCGAGCCCTAACCCTAACACTAACCCTAACCCTAACCCTAAACCATACCCTACGCCGTACCCGAAGCCCTCCCCGAACCCGTACCCTAAGCCGTACCCTAAGCCTAACCCTAAGCCTAACCCTAACCCTAGGCTACCCTTGACTGCTTCTGCCTCCAATAGATTTCCTAAGCACTAGAGTTTTAAGGAACAGCTTAAAAAGAGAATCCTAATGTGATTTCTTTATAATGGGTGTGTTCCTTATCTTATCCTAGTGTCTAAACTCCTCTCCATGGCTGGACCCCCAAATAATATTCCTTTACGTGCTAAGGGGTATCTAGAGAGTGGGATATGTTTAATAACTACCCTAACCCTAACGCGTACCCTAACCCTAACCCCTACCCTAACCCTAACACGTACCCTAATCCTAACCCGTATCCTAAACCGAGCCCTAACCCTAACACTAACCCTAACCCTAACCCTAACCCATACCCTACGCCGTACCCGAAGCCCTCCCCGAAACCGTACCCTAAGCCGTACCCTAAGCCTAACCCTAAGCCTAACCCTAACCGTAGGCTACCCTTGACTGCTTTTGCCTCCAATAGATTTCCTAAGCACTAGTGTTTTAAGGAACAGCTTAAAAAGAGAATCCTAATGTGATTTCTTTATAATGGGTGTGTTCCTTATCTTATCCTAGTGTCTAAACTCTTCTCCATAGCTGGACCCCCAAATAATATTCCTTTACGTGCTAAGGGGTAACTAGAGAGTGGGATAGGTTTAATAACTACCCTAACCCTAATGCGTACCCTAACGCTAACTGCTACCCTAACCCTAACAGGTACCCTAATCCTAACCCGTACCCTAAACCGAGCCCTAACCCTAACACTAACCCTAACCCTAACCCTAACCCATACCCTATGCCGTACCCGAAGCCCTCCCCGAAACCGTACCCTAAGCCGTACCCTAAGCCTAACCCTAAGCCTAACCCTAACCCTAGGCTACCCTTGACTGCTTCTGCCTCCAATAGATTTCCTAAGCACTAGTGTTTTAAGGAACAGCTTAAAAAGAGAATCCTAATGTGATTTCTTTATAATGGGTGTGTTCCTTATCTAATCCTAGTGTCTAAACTCTTCTCCATGGCTGGAACCCCAAATAATATTACTTTATGTGCTAAGGGGTATCTAGAGAGTGGGATAGGTTTAATCACTACCCTAACCCTAACGCGTAACATAACCCTAACCCCTACCCTAACCCTAACACGTACCCTAATCCTAACCCGTACCCTAAACCGAGTCCTAACCCTAACACTAACCCTAACCCTAACCCTAACCCATACCCTACGCCGTACCCGAAGCCCTCCCCGAACCCGTACCCTAAGCCGTACCCTAAGCCTAACCCTAACCCTAGGCTACCCTTGACTGCTTCTGCCTCCAATAGATTTCCTAAGCACTAGTGTTTTAAGGAACAGCTTAAAAAGAGAATCCTAATGTGATTTCTTTATAATGTGTGTGTTCCTTATATTATCTTAGTGTCTAAACTCTTCTCCATGGCTGGACCCCCAAATAATATTCCTTTACGTGCTAAGGGGTATCTAGAGAGTGGGATAGGTTTAATAACTACCCTAACCCTAACGCGTACCCTAACCCTAACCCCTAACCTAACCCTAACACGTACCCTAATCCTAACCCGTACCCTAAACCGAGCCCTAACCCTAACACTAACCCTAACCCTAACCCTAACCCATACCCTACGCCGTACCCGAAGCCCTCCCCGAACCCGTACCCTAAGCCGTACCCTAAGCCTAACCCTAATCCTAACCCTAACCCTAGGCTACCCTTGACTGCTTCTGCCTCCAACAGATTTCCTAAGCACTAGTGTTTTAAGGAACAGCTTAAAAAGAGAATCCTAATGTGATTTCTTTATAATGGGTGTGTTCCTTATCTTATCCTAGTGTCTAAACTCTTCTCCATGGCTGGACCACCAAATAATATTCCTTTACGTGCTAAGGGGTAACTAGAGAGTGGGATAGGTTTAATATCTACCCTAACCCTAACGCGTACCCTAACGCTAACCGCTACCCTAAACCTAACACGTACACTAATCCTAACCCGTACCCTAAACCGAGCCCTAACCCTAACACTAACCCTAACACTAACCCTAACCCGTACCCTACGCCGTACCCGAAGCCCTCCCCGAACCCGTACCCTAAGCCGTACCCTAAGCCTAACCCTAAGCCTAACCCTAACCCTAGGCTACCCTTGACTGCTTCTGCCTCCAATAGATTTCCTAAGCACTAGTGTTTTAAGGAACAGCTTAAAAAGAGAATCCTAATGTGATTTCTTTATAATGGGTGTGTTCCTTATCTTATCCTAGTGTCTAAACTCTTCTCCATGGCTGGACCCCCAAATAATATTCCTTTACGTGCTAAGGGGTATCTAGAGAGTGGGTTAGGTTTAATCACTACCCTAACCCTAACGCGTACCATAACCCTAACCCCTACCCTAACCCTAACACGTACCCTAATCCTAACCCGTACCCTAAACCGAGTCCTAACCCTAACACTAACCCTAACCCTAACCCTAACCCATACCCTACGCCGTACCCGAAGCCCTCCCCGAACCCGTACCCTAAGCCGTACCCTAAGCCTAACCCTAAGCCTAACCCTAACCCTAGGCTACCCTTGACTGCTTCTGCCTCCAATAGATTTCCTAAGCACTAGTGTTTTAAGGAACAGCTTAAAAAGAGAATCCTAATGTGATTTCTTTATAATGTGTGTGTTCCTTATATTATCCTAGTGTCTAAACTCTTCTCCATGGCTGGACACCCAAATAATATTCCTTTACGTGCTAAGGGGTATCTAGAGAGAGGGATAGGTTTAATAACTACCCTAACCCTAACGCGTACCCTAACCCTAACCCCTACCCTAACCCTAACACGTACCCTAATCCTAACCCGTACCCTAAACCGAGCCCTAACCCTAACACTAACCCTAACCCTAACCCTAACCCATACCCTACGCCGTACCCGAAGCCCTCACCGAACCCGTACCCTAAGCCGTACCCTAAGCCTAACCCTAAGCCTAACCCTAACCCTAGGCTACCCTTGACTGCTTCTGCCTCCAATAGATTTCCTTAGCACTAGTGTTTTAAGGAACAGCTTAAAAAGAGAATCCTAATGTGATTTCTTTATAATGGGTGTGTTCCTTATCTTATCCTAGTGTCTAAACACTTCTCCATGGCTGGACCCCCAAATAATATTCCTTTACGTGCTAAGGGGTAACTAGAGAGTGGGATAGGTTTAATAACTACCCTAACCCTAACGCGTACCCTAACGCTAACCCCTACCCTAACCCTAACACGTACCCTAATCCTAACCCGTAACCTCAACCGAGCCCTAACCCTAACACTAACCCTAACCCTAACCCTAAACCATACCCTACGCCGTACCCGAAGCCCTCCCCGAACCCGTACCCTAAGCCGTACCCTAAGCCTAACCCTAAGCCTAACCCTAACCCTAGGCTACCCTTGACTGCTTCTGCCTCCAATAGATTTCCTAAGCACTAGAGTTTTAAGGAACAGCTTAAAAAGAGAATCCTAATGTGATTTCTTTATAATGGGTGTGTTCCTTATCTGATCCTAGTGTCTAAACTCTTCTCCATGGCTGGACCCCCAAATAATATTCCTTTACGTGCTAAGGGGTATCAAGAGAGTGGGATATGTTTAATAACTACCCTAACCCTAACGCGTACACTAACCATAACCCCTACCCTAACCCTAACACGTACCCTAATCCTAACCCGTACCCTAAACCGAGCCCTAACCCTAACACTAACCCTAACCCTAACCCTAACCCATACCCTACGCCGTACCCGAAGCCCTCCCCGAACCCGTACCCTAAGCCGTACCCTAAGCCTAACCCTAAGTCTAACCCTAACCCTAGGCTACCCTTGACTGCTTCTGCCTCCAACAGATTTCCTAAGCACTAGTGTTTTAAGGAACAGCTTAAAAAGAGAATCCTAATGTGATTTCTTTATAATGGGTGTGTTCCTTATCTTATCCTAGTGTCTAAACACTTCTCCATGGCTGGACCCCCACATAATATTCCTTTACGTGCTAAGGGGTAACTAGAGAGTGGGATAGGTTTAATAACTACCCTAACCCTAACGCGTACCCTAACGCTAACCCCTACCCTAACCCTAACACGTACCCTAATCCTAACCCGTAACCTAAACCGAGCCCTAACCCTAACACTAACCCTAACCCTAACCCTAACCCATACCCTACGCCGTACCCGAAGCCCTCCCCGAACCCGTACCCTAAGCCGTACCCTAAGCCTAACCCTAATCCTAACCCTAACCCTAGGCTACCCTTGACTGCTTCTGCCTCCAACAGATTTCCTAAGCACTAGTGTTTTAAGGAACAGCTTAAAAAGAGAATCCTAATGTGATTTCTTTATAATGGGTGTGTTCCTTATCTTATCCTAGTGTCTAAACTCTTCTCCATGGCTGGACCACCAAATAATATTCCTTTACGTGCTAAGGGGTAACTAGAGAGTGGGATAGGTTTAATATCTACCCTAACCCTAACGCGTACCCTAACGCTAACCGCTACCCTAAACCTAACACGTACACTAATCCTAACCCGTACCCTAAACCGAGCCCTAACCCTAACACTAACCCTAACCCTAACCCTAACCCGTACCCTACGCCGTACCCGAAGCCCTCCCCGAACCCGTACCCTAAGCCGTACCCTAAGCCTAACCCTAAGCCTAACCCTAACCCTAGGCTACCCTTGACTGCTTCTGCCTCCAATAGATTTCCTAAGCACTAGTGTTTTAAGGAACAGCTTAAAAAGAGAATCCTAATGTGATTTCTTTATAATGGGTGTGTTCCTTATCTTATCCTAGTGTCTAAACTCTTCTCCATGGCTGGACCCCCAAATAATATTCCTTTACGTGCTAATGTTTATCTAGAGAGTATGATAAGTTTAGTAACTACCCTAACCCTAACACGTACCCTAACCCTAACCCCTACCCTAACACTAACGCGTACCCTAACCCTAACCCCTACCCTAACCCTAACACGTACCCTAATCCTAACCCGTACCCTAAACCGAGCCCTAACCCTAACACTAACCCAAACCCTAACCCTAACCCATACCTTACGCCGTACCCGAACCCCTCCCCGAACCCGTACCCTAAGCCGTACCCTAAGCCTAACCCTATGCCTAACACTAACCCTAGGCTACCCTTGACTGCTTCTGCCTCCAATAGATTTCCTAAGCACTGGTGTTTTAAGGAACAGCTTAAAAAGAGAATCCTAATGTGATTTGTTTATAATGGGTGTGTTCCTTACCTAATCGTAGTGTCTAAACTCTTCTCCATGGCTGGACCCCCAAATAATATTCCTTTATGTGCTAAGGGGTATCTAGAGAGTGGGATAGGTTTAATCACTACCCTAACCCTAACGCGTACCCTAACCCTAACCCCTACCCTAACCCTAACACGTACCCTAATCCTAACCCGTACCCTAAACCGAGCCCTAACCCTAACACTAACCCTAACCCTAACCCTAACCCATACCCTACGCCGTACCCGAAGTCCTCCCCGAACCCGTACCCTAAGCCGTACCCTAAGCCTAACCCTAAGCCTAACCCTAACCCTAGGGTACCCTTCACTGCTTCTGCCTCCAATAGATTTCCTAAGCACTAGTGTTTTAAGGAACAGCTTAAAAAGAGAATCCTAATGTGATTTCTTTATAATGTGTGTGTTCCTTATATTATCTTAGTGTCTAAACTCTTCTCCATGGCTGGACCCCCAAATAATATTCCTCTATGTGCTAAGGGGTATCTAGAGAGTGGGATAGGTTTAATCACTACCCTAACCCTAACGCGTACCCTAACCCTAACCCCTACCCTAACCCTAACACGTACCCTAATCCTAACCCATACCCTAAACCGAGCCCTAACCCTATCACTAACCCTAACCCTAACCCTAACCCATAGCCTATGCCGTACCCGAAGCACTCCCCGAACCCGTACCCTAAGCCGTACCCTAAGCCTAACCCTAAGCCTAACACTAACCCTAGGCTACCCTTGACTGCTTCTGCCTCCAATAGATTTCCTAAGCACTGGTGTTTTAAGGAACAGCTTAAAAAGAGAATCCTAATGTGATTTGTTTATAATGGGTGTGTTCCTTACCTAATCGTAGTGTCTAAACTCTTCTCCATGGCTGGACCCCCAAATAATATTCCTTTATGTGCTAAGGGGTATCTAGAGAGTGGGATAGGTTTAATCACTACCCTAACCCTAACGCGTACCCTAACCCTAACCCCTACCCTAACCCTAACACGTACCCTAATCCTAACCCGTACCCTAAACCGAGCCCTAACCCTAACACTAACCCTAACCCTAACCCTAACCCATACCCTACGCCGTACCCGAAGCCCTCCCCGAACCCGTACCCTAAGCCGTACCCTAAGCCTAACCCTAAGCCTAACCCTAACCCTAGGGTACCCTTCACTGCTTCTGCCTCCAATAGATTTCCTAAGCACTAGTGTTTTAAGGAACAGCTTAAAAAGAGAATCCTAATGTGATTTCTTTATAATGTGTGTGTTCCTTATATTATCTTAGTGTCTAAACTCTTCTCCATGGCTGGACCCCCAAATTATATTCCTCTATGTGCTAAGGGGTATCTAGAGAGTGGGATAGGTTTAATCACTACCCTAACCCTAACGCGTACCCTAACCCTAACCCCTACCCTAACCCTAACACGTACCCTAATCCTAACCCGTACCCTAAACCGAGCCCTAACCCTAACACTAACCCTAACCCTAACCCTAACCCATAGCCTATGCCGTACCCGAAGCCCTCCCCGAACCCGTACCCTAAGCCGTACCCTAAGCCTAACCCTAAGCCTAACCCTAACCCTAGGCTACCCTTGACTGCTTCTGCCTCCAATAGATTTCCTAAGCACTAGTGTTTTAAGGAACAGATTAAAAAGAGAATCCTAATGTGATTTCTTTATAATGGGTGTTTTCCTTATCTTATCCTAGTGTCTAAACTCTTCTCCATGGCTGGACCCCCAAATAATATTCCTTTACGTGCTAAGGGGTAACTAGAGAGTGGGATAGGTTTAATAACTACCCTAACCCTAACGCGTACCCTAACGCTAACCGCTACCCTAACCCTAACAGGTACCCTAATCCTAACCCGTACCCTAAACCGAGCCCTAACCCTAACACTAACCCTAACACTAACCCTAACCCATACCCTACGCCGTACCCGAAGCCCTCCCCGAAACCGTACCCTAAGCCGTACCCTAAGCCTAAACCTAAGCCTAACCCTAACCCTAGGCTACCCTTGACTGCTTCTGCCTCCAATAGATTTCCTAAGCACTAGTGTTTTAAGGAACAGCTTAAAAAGAGAATCCTAATGTGATTTCTTTATAATGGGTGTGTTCCTTATCTAATCCTAGTGTCTAAACTCTTCTCCATGGCTGGACCCCCAAATAATATTCCTTTATGTGCTAAGGGGTATCTAGAGAGTGGGATAGGTTTAATCAATACCCTAACCCTAACGCGTACCATAACCCTAACCCCTACCCTAACCCTAACACGTACCCTAATCCTAACCCGTACCCTAAACCGAGTCCTAACCCTAACACTAACCCTAACCCTAACCCTAACCCATACCCTACGCCGTACCCGAAGCCCTCCCCGAACCCGTACCCTAAGCCGTACCCTAAGCCTAACCCTAACCCTAGGCTACCCTTGACTGCTTCTGCCTCCAATAGATTTCCTAAGCACTAGTGTTTTAAGGAACAGCTTAAAAAGAGAATCCTAATGTGATTTCTTTATAATGTGTGTGTTCCTTATATTATCTTAGTGTCTAAACTCTTCTCCATGGCTGGACCCCCAAATAATATTCCTTTACGTGCTAAGGGGTATCTAGAGAGAGGGATAGGTTTAATAACTACCCTAACCCTAACGCGTACCCTAACCCTAACCCCTAACCTAACCCTAACACGTACCCTAATCCTAACCCGTACCCTAACCCGAGCCCTAACCCTAACACTAACCCTAACCCTAACCGTAACCCATACCCTACGCCGTACCCGAAGCCCTCCCCGAAAACGTACCCTAAGCCGTACCCTAAGCCTAACCCTAAGCCTAACCGTAACCCTAGGCTACCCTTGACTGCTTCTGCCTCCAATAGATTTCCTAAGCACTAGTGTTTTAAGGAACAGCTTAAAAAGAGAATCCTAATGTGATTTCTTTATAATGGGTGTGTTCCTTATCTTATCCTAGTGTCTAAACACTTCTCCATGGCTGGACCCCCACATAATATTCCTTTACGTGCTAAGGGGTAACTAGAGAGTGGGATAGGTTTAATAACTACCCTAACCCTAATGCGTACCCTAACGCTAACCCCTACCCTAACCCTAACACGTACCCTAATCCTAACCCGTAACCTAAATCGAGCCCTAACCCTAACACTAACCCTAACCCTAACCCTAACCCATACCCTACGCCGTACCCGAAGCCCTCCCCGAACCCGTACCCTAAGCCGTACCCTAAGCCTACCCCTAAGTCTAACCCTAACCCTAGGCTACCCTTGACTGCTTCTGCCTCCAATAGATTTCCTAAGCACTAGTGTTTTAAGGAACAGCTTAAAAAGAGAATCCTAATGTGATTTCTTTATAATGTGTGTGTTCCTTATATTATCTTAGTGTCTAAACTCTTCTCCATGGCTGGACCCCCAAATAATATTCCTTTACGTGCTAAGGGGTATCTAGAGAGTGGGATAGGTTTAATAACTACCCTAACCCTAACGCGTACCCTAACCCTAACCCCTAACCTAACCCTAACACCTATCCTAATCCTAACCCGTACCCTAAACCGAGCCCTAACCCTAACACTAACCCTAACCCTAACCCTAACACATACCCTACGCCGTACAAGAAGCCCTCCCCGAAAACGTACCCTAAGCCGTACCCTAAGCCTAACCCTAAGCCTAACCCTAACCCTAGGCTACCCTTGACTGCTTCTGCCTCCAATAGATTTCCTAAGCACTAGTGTTTTAAGGAACAGCTTAAAAAGAGAATCCTAATGTGATTTCTTTATAATGGGTGTGTTCCTTATCTTATCCTAGTGTCTAAACACTTCTCCATGGCTGGACCCCCACATAATATTCCTTTACGTGCTAAGGGGTAACTAGAGAGTGGGATAGGTTTAATCACTACCCTAACCCTAATGCGTACCCTAACGCTAACCCCTACCCTAACCCTAACACGTACCCTAATCCTAACCCGTAACCTAAACCAAGCCCTAACCCTAACACTAACCCTAACCCTAACCCTAACCCATACCCTACGCCGTACCCGAAGCCCTCCCCGAACCCGTACCCTAAGCCGTACCCTTAACCTAACCCTAAGCCTAACCCTAACCCTAGGCTACCCTTCACTGCTTCTGCCTCCAATAGATTTCCTAAGCACTAGTGTTTTAAGGAACAGCTTAAAAAGAGAATCCTAATGTGATTTCTTTATAATGTGTGTGTTCCTTATATTATCTTAGTGTCTAAACTCTTCTCCATGGCTGGACCCCCAAATAATATTCCTTTACGTGCTAAGGGGTATCTAGAGAGTGGGATAGGTTTAATCACTACCCTAACCCTAACGCGTATCATAACCCTAACCCCTACCCTAACCCTAACACGTACCCTAATCCTAACCCGTACCCTAAACCGAGCCCTAACCCTAACACTAACCCTAACCCTAACCCTAACCCATACCCTACGCCGCACCCGAAGCCCTCCCCGAACCCGTACCCTAAGCCGTACCCTAAGCCTACCCCTAAGCCTAACCCTAATCCTAGGCTACCCTTCACTGCTTCTGCCTCCAATAGATTTCCTAAGCACTAGTGTTTTAAGGAACAGCTTAAAAAGAGAATCCTAATGTGATTTCTTTATAATGGGTGTGTTCCTTATCTTATCCTAGTGTCTAACCTCTTCTCCATGGCTGGACCCCCAAATAATATTCCTTTACGTGCTAAGGGGTATCTAGAGAGAGGGATAGGTTTAATAACTACCCTAACCCTAACGCGTACCCTAACCCTAACCCCTAACCTAACCCTAACACGTACCCTAATCCTAACCCGTACCCTAAACCGAGCCCTAACCCTAACACTAACCCTAACCCTAACCCTAACCCATACCTTACGCCGTACCCGAAGCCCTCCCCGAACCCGTACCCAAAGCCGTACCCTAAGCTTAACCCTAAGCCTAACCCTAACCCTAGGCTACCCTTGACTGCTTATGCCTCCAATAGATTTCCTAAGCACTAGTGTTTTAAGGAACAGCTTAAAAAGAGAATCCTAATGTGATTTCTTTATAATGGGTGTGTTCCTTATCTTATCCTAGTGTCTAAACACTTCTCCATGGCTGGACCCCCAAATAATATTCCTTTACGTGCTAAGGGGTAACTAGAGAGTGGGATAGGTTTAATAACTACCCTAACCCTAACGCGTACCCTAACGCTAACCCCTACCCTAACCCTAACACGTACCCTAATCCTAACCCGTAACCTAAACCGAGCCCTAACCCTAACACTAACCCTAACCCTAACCCTAAACCATACCCTACGCCGTACCCGAAGCCCTCCCCGAACCCGTACCCTAAGCCGTACCCTAAGCCTAACCCTAAGCCTAACCCTAACCCTAGGCTACCCTTGACTGCTTCTGCCTCCAATAGATTTCCTAAGCACTAGAGTTTTAAGGAACAGCTTAAAAAGAGAATCCTAATGTGATTTCTTTATAATGGGTGTGTTCCTTATCTGATCCTAGTGTCTAAACTCTTCTCCACGGCTGGACCCCCAAATAATATTCCTTTACGTGCTAAGGGGTATCTAGAGAGTGGGATATGTTTAATAACTACCCTAACCCTAACGCGTACACTAACCATAACCCCTACCCTAACCCTAACACGTACCCTAATCCTAACCCGTACCCTAAACCGAGCCCTAACACTAACACTAACCCTAACCCTAACCCTAACCCATACCCTACGCCGTACCCGAAGCCCTCTCCGAACCCGTACCCTAAGCCGTACCCTAAGCCTAACCCTAAGTCTAACCCTAACCCTAGGCTACCCTTGACTGTTTCTGCCTCCAACAGATTTCCTAAGCACTAGTGTTTTAAGGAACAGCTTAAAGAGAGAATCCTTATGTGATTTCTTTATAATGGGTGTGTTCCTTATCTTATCCTAGTGTCTAAACTCCTCTCCATGGCTGGACCCCCAAATAATATTCCTTTACGTGCTAAGGGGTATCTAGAGAGTGGGATATGTTTAATAACTACCCTAACCCTAACGCGTACCCTAACCCTAACCCCTACCCTAACCCTAACACGTACCCTAATCCTAACCCGTATCCTAAACCGAGCCCTAACCCTAACACTAACCCTAACCCTAACCCTAACCCATACCCTACGCCGTACCCGAAGCCCTCCCCGAAACCGTACCCTAAGCCGTACCCTAAGCCTAACCCTAAGCCTAACCCTAACCGTAGGCTACCCTTGACTGCTTTTGCCTCCAATAGATTTCCTAAGCACTAGTGTTTTAAGGAACAGCTTAAAAAGAGAATCCTAATGTGATTTCTTTATAATGGGTGTGTTCCTTATCTTATCCTAGTGTCTAAACTCTTCTCCATAGCTGGACCCCCAAATAATATTCCTTTACGTGCTAAGGGGTAACTAGAGAGTGGGATAGGTTTAATAACTACCCTAACCCTAATGCGTACCCTAACGCTAACTGCTACCCTAACCCTAACAGGTACCCTAATCCTAACCCGTACCCTAAACCGAGCCCTAACCCTAACACTAACCCTAACCCTAACCCTAACCCATACCCTATGCCGTACCCGAAGCCCTCCCCGAAACCGTACCCTAAGCCGTACCCTAAGCCTAACCCTAAGCCTAACCCTAACCCTAGGCTACCCTTGACTGCTTCTGCCTCCAATAGATTTCCTAAGCACTAGTGTTTTAAGGAACAGCTTAAAAAGAGAATCCTAATGTGATTTCTTTATAATGGGTGTGTTCCTTATCTAATCCTAGTGTCTAAACTCTTCTCCATGGCTGGAACCCCAAATAATATTACTTTATGTGCTAAGGGGTATCTAGAGAGTGGGATAGGTTTAATCACTACCCTAACCCTAACGCGTAACATAACCCTAACCCCTACCCTAACCCTAACACGTACCCTAATCCTAACCCGTACCCTAAACCGAGTCCTAACCCTAACACTAACCCTAACCCTAACCCTAACCCATACCCTACGCCGTACCCGAAGCCCTCCCCGAACCCGTACCCTAAGCCGTACCCTAAGCCTACCCCTAAGCCTAACCCTAACCCTAGGTTACCCTTGACTGCTTCTGCCTCCAATAGATTTCCTAAGCACTAGTGTTTTAAGGAACAGCTTAAAAAGAGAATCCTAATGTGATTTCTTTATAATGTGTGTGTTCCTTATATTATCTTAGTGTCTAAACTCTTCTCCATGGCTGGACCCCCAAATAATATTCCTTTACGTGCTAAGGGGTATCTAGAGAGTGGGATAGGTTTAATAACTACCCTAACCCTAACGCGTACCCTAACCCTAACCCCTAACCTAACCCTAACACGTACCCTAATCCTAACCCGTACCCTAAACCGAGCCCTAACCCTAACACTAACCCTAACCCTAACCCTAACCCATACCCTACGCCGTACCCGAAGCCCTCCCCGAACCCGTACCCTAAGCCGTACCCTAAGCCTAACCCTAATCCTAACCCTAACCCTAGGCTACCCTTGACTGCTTCTGCCTCCAACAGATTTCCTAAGCACTAGTGTTTTAAGGAACAGCTTAAAAAGAGAATCCTAATGTGATTTCTTTATAATGGGTGTGTTCCTTATCTTATCCTAGTGTCTAAACTCTTCTCCATGGCTGGACCACCAAATAATATTCCTTTACGTGCTAAGGGGTAACTAGAGAGTGGGATAGGTTTAATATCTACCCTAACCCTAACGCGTACCCTAACGCTAACCGCTACCCTAAACCTAACACGTACACTAATCCTAACCCGTACCCTAAACCGAGCCCTAACCCTAACACTAACCCTAACACTAACCCTAACCCGTACCCTACGCCGTACCCGAAGCCCTCCCCGAACCCGTACCCTAAGCCGTACCCTAAGCCTAACCCTAAGCCTAACCCTAACCCTAGGCTACCCTTGACTGCTTCTGCCTCCAATAGATTTCCTAAGCACTAGTGTTTTAAGGAACAGCTTAAAAAGAGAATCCTAATGTGATTTCTTTATAATGGGTGTGTTCCTTATCTTATCCTAGTGTCTAAACTCTTCTCCATGGCTGGACCCCCAAATAATATTCCTTTACGTGCTAAGGGGTATCTAGAGAGTGGGTTAGGTTTAATCACTACCCTAACCCTAACGCGTACCATAACCCTAACCCCTACCCTAACCCTAACACGTACCCTAATCCTAACCCGTACCCTAAACCGAGTCCTAACCCTAACACTAACCCTAACCCTAACCCTAACCCGTACCCTACGCCGTACCCGAAGCCCTCCCCGAACCCGTACCCTAAGCCGTACCCTAAGCCTAACCCTAAGCCTAACCCTAACCCTAGGCTACCCTTGACTGCTTCTGCCTCCAATAGATTTCCTAAGCACTAGTGTTTTAAGGAACAGCTTAAAAAGAGAATCCTAATGTGATTTCTTTATAATGTGTGTGTTCCTTATATTATCCTAGTGTCTAAACTCTTCTCCATGGCTGGACACCCAAATAATATTCCTTTACGTGCTAAGGGGTATCTAGAGAGAGGGATAGGTTTAATAACTACCCTAACCCTAACGCGTACCCTAACCCTAACCCCTACCCTAACCCTAACACGTACCCTAATCCTAACCCGTACCCTAAACCGAGCCCTAACCCTAACACTAACCCTAACCCTAACCCTAACCCATACCCTACGCCGTACCCGAAGCCCTCACCGAACCCGTACCCTAAGCCGTACCCTAAGCCTAACCCTAAGCCTAACCCTAACCCTAGGCTACCCTTGACTGCTTCTGCCTCCAATAGATTTCCTTAGCACTAGTGTTTTAAGGAACAGCTTAAAAAGAGAATCCTAATGTGATTTCTTTATAATGGGTGTGTTCCTTATCTTATCCTAGTGTCTAAACACTTCTCCATGGCTGGACCCCCAAATAATATTCCTTTACGTGTTAAGGGGTAACTAGAGAGTGGGATAGGTTTAATAACTACCCTAACCCTAACGCGTACCCTAACGCTAACCCCTACCCTAACCCTAACACGTACCCTAATCCTAACCCGTAACCTCAACCGAGCCCTAACCCTAACACTAACCCTAACCCTAACCCTAAACCATACCCTACGCCGTACCCGAAGCCCTCCCCGAACCCGTACCCTAAGCCGTACCCTAAGCCTAACCCTAAGCCTAACCCTAACCCTAGGCTACCCTTGACTGCTTCTGCCTCCAATAGATTTCCTAAGCACTAGAGTTTTAAGGAACAGCTTAAAAAGAGAATCCTAATGTGATTTCTTTATAATGGGTGTGTTCCTTATCTGATCCTAGTGTCTAAACTCTTCTCCATGGCTGGACCCCCAAATAATATTCCTTTACGTGCTAAGGGGTATCAAGAGAGTGGGATATGTTTAATAACTACCCTAACCCTAACGCGTACACTAACCATAACCCCTACCCTAACCCTAACACGTACCCTAATCCTAACCCGTACCCTAAACCGAGCCCTAACCCTAACACTAACCCTAACCCTAACCCTAACCCATACCCTACGCCGTACCCGAAGCCCTCCCCGAACCCGTACCCTAAGCCGTACCCTAAGCCTAACCCTAAGTCTAACCCTAACCCTAGGCTACCCTTGACTGCTTCTGCCTCCAACAGATTTCCTAAGCACTAGTGTTTTAAGGAACAGCTTAAAAAGAGAATCCTAATGTGATTTCTTTATAATGGGTGTGTTCCTTATCTTATCCTAGTGTCTAAACACTTCTCCATGGCTGGACCCCCACATAATATTCCTTTACGTGCTAAGGGGTAACTAGAGAGTGGGATAGGTTTAATAACTACCCTAACCCTAACGCGTACCCTAACGCTAACCCCTACCCTAACCCTAACACGTACCCTAATCCTAACCCGTAACCTAAACCGAGCCCTAACCCTAACACTAACCCTAACCCTAACCCTAACCCATACCCTACGCCGTACCCGAAGCCCTCCCCGAACCCGTACCCTAAGCCGTACCCTAAGCCTAACCCTAATCCTAACCCTAACCCTAGGCTACCCTTGACTGCTTCTGCCTCCAACAGATTTCCTAAGCACTAGTGTTTTAAGGAACAGCTTAAAAAGAGAATCCTAATGTGATTTCTTTATAATGGGTGTGTTCCTTATCTTATCCTAGTGTCTAAACTCTTCTCCATGGCTGGACCACCAAATAATATTCCTTTACGTGCTAAGGGGTAACTAGAGAGTGGGATAGGTTTAATATCTACCCTAACCCTAACGCGTACCCTAACGCTAACCGCTACCCTAAACCTAACACGTACACTAATCCTAACCCGTACCCTAAACCGAGCCCTAACCCTAACACTAACCCTAACCCTAACCCTAACCCGTACCCTACGCCGTACCCGAAGCCCTCCCCGAACCCGTACCCTAAGCCGTACCCTAAGCCTAACCCTAAGCCTAACCCTAACCCTAGGCTACCCTTGACTGCTTCTGCCTCCAATAGATTTCCTAAGCACTAGTGTTTTAAGGAACAGCTTAAAAAGAGAATCCTAATGTGATTTCTTTATAATGGGTGTGTTCCTTATCTTATCCTAGTGTCTAAACTCTTCTCCATGGCTGGACCCCCAAATAATATTCCTTTACGTGCTAATGTTTATCTAGAGAGTATGATAAGTTTAGTAACTACCCTAACCCTAACACGTACCCTAACCCTAACCCCTACCCTAACACTAACGCGTACCCTAACCCTAACCCCTACCCTAACCCTAACACGTACCCTAATCCTAACCCGTACCCTAAACCGAGCCCTAACCCTAACACTAACCCAAACCCTAACCCTAACCCATACCTTACGCCGTACCCGAACCCCTCCCCGAACCCGTACCCTAAGCCGTACCCTAAGCCTAACCCTATGCCTAACACTAACCCTAGGCTACCCTTGACTGCTTCTGCCTCCAATAGATTTCCTAAGCACTGGTGTTTTAAGGAACAGCTTAAAAAGAGAATCCTAATGTGATTTGTTTATAATGGGTGTGTTCCTTACCTAATCGTAGTGTCTAAACTCTTCTCCATGGCTGGACCCCCAAATAATATTCCTTTATGTGCTAAGGGGTATCTAGAGAGTGGGATAGGTTTAATCACTACCCTAACCCTAACGCGTACCCTAACCCTAACCCCTACCCTAACCCTAACACGTACCCTAATCCTAACCCGTACCCTAAACCGAGCCCTAACCCTAACACTAACCCTAACCCTAACCCTAACCCATACCCTACGCCGTACCCGAAGTCCTCCCCGAACCCGTACCCTAAGCCGTACCCTAAGCCTAACCCTAAGCCTAACCCTAACCCTAGGGTACCCTTCACTGCTTCTGCCTCCAATAGATTTCCTAAGCACTAGTGTTTTAAGGAACAGCTTAAAAAGAGAATCCTAATGTGATTTCTTTATAATGTGTGTGTTCCTTATATTATCTTAGTGTCTAAACTCTTCTCCATGGCTGGACCCCCAAATAATATTCCTCTATGTGCTAAGGGGTATCTAGAGAGTGGGATAGGTTTAATCACTACCCTAACCCTAACGCGTACCCTAACCCTAACCCCTACCCTAACCCTAACACGTACCCTAATCCTAACCCATACCCTAAACCGAGCCCTAACCCTATCACTAACCCTAACCCTAACCCTAACCCATAGCCTATGCCGTACCCGAAGCACTCCCCGAACCCGTACCCTAAGCCGTACCCTAAGCCTAACCCTAAGCCTAACACTAACCCTAGGCTACCCTTGACTGCTTCTGCCTCCAATAGATTTCCTAAGCACTGGTGTTTTAAGGAACAGCTTAAAAAGAGAATCCTAATGTGATTTGTTTATAATGGGTGTGTTCCTTACCTAATCGTAGTGTCTAAACTCTTCTCCATGGCTGGACCCCCAAATAATATTCCTTTATGTGCTAAGGGGTATCTAGAGAGTGGGATAGGTTTAATCACTACCCTAACCCTAACGCGTACCCTAACCCTAACCCCTACCCTAACCCTAACACGTACCCTAATCCTAACCCGTACCCTAAACCGAGCCCTAACCCTAACACTAACCCTAACCCTAACCCTAACCCATACCCTACGCCGTACCCGAAGCCCTCCCCGAACCCGTACCCTAAGCCGTACCCTAAGCCTAACCCTAAGCCTAACCCTAACCCTAGGGTACCCTTCACTGCTTCTGCCTCCAATAGATTTCCTAAGCACTAGTGTTTTAAGGAACAGCTTAAAAAGAGAATCCTAATGTGATTTCTTTATAATGTGTGTGTTCCTTATATTATCTTAGTGTCTAAACTCTTCTCCATGGCTGGACCCCCAAATAATATTCCTCTATGTGCTAAGGGGTATCTAGAGAGTGGGATAGGTTTAATCACTACCCTAACCCTAACGCGTACCCTAACCCTAACCCCTACCCTAACCCTAACACGTACCCTAATCCTAACCCGTACCCTAAACCGAGCCCTAACCCTAACACTAACCCTAACCCTAACCCTAACCCATAGCCTATGCCGTACCCGAAGCCCTCCCCGAACCCGTACCCTAAGCCGTACCCTAAGCCTAACCCTAAGCCTAACCCTAACCCTAGGCTACCCTTGACTGCTTCTGCCTCCAATAGATTTCCTAAGCACTAGTGTTTTAAGGAACAGATTAAAAAGAGAATCCTAATGTGATTTCTTTATAATGGGTGTTTTCCTTATCTTATCCTAGTGTCTAAACTCTTCTCCATGGCTGGACCCCCAAATAATATTCCTTTACGTGCTAAGGGGTAACTAGAGAGTGGGATAGGTTTAATAACTACCCTAACCCTAACGCGTACCCTAACGCTAACCGCTACCCTAACCCTAACAGGTACCCTAATCCTAACCCGTACCCTAAACCGAGCCCTAACCCTAACACTAACCCTAACACTAACCCTAACCCATACCCTACGCCGTACCCGA
Source organism: Balaenoptera physalus (assembly GCF_965194825.1). Taxonomy (NCBI): domain Eukaryota; kingdom Metazoa; phylum Chordata; class Mammalia; order Artiodactyla; family Balaenopteridae; genus Balaenoptera; species Balaenoptera physalus. The sequence goes on along the minus strand of NW_028126449.1, from coordinate 204,668 downwards.
AGCCCTCCCCGAAACCGTACCCTAAGCCGTACCCTAAGCCTAAACCTAAGCCTAACCCTAACCCTAGGCTACCCTTGACTGCTTCTGCCTCCAATAGATTTCCTAAGCACTAGTGTTTTAAGGAACAGCTTAAAAAGAGAATCCTAATGTGATTTCTTTATAATGGGTGTGTTCCTTATCTAATCCTAGTGTCTAAACTCTTCTCCATGGCTGGACCCCCAAATAATATTCCTTTATGTGCTAAGGGGTATCTAGAGAGTGGGATAGGTTTAATCAATACCCTAACCCTAACGCGTACCATAACCCTAACCCCTACCCTAACCCTAACACGTACCCTAATCCTAACCCGTACCCTAAACCGAGTCCTAACCCTAACACTAACCCTAACCCTAACCCTAACCCATACCCTACGCCGTACCCGAAGCCCTCCCCGAACCCGTACCCTAAGCCGTACCCTAAGCCTAACCCTAACCCTAGGCTACCCTTGACTGCTTCTGCCTCCAATAGATTTCCTAAGCACTAGTGTTTTAAGGAACAGCTTAAAAAGAGAATCCTAATGTGATTTCTTTATAATGTGTGTGTTCCTTATATTATCTTAGTGTCTAAACTCTTCTCCATGGCTGGACCCCCAAATAATATTCCTTTACGTGCTAAGGGGTATCTAGAGAGAGGGATAGGTTTAATAACTACCCTAACCCTAACGCGTACCCTAACCCTAACCCCTAACCTAACCCTAACACGTACCCTAATCCTAACCCGTACCCTAACCCGAGCCCTAACCCTAACACTAACCCTAACCCTAACCGTAACCCATACCCTACGCCGTACCCGAAGCCCTCCCCGAAAACGTACCCTAAGCCGTACCCTAAGCCTAACCCTAAGCCTAACCGTAACCCTAGGCTACCCTTGACTGCTTCTGCCTCCAATAGATTTCCTAAGCACTAGTGTTTTAAGGAACAGCTTAAAAAGAGAATCCTAATGTGATTTCTTTATAATGGGTGTGTTCCTTATCTTATCCTAGTGTCTAAACACTTCTCCATGGCTGGACCCCCACATAGTATTCCTTTACGTGCTAAGGGGTAACTAGAGAGTGGGATAGCTTTAATAACTACCCTAACCCTAATGCGTACCCTAACGCTAACCCCTACCCTAACCCTAACACGTACCCTAATCCTAACCCGTAACCTAAATCGAGCCCTAACCCTAACACTAACCCTAACCCTAACCCTAACCCATACCCTACGCCGTACCCGAAGCCCTCCCCGAACCCGTACCCTAAGCCGTACCCTAAGCCTACCCCTAAGTCTAACCCTAACCCTAGGCTACCCTTGACTGCTTCTGCCTCCAATAGATTTCCTAAGCACTAGTGTTTTAAGGAACAGCTTAAAAAGAGAATCCTAATGTGATTTCTTTATAATGTGTGTGTTCCTTATATTATCTTAGTGTCTAAACTCTTCTCCATGGCTGGACCCCCAAATAATATTCCTTTACGTGCTAAGGGGTATCTAGAGAGTGGGATAGGTTTAATAACTACCCTAACCCTAACGCGTACCCTAACCCTAACCCCTAACCTAACCCTAACACCTATCCTAATCCTAACCCGTACCCTAAACCGAGCCCTAACCCTAACACTAACCCTAACCCTAACCCTAACACATACCCTACGCCGTACAAGAAGCCCTCCCCGAAAACGTACCCTAAGCCGTACCCTAAGCCTAACCCTAAGCCTAACCCTAACCCTAGGCTACCCTTGACTGCTTCTGCCTCCAATAGATTTCCTAAGCACTAGTGTTTTAAGGAACAGCTTAAAAAGAGAATCCTAATGTGATTTCTTTATAATGGGTGTGTTCCTTATCTTATCCTAGTGTCTAAACACTTCTCCATGGCTGGACCCCCACATAATATTCCTTTACGTGCTAAGGGGTAACTAGAGAGTGGGATAGGTTTAATCACTACCCTAACCCTAATGCGTACCCTAACGCTAACCCCTACCCTAACCCTAACACGTACCCTAATCCTAACCCGTAACCTAAACCAAGCCCTAACCCTAACACTAACCCTAACCCTAACCCTAACCCATACCCTACGCCGTACCCGAAGCCCTCCCCGAACCCGTACCCTAAGCCGTACCCTTAACCTAACCCTAAGCCTAACCCTAACCCTAGGCTACCCTTCACTGCTTCTGCCTCCAATAGATTTCCTAAGCACTAGTGTTTTAAGGAACAGCTTAAAAAGAGAATCCTAATGTGATTTCTTTATAATGTGTGTGTTCCTTATATTATCTTAGTGTCTAAACTCTTCTCCATGGCTGGACCCCCAAATAATATTCCTTTACGTGCTAAGGGGTATCTAGAGAGTGGGATAGGTTTAATCACTACCCTAACCCTAACGCGTATCATAACCCTAACCCCTACCCTAACCCTAACACGTACCCTAATCCTAACCCGTACCCTAAACCGAGCCCTAACCCTAACACTAACCCTAACCCTAACCCTAACCCATACCCTACGCCGCACCCGAAGCCCTCCCCGAACCCGTACCCTAAGCCGTACCCTAAGCCTACCCCTAAGCCTAACCCTAATCCTAGGCTACCCTTCACTGCTTCTGCCTCCAATAGATTTCCTAAGCACTAGTGTTTTAAGGAACAGCTTAAAAAGAGAATCCTAATGTGATTTCTTTATAATGGGTGTGTTCCTTATCTTATCCTAGTGTCTAACCTCTTCTCCATGGCTGGACCCCCAAATAATATTCCTTTACGTGCTAAGGGGTATCTAGAGAGAGGGATAGGTTTAATAACTACCCTAACCCTAACGCGTACCCTAACCCTAACCCCTAACCTAACCCTAACACGTACCCTAATCCTAACCCGTACCCTAAACCGAGCCCTAACCCTAACACTAACCCTAACCCTAACCCTAACCCATACCTTACGCCGTACCCGAAGCCCTCCCCGAACCCGTACCCAAAGCCGTACCCTAAGCTTAACCCTAAGCCTAACCCTAACCCTAGGCTACCCTTGACTGCTTCTGCCTCCAATAGATTTCCTAAGCACTAGTGTTTTAAGGAACAGCTTAAAAAGAGAATCCTAATGTGATTTCTTTATAATGGGTGTGTTCCTTATCTTATCCTAGTGTCTAAACACTTCTCCATGGCTGGACCCCCAAATAATATTCCTTTACGTGCTAAGGGGTAACTAGAGAGTGGGATAGGTTTAATAACTACCCTAACCCTAACGCGTACCCTAACGCTAACCCCTACCCTAACCCTAACACGTACCCTAATCCTAACCCGTAACCTAAACCGAGCCCTAACCCTAACACTAACCCTAACCCTAACCCTAAACCATACCCTACGCCGTACCCGAAGCCCTCCCCGAACCCGTACCCTAAGCCGTACCCTAAGCCTAACCCTAAGCCTAACCCTAACCCTAGGCTACCCTTGACTGCTTCTGCCTCCAATAGATTTCCTAAGCACTAGAGTTTTAAGGAACAGCTTAAAAAGAGAATCCTAATGTGATTTCTTTATAATGGGTGTGTTCCTTATCTGATCCTAGTGTCTAAACTCTTCTCCACGGCTGGACCCCCAAATAATATTCCTTTACGTGCTAAGGGGTATCTAGAGAGTGGGATATGTTTAATAACTACCCTAACCCTAACGCGTACACTAACCATAACCCCTACCCTAACCCTAACACGTACCCTAATCCTAACCCGTACCCTAAACCGAGCCCTAACACTAACACTAACCCTAACCCTAACCCTAACCCATACCCTACGCCGTACCCGAAGCCCTCTCCGAACCCGTACCCTAAGCCGTACCCTAAGCCTAACCCTAAGTCTAACACTAACCCTAGGCTACCCTTGACTGCTTCTGCCTCCAACAGATTTCCTAAGCACTAGTGTTTTAAGGAACAGCTTAAAGAGAGAATCCTTATGTGATTTCTTTATAATGGGTGTGTTCCTTATCTTATCCTAGTGTCTAAACTCCTCTCCATGGCTGGACCCCCAAATAATATTCCTTTACGTGCTAAGGGGTATCTAGAGAGTGGGATATGTTTAATAACTACCCTAACCCTAACGCGTACCCTAACCCTAACCCCTACCCTAACCCTAACACGTACCCTAATCCTAACCCGTATCCTAAACCGAGCCCTAACCCTAACACTAACCCTAACCCTAACCCTAACCCATACCCTACGCCGTACCCGAAGCCCTCCCCGAAACCGTACCCTAAGCCGTACCCTAAGCCTAACCCTAAGCCTAACCCTAACCGTAGGCTACCCTTGACTGCTTTTGCCTCCAATAGATTTCCTAAGCACTAGTGTTTTAAGGAACAGCTTAAAAAGAGAATCCTAATGTGATTTCTTTATAATGGGTGTGTTCCTTATCTTATCCTAGTGTCTAAACTCTTCTCCATAGCTGGACCCCCAAATAATATTCCTTTACGTGCTAAGGGGTAACTAGAGAGTGGGATAGGTTTAATAACTACCCTAACCCTAATGCGTACCCTAACGCTAACTGCTACCCTAACCCTAACAGGTACCCTAATCCTAACCCGTACCCTAAACCGAGCCCTAACCCTAACACTAACCCTAACCCTAACCCTAACCCATACCCTATGCCGTACCCGAAGCCCTCCCCGAAACCGTACCCTAAGCCGTACCCTAAGCCTAACCCTAAGCCTAACCCTAACCCTAGGCTACCCTTGACTGCTTCTGCCTCCAATAGATTTCCTAAGCACTAGTGTTTTAAGGAACAGCTTAAAAAGAGAATCCTAATGTGATTTCTTTATAATGGGTGTGTTCCTTACCTAATCCTAGTGTCTAAACTCTTCTCCATGGCTGGACCCCCAAATAATATTCCTTTACGTGTTAATGTTTACCTAGAGAGTATGATAGGTTTAGTAACTACCCTAACCCTAACACGTACCCTAACCCTAACCCCTACCCTAACACTAACGCGTACCCTAACCCTAACCCCTACCCTAACCCTAACACGTACCCTAATCCTAACCCGTACCCTAAACCGAGCCCTAACCCTAACACTAACCCTAACCCTAACCCTAACCCATACCCTACGCCGTACCCGAAGCCCTCCCCGAACCCGTACCCTAAGACTAACCCTAAGCCTAACCCTAACCCTAGGCTACCCTTGACTGCTTCTGCCTCCAATAGATTTCCTAAGCACTAGTGTTTTAAGGAACAGCTTAAAAAGAGAATCCTAATGTGATTTCTTTATAATGGGTGTGTTCCTTATCTTATCCTAGTGTCTAAACACTTCTCCATGGCTGGACCCCCAAATAATATTCCTTTACGTGCTAAGGGGTAACTAGAGAGTGGGATAGGTTTAATAACTACCCTAACCCTAACGCGTACCCTAACGCTAACCCCTACCCTAACCCTAACACGTACCCTAATCCTAACCCGTAACCTAAACCGAGCCCTAACCCTAACACTAACCCTAACCCTAACCCTAAACCATACCCTACGCCGTACCCGAAGCCCTCCCCGAACCCGTACCCTAAGCCGTACCCTAAGCCTAACCCTAAGCCTAACCCTAACCCTAGGCTACCCTTGACTGCTTCTGCCTCCAATAGATTTCCTAAGCACTAGAGTTTTAAGGAACAGCTTAAAAAGAGAATCCTAATGTGATTTCTTTATAATGGGTGTGTTCCTTATCTGATCCTAGTGTCTAAACTCTTCTCCATGGCTGGACCCCCAAATAATATTCCTTTACGTGCTAAGGGGTATCAAGAGAGTGGGATATGTTTAATAACTACCCTAACCCTAACGCGTACACTAACCATAACCCCTACCCTAACCCTAACACGTACCCTAATCCTAACCCGTACCCTAAACCGAGCCCTAACCCTAACACTAACCCTAACCCTAACCCTAACCCATACCCTACGCCGTACCCGAAGCCCTCCCCGAACCCGTACCCTAAGCCGTACCCTAAGCCTAACCCTAAGTCTAACCCTAACCCTAGGCTACCCTTGACTGCTTCTGCCTCCAACAGATTTCCTAAGCACTAGTGTTTTAAGGAACAGCTTAAAAAGAGAATCCTAATGTGATTTCTTTATAATGGGTGTGTTCCTTATCTTATCCTAGTGTCTAAACACTTCTCCATGGCTGGACCCCCACATAATATTCCTTTACGTGCTAAGGGGTAACTAGAGAGTGGGATAGGTTTAATAACTACCCTAACCCTAACGCGTACCCTAACGCTAACCCCTACCCTAACCCTAACACGTACCCTAATCCTAACCCGTAACCTAAACCGAGCCCTAACCCTAACACTAACCCTAACCCTAACCCTAACCCATACCCTACGCCGTACCCGAAGCCCTCCCCGAACCCGTACCCTACGCCGTACCCTAAGCCTAACCCTAATCCTAACACTAACCCTAGGCTACCCTTGACTGCTTCTGCCTCCAACAGATTTCCTAAGCACTAGTGTTTTAAGGAACAGCTTAAAAAGAGAATCCTAATGTGATTTCTTTATAATGGGTGTGTTCCTTATCTTATCCTAGTGTCTAAACTCTTCTCCATGGCTGGACCACCAAATAATATTCCTTTACGTGCTAAGGGGTAACTAGAGAGTGGGATAGGTTTAATATCTACCCTAACCCTAACGCGTACCCTAACGCTAACCGCTACCCTAAACCTAACACGTACACTAATCCTAACCCGTACCCTAAACCGAGCCCTAACCCTAACACTAACCCTAACCCTAACCCTAACCCGTACCCTACGCCGTACCCGAAGCCCTCCCCGAACCCGTACCCTAAGCCGTACCCTAAGCCTAACCCTAAGCCTAACCCTAACCCTAGGCTACCCTTGACTGCTTCTGCCTCCAATAGATTTCCTAAGCACTAGTGTTTTAAGGAACAGCTTAAAAAGAGAATCCTAATGTGATTTCTTTATAATGGGTGTGTTCCTTATCTTATCCTAGTGTCTAAACTCTTCTCCATGGCTGGACCCCCAAATAATATTCCTTTACGTGCTAATGTTTATCTAGAGAGTATGATAGGTTTAGTAACTACCCTAACCCTAACACGTACCCTAACCCTAACCCCTACCCTAACACTAACGCGTACCCTAACCCTAACCCCTACCCTAACCCTAACACGTACCCTAATCCTAACCCGTACCCTAAACCGAGCCCTAACCCTAACACTAACCCAAACCCTAACCCTAACCCATACCTTACGCCGTACCCGAACCCCTCCCCGAACCCGTACCCTAAGCCGTACCCTAAGCCTAACCCTATGCCTAACACTAACCCTAGGCTACCCTTGACTGCTTCTGCCTCCAATAGATTTCCTAAGCACTGGTGTTTTAAGGAACAGCTTAAAAAGAGAATCCTAATGTGATTTGTTTATAATGGGTGTGTTCCTTACCTAATCGTAGTGTCTAAACTCTTCTCCATGGCTGGACCCCCAAATAATATTCCTTTATGTGCTAAGGGGTATCTAGAGAGTGGGATAGGTTTAATCACTACCCTAACCCTAACGCGTATCCTAACCCTAACCCCTACCCTAACCCTAACACGTACCCTAATCCTAACCCGTACCCTAAACCGAGCCCTAACCTTAACACTAACCCTAACCCTAACCCTAACCCATACCCTACGCCGTACCCGAAGCCCTCCCCGAACCCGTACCCTAAGCCGTACCCTAAGCCTAACCCTAAGCCTAACCCTAACCCTAGGGTACCCTTCACTGCTTCTGCCTCCAATAGATTTCCTAAGCACTAGTGTTTTAAGGAACAGCTTAAAAAGAGAATCCTAATGTGATTTCTTTATAATGTGTGTGTTCCTTATATTATCTTAGTGTCTAAACTCTTCTCCATGGCTGGACCCCCAAATAATATTCCTCTATGTGCTAAGGGGTATCTAGAGAGTGGGATAGGTTTAATCACTACCCTAACCCTAACGCGTACCCTAACCCTAACCCCTACCCTAACCCTAACACGTACCCTAATCCTAACCCGTACCCTAAACCGAGCCCTAACCCTAACACTAACCCTAACCCTAACCCTAACCCATAGCCTATGCCGTACCCGAAGCCCTCCCCGAACCCGTACCCTAAGCCGTACCCTAAGCCTAACCCTAAGCCTAACCCTAACCCTAGGCTACCCTTGACTGCTTCTGCCTCCAATAGATTTCCTAAGCACTAGTGTTTTAAGGAACAGCTTAAAAAGAGAATCCTAATGTGATTTCTTTATAATGTGTGTGTTCCTTATATTATCTTAGTGTCTAAACTCTTCTCCATGGCTGGACCCCCAAATAATATTCCTTTACGTGCTAAGGGGTATCTAGAGAGAGGGATAGGTTTAATAACTACCCTAACCCTAACGCGTACCCTAACCCTAACCCCTAACCTAACCCTAACACGTACCCTAATCCTAACCCGTACCCTAACCCGAGCCCTAACCCTAACACTAACCCTAACCCTAACCCTAACCCATACCCTACGCCGTACCCGAAGCCCTCCCCGAAAACGTACCCTAAGCCGTACCCTAAGCCTAACCCTAAGCCTAACCGTAACCCTAGGCTACCCTTGACTGCTTCTGCCTCCAATAGATTTCCTAAGCACTAGTGTTTTAAGGAACAGCTTAAAAAGAGAATCCTAATGTGATTTCTTTATAATGGGTGTGTTCCTTATCTTATCCTAGTGTCTAAACACTTCTCCATGGCTGGACCCCCACATAATATTCCTTTACGTGCTAAGGGGTAACTAGAGAGTGGGATAGGTTTAATAACTACCCTAACCCTAATGCGTACCCTAACGCTAACCCCTACCCTAACCCTAACACGTACCCTAATCCTAACCCGTAACCTAAATCGAGCCCTAACCCTAACACTAACCCTAACCCTAACCCTAACCCATACCCTACGCCGTACCCGAAGCCCTCCCCGAACCCGTACCCTAAGCCGTACCCTTAACCTAACCCTAAGCCTAACCCTAACCCTAGGCTACCCTTGACTGCTTCTGCCTCCAATAGATTTCCTAAGCACTAGTGTTTTAAGGAACAGCTTAAAAAGAGAATCCTAATGTGATTTCTTTATAATGTGTGTGTTCCTTATATTATCTTAGTGTCTAAATTCTTCTCCATGGCTGGACCCCCAAATAATATTACTTTACGTGCTAAGGGGTATCTAGAGAGAGGGATAGGTTTAATAACTACCCTAACCCTAACGCGTACCCTAACCCTAACCCCTAACCTAACCCTAACACGTACCCTAATCCTAACCCGTACCCTAAACCGAGCCCTAACCCTAACACTAACCCTAACCCTAACCCATACCCTACGCCGTACCCGAAGCCCTCCCCGAACCCGTACCCTAAGCCGTACCCTAAGCCTACCCCTAAGTCTAACCCTAACCCTAGGCTACCCTTGACTGCTTCTGCCTCCAATAGATTTCCTAAGCACTAGTGTTTTAAGGAACAGCTTAAAAAGAGAATCCTAATGTGATTTCTTTATAATGTGTGTGTTCCTTATATTATCTTAGTGTCTAAACTCTTCTCCATGGCTGGACCCCCAAATAATATTCCTTTACGTGCTAAGGGGTATGTAGAGAGTGGGATAGGTTTAATAACTACCCTAACCCTAACGCGTACCCTAACCCTAACCCCTAACCTAACCCTAACACGTACCCTAATCCTAACCCGTACCCTAAACCGAGCCCTAACCCTAACACTAACCCTAACCCTAACCCTAACCCATACCCTACGCCGTACAAGAAGCCCTCCCCGAAAACGTACCCTAAGCTGTACCCTAAGCCTAACCCTAAGCCTAACCCTAACCCTAGGCTACCCTTGACTGCTTCTGCCTCCAATAGATTTCCTAAGCACTAGTGTTTTAAGGAACAGCTTAAAAAGAGAATCCTAATGTGATTTCTTTATAATGGGTGTGTTCCTTATCTTATCCTAGTGTCTAAACACTTCTCCATGGCTGGACCCCCACATAATATTCCTTTACGTGCTAAGGGGTAACTAGAGAGTGGGATAGGTTTAATCACTACCCTAACCCTAATGCGTACCCTAACGCTAACCCCTACCCTAACCCTAACACGTACCCTAATCCTAACCCGTAACCTAAACCAAGCCCTAACCCTAACACTAACCCTAACCCTAACCCTAACCCATACCCTACGCCGTACCCGAAGCCCTCCCCGAACCCGTACCCTAAGCCGTACCCTTAACCTAACCCTAAGCCTAACCCTAACCCTAGGCTACCCTTGACTGCTTCTGCCTCCAATAGATTTCCTAAGCACTAGTGTTTTAAGGAACAGCTTAAAAAGAGAATCCTAATGTGATTTCTTTATAATGTGTGTGTTCCTTATATTATCTTAGTGTCTAAACTCTTCTCCATGGCTGGACCCCCAAATAATATTCCTTTACGTGCTAAGGGGTATCTAGAGAGTGGGATAGGTTTAATCACTACCCTCACCCTAACGCGTATCATAACCCTAACCCCTACCCTAACCCTAACACGTACCCTAATCCTAACCCGTACCCTAAACCGAGCCCTAACCCTAACACTAACCCTAACCCTAACCCTAACCCATACCCTACGCCGCACCCGAAGCCCTCCCCGAACCCGTACCCTAAGCCGTACCCTAAGCCTACCCCTAAGCCTAACCCTAATCCTAGGCTACCCTTCACTGCTTCTGCCTCCAATAGATTTCCTAAGCACTAGTGTTTTAAGGAACAGCTTAAAAAGAGAATCCTAATGTGATTTCTTTATAATGTGTGTGTTCCTTATATTATCTTAGTGTCTAAATTCTTCTCCATGGCTGGACCCCCAAATAATATTCCTTTACGTGCTAAGGGGTATCTAGAAAGTGGGATAGGTTTAATAACTACCCTAACCCTAACGCGTACCCTAACCCTAACCCCTACCATAACCCTCACACGTACCCTAAACCTAACCCGTACCCTAAACCGAGCCCTAACCCTAACACTAACCCTAACCCTAACCCTAACCCATACCCTACGCCGTACCCGAACCCCTCCCCGAACCCGTACCCTAAGCCGTACCCTAAGCCTAACCCTAAGCCTAACCCTAACCCTAGGCTACCCTTGACTGCTTCTGCCTCCAATATATTTCCTAAGCACTAGAGTTTTAAGGAACAGCTTAAAAAGAGAATCCTAATGTGATTTCTTTATAATGGGTGTGTTCCTTATCTGATCCTAGTGTCTAAACTCTTCTCCATGGCTGGACCCCCAAATAATATTCCTTTACGTGCTAAGGGGTATCTAGAGAGTGGGATATGTTTAATAACTACCCTAACCCTAACGCGTACCCTAACCCTAACCCCTACCCTAACCCTAACCCCTACCCTAACCCTAACACGTACCCTAATCCTAACCCGTACCCTAAACCGAGCCCTAACCCTAACACTAACCCTAACCCTAACCCTAACCCATACCCTACGCCGTACCCGAAGCCCTCCCCGAACCCGTACCCTAAGCCGTACCCTAAGCCTAACCCTAAGCCTAACCCTAACCGTAGGCTACCCTTGACTGCTTTTGCCTCCAATAGATTTCCTAAGCACTAGTGTTTTAAGGAACAGCTTAAAAAGAGAATCCTAATGTGATTTCTTTATAATGGGTGTGTTCATTATCTTATCCTAGTGTCTAACCTCTTCTCCATGGCTGGACCCCCAAATAATATTCCTTTACGTGCTAAGGGGTAACTAGAGAGTGGGATAGGTTTAATAACTACCCTAACCCTAACGCGTACCCTAACGCTAACCGCTACCCTAACCCTAACAGGTACCCTAATCCTAACCCGTACCCTAAACCGAGCCCTAACCCTAACACTAACCCTAACACTAACCCTAACCCATACCCTACGCCGTACCCGAAGCCCTCCCCGAAACCGTACCCTAAGCCGTACCCTAAGCCTAAACCTAAGCCTAACCCTAACCCTAGGCTACCCTTGACTGCTTCTGCCTCCAATAGATTTCCTAAGCACTAGTGTTTTAAGGAACAGCTTAAAAAGAGAATCCTAATGTGATTTCTTTATAATGGGTGTGTTCCTTATCTAATCCTAGTGTCTAAACTCTTCTCCATGGCTGGACCCCCAAATAATATTCCTTTATGTGCTAAGGGGTATCTAGAGAGTGGGATAGGTTTAATCACTACCCTAACCCTAACGCGTACCATAACCCTAACCCCTACCCTAACCCTAACACGTACCCTAATCCTAACCCGTACCCTAAACCGAGTCCTAACCCTAACACTAACCCTAACCCTAACCCTAACCCATACCCTACGCCGTACCCGAAGCCCTCCCCGAACCCGTACCCTAAGCCGTACCCTAAGCCTAACCCTAAGCCTAACCCTAACCCTAGGCTACCCTTGAATTCTTCTGCCTCCAATAGATTTCCTAAGCACTAGTGTTTTAAGGAACAGCTTAAAAAGAGAATCCTAATGTGATTTCTTTATAATGTGTGTGTTCCTTATATTATCTTAGTGTCTAAACTCTTCTCCATGGCTGGACACCCAAATAATATTCCTTTACGTGCTAAGGGGTATCTAGAGAGAGGGATAGGTTTAATAACTACCCTAACCCTAACGCGTACCCTAACCCTAACCCCTAACCTAACCCTAACACGTACCCTAATCCTAACCCGTACCCTAAACCGAGCCCTAACCCTAACACTAACCCTAACCCTAACCCTAACCCATACCTTACGCCGTACCCGAAGCCCTCCCCGAACCCGTACCCAAAGCCGTACCCTAAGCTTAACCCTAAGCCTAACCCTAACCCTAGGCTACCCTTGACTGCTTCTGCCTCCAATAGATTTCCTAAGCACTAGTGTTTTAAGGAACAGCTTAAAAAGAGAATCCTAATGTGATTTCTTTATAATGGGTGTGTTCCTTATCTTATCCTAGTGTCTAAACACTTCTCCATGGCTGGACCCCCAAATAATATTCCTTTACGTGCTAAGGGGTAACTAGAGAGTGGGATAGGTTTAATAACTACCCTAACCCTAACGCGTACCCTAACGCTAACCCCTACCCTAACCCTAACACGTACCCTAATCCTAACCCGTAACCTAAACCGAGCCCTAACCCTAACACTAACCCTAACCCTAACCCTAAACCATACCCTACGCCGTACCCGAAGCCCTCCCCGAACCCGTACCCTAAGCCGTACCCTAAGCCTAACCCTAAGCCTAACCCTAACCCTAGGCTACCCTTGACTGCTTCTGCCTCCAATAGATTTCCTAAGCACTAGAGTTTTAAGAAACAGCTTAAAAAGAGAATCCTAATGTGATTTCTTTATAATGGGTGTGTTCCTTATCTGATCCTAGTGTCTAAACTCTTCTCCACGGCTGGACCCCCAAATAATATTCCTTTACGTGCTAAGGGGTATCTAGAGAGTGGGATATGTTTAATAACTACCCTAACCCTAACGCGTACACTAACCATAACCCCTACCCTAACCCTAACACGTACCCTAACCCTAACCCCTACCCTAACACTAACGCGTACCCTAACCCTAACCCCTACCCTAACCCTAACACGTACCCTAATCCTAACCCGTACCCTAAACCGAGCCCTAACCCTAACACTAACCCAAACCCTAACCCTAACCCATACCTTACGCCGTACCCGAACCCCTCCCCGAACCCGTACCCTAAGCCGTACCCTAAGCCTAACCCTATGCCTAACACTAACCCTAGGCTACCCTTGACTGCTTCTGCCTCCAATAGATTTCCTAAGCACTGGTGTTTTAAGGAACAGCTTAAAAAGAGAATCCTAATGTGATTTGTTTATAATGGGTGTGTTCCTTACCTAATCGTAGTGTCTAAACTCTTCTCCATGGCTGGACCCCCAAATAATATTCCTTTATGTGCTAAGGGGTATCTAGAGAGTGGGATAGGTTTAATCACTACCCTAACCCTAACGCGTACCCTAACCCTAACCCCTACCCTAACCCTAACACGTACCCTAATCCTAACCCGTACCCTAAACCGAGCCCTAACCTTAACACTAACCCTAACCCTAACCCTAACCCATACCCTACGCCGTACCCGAAGCCCTCCCCGAACCCGTACCCTAAGCCGTACCCTAAGCCTAACCCTAAGCCTAACCCTAACCCTAGGGTACCCTTCACTGCTTCTGCCTCCAATAGATTTCCTAAGCACTAGTGTTTTAAGGAACAGCTTAAAAAGAGAATCCTAATGTGATTTCTTTATAATGTGTGTGTTCCTTATATTATCTTAGTGTCTAAATTCTTCTCCATGGCTGGACCCCCAAATAATATTCCTCTATGTGCTAAGGGGTATCTAGAGAGTGGGATAGGTTTAATCACTACCCTAACCCTAACGCGTACCCTAACCCTAACCCCTACCCTAACCCTAACACGTACCCTAATCCTAACCCGTACCCTAAACCGAGCCCTAACCCTAACACTAACCCTAACCCTAACCCTAACCCATAGCCTATGCCGTACCCGAAGCCCTCCCCGAACCCGTACCCTAAGCCGTACCCTAAGCCTAACCCTAAGCCTAACCCTAACCCTAGGCTACCCTTGACTGCTTCTGCCTCCAATAGATTTCCTAAGCACTAGTGTTTTAAGGAACAGATTAAAAAGAGAATCCTAATGTGATTTCTTTATAATGGGTGTTTTCCTTATCTTATCCTAGTGTCTAAACTCTTCTCCATGGCTGGACCCCCAAATAATATTCCTTTACGTGCTAAGGGGTAACTAGAGAGTGGGATAGGTTTAATAACTACCCTAACCCTAACGCGTACCCTAACGCTAACCGCTACCCTAACCCTAACAGGTACCCTAATCCTAACCCGTACCCTAAACCGAGCCCTAACCCTAACACTAACCCTAACACTAACCCTAACCCATACCCTACGCCGTACCCGAAGCCCTCCCCGAAACCGTACCCTAAGCCGTACCCTAAGCCTAAACCTAAGCCTAACCCTAACCCTAGGCTACCCTTGACTGCTTCTGCCTCCAATAGATTTCCTAAGCACTAGTGTTTTAAGGAACAGCTTAAAAAGAGAATCCTAATGTGATTTCTTTATAATGGGTGTGTTCCTTATCTAATCCTAGTGTCTAAACTCTTCTCCATGGCTGGACCCCCAAATAATATTCCTTTATGTGCTAAGGGGTATCTAGAGAGTGGGATAGGTTTAATCACTACCCTAACCCTAACGCGTACCATAACCCTAACCCCTACCCTAACCCTAACACGTACCCTAATCCTAACCCGTACCCTAAACCGAGTCCTAACCCTAACACTAACCCTAACCCTAACCCTAACCCATACCCTACGCCGTACCCGAAGCCCTCCCCGAACCCGTACCCTAAGCCGTACCCTAAGCCTAACCCTAACCCTAGGCTACCCTTGACTGCTTCTGCCTCCAATAGATTTCCTAAGCACTAGTGTTTTAAGGAACAGCTTAAAAAGAGAATCCTAATGTGATTTCTTTATAATGTGTGTGTTCCTTATATTATCTTAGTGTCTAAACTCTTCTCCATGGCTGGACCCCCAAATAATATTCCTTTACGTGCTAAGGGGTATCTAGAGAGAGGGATAGGTTTAATAACTACCCTAACCCTAACGCGTACCCTAACCCTAACCCCTAACCTAACCCTAACACGTACCCTAATCCTAACCCGTACCCTAACCCGAGCCCTAACCCTAACACTAACCCTAACCCTAACCCTAACCCATACCCTACGCCGTACCCGAAGCCCTCCCCGAAAACGTACCCTAAGCCGTACCCTAAGCCTAACCCTAAGCCTAACCGTAACCCTAGGCTACCCTTGACTGCTTCTGCCTCCAATAGATTTCCTAAGCACTAGTGTTTTAAGGAACAGCTTAAAAAGAGAATCCTAATGTGATTTCTTTATAATGGGTGTGTTCCTTATCTTATCCTAGTGTCTAAACACTTCTCCATGGCTGGACCCCCACATAATATTCCTTTACGTGCTAAGGGGTAACTAGAGAGTGGGATAGGTTTAATAACTACCCTAACCCTAATGCGTACCCTAACGCTAACCCCTACCCTAACCCTAACACGTACCCTAATCCTAACCCGTAACCTAAATCGAGCCCTAACCCTAACACTAACCCTAACCCTAACCCTAACCCATACCCTACGCCGTACCCGAAGCCCTCCCCGAACCCGTACCCTAAGCCGTACCCTTAACCTAACCCTAAGCCTAACCCTAACCCTAGGCTACCCTTGACTGCTTCTGCCTCCAATAGATTTCCTAAGCACTAGTGTTTTAAGGAACAGCTTAAAAAGAGAATCCTAATGTGATTTCTTTATAATGTGTGTGTTCCTTATATTATCTTAGTGTCTAAATTCTTCTCCATGGCTGGACCCCCAAATAATATTACTTTACGTAATAAGGGGTATCTAGAGAGAGGGATAGGTTTAATAACTACCCTAACCCTAACGCGTACCCTAACCCTAACCCCTAACCTAACCCTAACACGTACCCTAATCCTAACCCGTACCCTAAACCGAGCCCTAACCCTAACACTAACCCTAACCCTAACCCATACCCTACGCCGTACCCGAAGCCCTCCCCGAACCCGTACCCTAAGCCGTACCCTAAGCCTACCCCTAAGCCTAACCCTAACCCTAGGCTACCCTTGACTGCTTCTGCCTCCAATAGATTTCCTAAGCACTAGTGTTTTAAGGAACAGCTTAAAAAGAGAATCCTAATGTGATTTCTTTATAATGGGTGTGTTCCTTATCTTATCCTAGTGTCTAAACTCTTCTCCATGGCTGGACCCCCAAATAATATTCCTTTACGTGCTAAGGGGTATCTAGAGAGTGGGTTAGGTTTAATCACTACCCTAACCCTAACGCGTACCATAACCCTAACCCCTACCCTAACCCTAACACGTACCCTAATCCTAACCCGTACCCTAAACCGAGTCCTAACCCTAACACTAACCCTAACCCTAACCCTAACCCATACCCTACGCCGTACCCGAAGCCCTCCCCGAACCCGTACCCTAAGCCGTACCCTAAGCCTAACCCTAACCCTAGGCTACCCTTGACTGCTTCTGCCTCCAATAGATTTCCTAAGCACTAGTGTTTTAAGGAACAGCTTAAAAAGAGAATCCTAATGTGATTTCTTTATAATGTGTGTGTTCCTTATATTATCTTAGTGTCTAAACTCTTCTCCATGGCTGGACCCCCAAATAATATTCCTTTACGTGCTAAGGGGTATCTAGAGAGTGGGATAGGTTTAATAACTACCCTAACCCTAACGCGTACCCTAACCCTAACCCCTAACCTAACCCTAACACGTACCCTAATCCTAACCCGTACCCTAAACCGAGCCCTAACCCTAACACTAACCCTAACCCTAACCCTAACCCATACCCTACGCCGTACCCGAAGCCCTCCCCGAACCCGTACCCTAAGCCGTACCCTAAGCCTAACCCTAATCCTAACCCTAACCCTAGGCTACCCTTGACTGCTTCTGCCTCCAACAGATTTCCTAAGCACTAGTGTTTTAAGGAACAGCTTAAAAAGAGAATCCTAATGTGATTTCTTTATAATGGGTGTGTTCCTTATCTTATCCTAGTGTCTAAACTCTTCTCCATGGCTGGACCACCAAATAATATTCCTTTACGTGCTAAGGGGTAACTAGAGAGTGGGATAGGTTTAATATCTACCCTAACCCTAACGCGTACCCTAACGCTAACCGCTACCCTAAACCTAACACGTACACTAATCCTAACCCGTACCCTAAACCGAGCCCTAACCCTAACACTAACCCTAACACTAACCCTAACCCGTACCCTACGCCGTACCCGAAGCCCTCCCCGAACCCGTACCCTAAGCCGTACCCTAAGCCTAACCCTAAGCCTAACCCTAACCCTAGGCTACCCTTGACTGCTTCTGCCTCCAATAGATTTCCTAAGCACTAGTGTTTTAAGGAACAGCTTAAAAAGAGAATCCTAATGTGATTTCTTTATAATGGGTGTGTTCCTTATCTTATCCTAGTGTCTAAACTCTTCTCCATGGCTGGACCCCCAAATAATATTCCTTTACGTGCTAAGGGGTATCTAGAGAGTGGGTTAGGTTTAATCACTACCCTAACCCTAACGCGTACCATAACCCTAACCCCTACCCTAACCCTAACACGTACCCTAATCCTAACCCGTACCCTAAACCGAGTCCTAACCCTAACACTAACCCTAACCCTAACCCTAACCCATACCCTACGCCGTACCCGAAGCCCTCCCCGAACCCGTACCCTAAGCCGTACCCTAAGCCTAACCCTAAGCCTAACCCTAACCCTAGGCTACCCTTGACTGCTTCTGCCTCCAATAGATTTCCTAAGCACTAGTGTTTTAAGGAACAGCTTAAAAAGAGAATCCTAATGTGATTTCTTTATAATGTGTGTGTTCCTTATATTATCCTAGTGTCTAAACTCTTCTCCATGGCTGGACACCCAAATAATATTCCTTTACGTGCTAAGGGGTATCTAGAGAGAGGGATAGGTTTAATAACTACCCTAACCCTAACGCGTACCCTAACCCTAACCCCTACCCTAACCCTAACACGTACCCTAATCCTAACCCGTACCCTAAACCGAGCCCTAACCCTAACACTAACCCTAACCCTAACCCTAACCCATACCCTACGCCGTACCCGAAGCCCTCACCGAACCCGTACCCTAAGCCGTACCCTAAGCCTAACCCTAAGCCTAACCCTAACCCTAGGCTACCCTTGACTGCTTCTGCCTCCAATAGATTTCCTTAGCACTAGTGTTTTAAGGAACAGCTTAAAAAGAGAATCCTAATGTGATTTCTTTATAATGGGTGTGTTCCTTATCTTATCCTAGTGTCTAAACACTTCTCCATGGCTGGACCCCCAAATAATATTCCTTTACGTGCTAAGGGGTAACTAGAGAGTGGGATAGGTTTAATAACTACCCTAACCCTAACGCGTACCCTAACGCTAACCCCTACCCTAACCCTAACACGTACCCTAATCCTAACCCGTAACCTCAACCGAGCCCTAACCCTAACACTAACCCTAACCCTAACCCTAAACCATACCCTACGCCGTACCCGAAGCCCTCCCCGAACCCGTACCCTAAGCCGTACCCTAAGCCTAACCCTAAGCCTAACCCTAACCCTAGGCTACCCTTGACTGCTTCTGCCTCCAATAGATTTCCTAAGCACTAGAGTTTTAAGGAACAGCTTAAAAAGAGAATCCTAATGTGATTTCTTTATAATGGGTGTGTTCCTTATCTGATCCTAGTGTCTAAACTCTTCTCCATGGCTGGACCCCCAAATAATATTCCTTTACGTGCTAAGGGGTATCAAGAGAGTGGGATATGTTTAATAACTACCCTAACCCTAACGCGTACACTAACCATAACCCCTACCCTAACCCTAACACGTACCCTAATCCTAACCCGTACCCTAAACCGAGCCCTAACCCTAACACTAACCCTAACCCTAACCCTAACCCATACCCTACGCCGTACCCGAAGCCCTCCCCGAACCCGTACCCTAAGCCGTACCCTAAGCCTAACCCTAAGTCTAACCCTAACCCTAGGCTACCCTTGACTGCTTCTGCCTCCAACAGATTTCCTAAGCACTAGTGTTTTAAGGAACAGCTTAAAAAGAGAATCCTAATGTGATTTCTTTATAATGGGTGTGTTCCTTATCTTATCCTAGTGTCTAAACACTTCTCCATGGCTGGACCCCCACATAATATTCCTTTACGTGCTAAGGGGTAACTAGAGAGTGGGATAGGTTTAATAACTACCCTAACCCTAACGCGTACCCTAACGCTAACCCCTACCCTAACCCTAACACGTACCCTAATCCTAACCCGTAACCTAAACCGAGCCCTAACCCTAACACTAACCCTAACCCTAACCCTAACCCATACCCTACGCCGTACCCGAAGCCCTCCCCGAACCCGTACCCTAAGCCGTACCCTAAGCCTAACCCTAATCCTAACCCTAACCCTAGGCTACCCTTGACTGCTTCTGCCTCCAACAGATTTCCTAAGCACTAGTGTTTTAAGGAACAGCTTAAAAAGAGAATCCTAATGTGATTTCTTTATAATGGGTGTGTTCCTTATCTTATCCTAGTGTCTAAACTCTTCTCCATGGCTGGACCACCAAATAATATTCCTTTACGTGCTAAGGGGTAACTAGAGAGTGGGATAGGTTTAATATCTACCCTAACCCTAACGCGTACCCTAACGCTAACCGCTACCCTAAACCTAACACGTACACTAATCCTAACCCGTACCCTAAACCGAGCCCTAACCCTAACACTAACCCTAACCCTAACCCTAACCCGTACCCTACGCCGTACCCGAAGCCCTCCCCGAACCCGTACCCTAAGCCGTACCCTAAGCCTAACCCTAAGCCTAACCCTAACCCTAGGCTACCCTTGACTGCTTCTGCCTCCAATAGATTTCCTAAGCACTAGTGTTTTAAGGAACAGCTTAAAAAGAGAATCCTAATGTGATTTCTTTATAATGGGTGTGTTCCTTATCTTATCCTAGTGTCTAAACTCTTCTCCATGGCTGGACCCCCAAATAATATTCCTTTACGTGCTAATGTTTATCTAGAGAGTATGATAAGTTTAGTAACTACCCTAACCCTAACACGTACCCTAACCCTAACCCCTACCCTAACACTAACGCGTACCCTAACCCTAACCCCTACCCTAACCCTAACACGTACCCTAATCCTAACCCGTACCCTAAACCGAGCCCTAACCCTAACACTAACCCAAACCCTAACCCTAACCCATACCTTACGCCGTACCCGAACCCCTCCCCGAACCCGTACCCTAAGCCGTACCCTAAGCCTAACCCTATGCCTAACACTAACCCTAGGCTACCCTTGACTGCTTCTGCCTCCAATAGATTTCCTAAGCACTGGTGTTTTAAGGAACAGCTTAAAAAGAGAATCCTAATGTGATTTGTTTATAATGGGTGTGTTCCTTACCTAATCGTAGTGTCTAAACTCTTCTCCATGGCTGGACCCCCAAATAATATTCCTTTATGTGCTAAGGGGTATCTAGAGAGTGGGATAGGTTTAATCACTACCCTAACCCTAACGCGTACCCTAACCCTAACCCCTACCCTAACCCTAACACGTACCCTAATCCTAACCCGTACCCTAAACCGAGCCCTAACCCTAACACTAACCCTAACCCTAACCCTAACCCATACCCTACGCCGTACCCGAAGTCCTCCCCGAACCCGTACCCTAAGCCGTACCCTAAGCCTAACCCTAAGCCTAACCCTAACCCTAGGGTACCCTTCACTGCTTCTGCCTCCAATAGATTTCCTAAGCACTAGTGTTTTAAGGAACAGCTTAAAAAGAGAATCCTAATGTGATTTCTTTATAATGTGTGTGTTCCTTATATTATCTTAGTGTCTAAACTCTTCTCCATGGCTGGACCCCCAAATAATATTCCTCTATGTGCTAAGGGGTATCTAGAGAGTGGGATAGGTTTAATCACTACCCTAACCCTAACGCGTACCCTAACCCTAACCCCTACCCTAACCCTAACACGTACCCTAATCCTAACCCATACCCTAAACCGAGCCCTAACCCTATCACTAACCCTAACCCTAACCCTAACCCATAGCCTATGCCGTACCCGAAGCACTCCCCGAACCCGTACCCTAAGCCGTACCCTAAGCCTAACCCTAAGCCTAACACTAACCCTAGGCTACCCTTGACTGCTTCTGCCTCCAATAGATTTCCTAAGCACTGGTGTTTTAAGGAACAGCTTAAAAAGAGAATCCTAATGTGATTTGTTTATAATGGGTGTGTTCCTTACCTAATCGTAGTGTCTAAACTCTTCTCCATGGCTGGACCCCCAAATAATATTCCTTTATGTGCTAAGGGGTATCTAGAGAGTGGGATAGGTTTAATCACTACCCTAACCCTAACGCGTACCCTAACCCTAACCCCTACCCTAACCCTAACACGTACCCTAATCCTAACCCGTACCCTAAACCGAGCCCTAACCCTAACACTAACCCTAACCCTAACCCTAACCCATACCCTACGCCGTACCCGAAGCCCTCCCCGAACCCGTACCCTAAGCCGTACCCTAAGCCTAACCCTAAGCCTAACCCTAACCCTAGGGTACCCTTCACTGCTTCTGCCTCCAATAGATTTCCTAAGCACTAGTGTTTTAAGGAACAGCTTAAAAAGAGAATCCTAATGTGATTTCTTTATAATGTGTGTGTTCCTTATATTATCTTAGTGTCTAAACTCTTCTCCATGGCTGGACCCCCAAATAATATTCCTCTATGTGCTAAGGGGTATCTAGAGAGTGGGATAGGTTTAATCACTACCCTAACCCTAACGCGTACCCTAACCCTAACCCCTACCCTAACCCTAACACGTACCCTAATCCTAACCCGTACCCTAAACCGAGCCCTAACCCTAACACTAACCCTAACCCTAACCCTAACCCATAGCCTATGCCGTACCCGAAGCCCTCCCCGAACCCGTACCCTAAGCCGTACCCTAAGCCTAACCCTAAGCCTAACCCTAACCCTAGGCTACCCTTGACTGCTTCTGCCTCCAATAGATTTCCTAAGCACTAGTGTTTTAAGGAACAGATTAAAAAGAGAATCCTAATGTGATTTCTTTATAATGGGTGTTTTCCTTATCTTATCCTAGTGTCTAAACTCTTCTCCATGGCTGGACCCCCAAATAATATTCCTTTACGTGCTAAGGGGTAACTAGAGAGTGGGATAGGTTTAATAACTACCCTAACCCTAACGCGTACCCTAACGCTAACCGCTACCCTAACCCTAACAGGTACCCTAATCCTAACCCGTACCCTAAACCGAGCCCTAACCCTAACACTAACCCTAACACTAACCCTAACCCATACCCTACGCCGTACCCGAAGCCCTCCCCGAAACCGTACCCTAAGCCGTACCCTAAGCCTAAACCTAAGCCTAACCCTAACCCTAGGCTACCCTTGACTGCTTCTGCCTCCAATAGATTTCCTAAGCACTAGTGTTTTAAGGAACAGCTTAAAAAGAGAATCCTAATGTGATTTCTTTATAATGGGTGTGTTCCTTATCTAATCCTAGTGTCTAAACTCTTCTCCATGGCTGGACCCCCAAATAATATTCCTTTATGTGCTAAGGGGTATCTAGAGAGTGGGATAGGTTTAATCAATACCCTAACCCTAACGCGTACCATAACCCTAACCCCTACCCTAACCCTAACACGTACCCTAATCCTAACCCGTACCCTAAACCGAGTCCTAACCCTAACACTAACCCTAACCCTAACCCTAACCCATACCCTACGCCGTACCCGAAGCCCTCCCCGAACCCGTACCCTAAGCCGTACCCTAAGCCTAACCCTAACCCTAGGCTACCCTTGACTGCTTCTGCCTCCAATAGATTTCCTAAGCACTAGTGTTTTAAGGAACAGCTTAAAAAGAGAATCCTAATGTGATTTCTTTATAATGTGTGTGTTCCTTATATTATCTTAGTGTCTAAACTCTTCTCCATGGCTGGACCCCCAAATAATATTCCTTTACGTGCTAAGGGGTATCTAGAGAGAGGGATAGGTTTAATAACTACCCTAACCCTAACGCGTACCCTAACCCTAACCCCTAACCTAACCCTAACACGTACCCTAATCCTAACCCGTACCCTAACCCGAGCCCTAACCCTAACACTAACCCTAACCCTAACCGTAACCCATACCCTACGCCGTACCCGAAGCCCTCCCCGAAAACGTACCCTAAGCCGTACCCTAAGCCTAACCCTAAGCCTAACCGTAACCCTAGGCTACCCTTGACTGCTTCTGCCTCCAATAGATTTCCTAAGCACTAGTGTTTTAAGGAACAGCTTAAAAAGAGAATCCTAATGTGATTTCTTTATAATGGGTGTGTTCCTTATCTTATCCTAGTGTCTAAACACTTCTCCATGGCTGGACCCCCACATAATATTCCTTTACGTGCTAAGGGGTAACTAGAGAGTGGGATAGGTTTAATAACTACCCTAACCCTAATGCGTACCCTAACGCTAACCCCTACCCTAACCCTAACACGTACCCTAATCCTAACCCGTAACCTAAATCGAGCCCTAACCCTAACACTAACCCTAACCCTAACCCTAACCCATACCCTACGCCGTACCCGAAGCCCTCCCCGAACCCGTACCCTAAGCCGTACCCTAAGCCTACCCCTAAGTCTAACCCTAACCCTAGGCTACCCTTGACTGCTTCTGCCTCCAATAGATTTCCTAAGCACTAGTGTTTTAAGGAACAGCTTAAAAAGAGAATCCTAATGTGATTTCTTTATAATGTGTGTGTTCCTTATATTATCTTAGTGTCTAAACTCTTCTCCATGGCTGGACCCCCAAATAATATTCCTTTACGTGCTAAGGGGTATCTAGAGAGTGGGATAGGTTTAATAACTACCCTAACCCTAACGCGTACCCTAACCCTAACCCCTAACCTAACCCTAACACCTATCCTAATCCTAACCCGTACCCTAAACCGAGCCCTAACCCTAACACTAACCCTAACCCTAACCCTAACACATACCCTACGCCGTACAAGAAGCCCTCCCCGAAAACGTACCCTAAGCCGTACCCTAAGCCTAACCCTAAGCCTAACCCTAACCCTAGGCTACCCTTGACTGCTTCTGCCTCCAATAGATTTCCTAAGCACTAGTGTTTTAAGGAACAGCTTAAAAAGAGAATCCTAATGTGATTTCTTTATAATGGGTGTGTTCCTTATCTTATCCTAGTGTCTAAACACTTCTCCATGGCTGGACCCCCACATAATATTCCTTTACGTGCTAAGGGGTAACTAGAGAGTGGGATAGGTTTAATCACTACCCTAACCCTAATGCGTACCCTAACGCTAACCCCTACCCTAACCCTAACACGTACCCTAATCCTAACCCGTAACCTAAACCAAGCCCTAACCCTAACACTAACCCTAACCCTAACCCTAACCCATACCCTACGCCGTACCCGAAGCCCTCCCCGAACCCGTACCCTAAGCCGTACCCTTAACCTAACCCTAAGCCTAACCCTAACCCTAGGCTACCCTTCACTGCTTCTGCCTCCAATAGATTTCCTAAGCACTAGTGTTTTAAGGAACAGCTTAAAAAGAGAATCCTAATGTGATTTCTTTATAATGTGTGTGTTCCTTATATTATCTTAGTGTCTAAACTCTTCTCCATGGCTGGACCCCCAAATAATATTCCTTTACGTGCTAAGGGGTATCTAGAGAGTGGGATAGGTTTAATCACTACCCTAACCCTAACGCGTATCATAACCCTAACCCCTACCCTAACCCTAACACGTACCCTAATCCTAACCCGTACCCTAAACCGAGCCCTAACCCTAACACTAACCCTAACCCTAACCCTAACCCATACCCTACGCCGCACCCGAAGCCCTCCCCGAACCCGTACCCTAAGCCGTACCCTAAGCCTACCCCTAAGCCTAACCCTAATCCTAGGCTACCCTTCACTGCTTCTGCCTCCAATAGATTTCCTAAGCACTAGTGTTTTAAGGAACAGCTTAAAAAGAGAATCCTAATGTGATTTCTTTATAATGGGTGTGTTCCTTATCTTATCCTAGTGTCTAACCTCTTCTCCATGGCTGGACCCCCAAATAATATTCCTTTACGTGCTAAGGGGTATCTAGAGAGAGGGATAGGTTTAATAACTACCCTAACCCTAACGCGTACCCTAACCCTAACCCCTAACCTAACCCTAACACGTACCCTAATCCTAACCCGTACCCTAAACCGAGCCCTAACCCTAACACTAACCCTAACCCTAACCCTAACCCATACCTTACGCCGTACCCGAAGCCCTCCCCGAACCCGTACCCAAAGCCGTACCCTAAGCTTAACCCTAAGCCTAACCCTAACCCTAGGCTACCCTTGACTGCTTATGCCTCCAATAGATTTCCTAAGCACTAGTGTTTTAAGGAACAGCTTAAAAAGAGAATCCTAATGTGATTTCTTTATAATGGGTGTGTTCCTTATCTTATCCTAGTGTCTAAACACTTCTCCATGGCTGGACCCCCAAATAATATTCCTTTACGTGCTAAGGGGTAACTAGAGAGTGGGATAGGTTTAATAACTACCCTAACCCTAACGCGTACCCTAACGCTAACCCCTACCCTAACCCTAACACGTACCCTAATCCTAACCCGTAACCTAAACCGAGCCCTAACCCTAACACTAACCCTAACCCTAACCCTAAACCATACCCTACGCCGTACCCGAAGCCCTCCCCGAACCCGTACCCTAAGCCGTACCCTAAGCCTAACCCTAAGCCTAACCCTAACCCTAGGCTACCCTTGACTGCTTCTGCCTCCAATAGATTTCCTAAGCACTAGAGTTTTAAGGAACAGCTTAAAAAGAGAATCCTAATGTGATTTCTTTATAATGGGTGTGTTCCTTATCTGATCCTAGTGTCTAAACTCTTCTCCACGGCTGGACCCCCAAATAATATTCCTTTACGTGCTAAGGGGTATCTAGAGAGTGGGATATGTTTAATAACTACCCTAACCCTAACGCGTACACTAACCATAACCCCTACCCTAACCCTAACACGTACCCTAATCCTAACCCGTACCCTAAACCGAGCCCTAACACTAACACTAACCCTAACCCTAACCCTAACCCATACCCTACGCCGTACCCGAAGCCCTCTCCGAACCCGTACCCTAAGCCGTACCCTAAGCCTAACCCTAAGTCTAACCCTAACCCTAGGCTACCCTTGACTGTTTCTGCCTCCAACAGATTTCCTAAGCACTAGTGTTTTAAGGAACAGCTTAAAGAGAGAATCCTTATGTGATTTCTTTATAATGGGTGTGTTCCTTATCTTATCCTAGTGTCTAAACTCCTCTCCATGGCTGGACCCCCAAATAATATTCCTTTACGTGCTAAGGGGTATCTAGAGAGTGGGATATGTTTAATAACTACCCTAACCCTAACGCGTACCCTAACCCTAACCCCTACCCTAACCCTAACACGTACCCTAATCCTAACCCGTATCCTAAACCGAGCCCTAACCCTAACACTAACCCTAACCCTAACCCTAACCCATACCCTACGCCGTACCCGAAGCCCTCCCCGAAACCGTACCCTAAGCCGTACCCTAAGCCTAACCCTAAGCCTAACCCTAACCGTAGGCTACCCTTGACTGCTTTTGCCTCCAATAGATTTCCTAAGCACTAGTGTTTTAAGGAACAGCTTAAAAAGAGAATCCTAATGTGATTTCTTTATAATGGGTGTGTTCCTTATCTTATCCTAGTGTCTAAACTCTTCTCCATAGCTGGACCCCCAAATAATATTCCTTTACGTGCTAAGGGGTAACTAGAGAGTGGGATAGGTTTAATAACTACCCTAACCCTAATGCGTACCCTAACGCTAACTGCTACCCTAACCCTAACAGGTACCCTAATCCTAACCCGTACCCTAAACCGAGCCCTAACCCTAACACTAACCCTAACCCTAACCCTAACCCATACCCTATGCCGTACCCGAAGCCCTCCCCGAAACCGTACCCTAAGCCGTACCCTAAGCCTAACCCTAAGCCTAACCCTAACCCTAGGCTACCCTTGACTGCTTCTGCCTCCAATAGATTTCCTAAGCACTAGTGTTTTAAGGAACAGCTTAAAAAGAGAATCCTAATGTGATTTCTTTATAATGGGTGTGTTCCTTATCTAATCCTAGTGTCTAAACTCTTCTCCATGGCTGGAACCCCAAATAATATTACTTTATGTGCTAAGGGGTATCTAGAGAGTGGGATAGGTTTAATCACTACCCTAACCCTAACGCGTAACATAACCCTAACCCCTACCCTAACCCTAACACGTACCCTAATCCTAACCCGTACCCTAAACCGAGTCCTAACCCTAACACTAACCCTAACCCTAACCCTAACCCATACCCTACGCCGTACCCGAAGCCCTCCCCGAACCCGTACCCTAAGCCGTACCCTAAGCCTACCCCTAAGCCTAACCCTAACCCTAGGTTACCCTTGACTGCTTCTGCCTCCAATAGATTTCCTAAGCACTAGTGTTTTAAGGAACAGCTTAAAAAGAGAATCCTAATGTGATTTCTTTATAATGTGTGTGTTCCTTATATTATCTTAGTGTCTAAACTCTTCTCCATGGCTGGACCCCCAAATAATATTCCTTTACGTGCTAAGGGGTATCTAGAGAGTGGGATAGGTTTAATAACTACCCTAACCCTAACGCGTACCCTAACCCTAACCCCTAACCTAACCCTAACACGTACCCTAATCCTAACCCGTACCCTAAACCGAGCCCTAACCCTAACACTAACCCTAACCCTAACCCTAACCCATACCCTACGCCGTACCCGAAGCCCTCCCCGAACCCGTACCCTAAGCCGTACCCTAAGCCTAACCCTAATCCTAACCCTAACCCTAGGCTACCCTTGACTGCTTCTGCCTCCAACAGATTTCCTAAGCACTAGTGTTTTAAGGAACAGCTTAAAAAGAGAATCCTAATGTGATTTCTTTATAATGGGTGTGTTCCTTATCTTATCCTAGTGTCTAAACTCTTCTCCATGGCTGGACCACCAAATAATATTCCTTTACGTGCTAAGGGGTAACTAGAGAGTGGGATAGGTTTAATATCTACCCTAACCCTAACGCGTACCCTAACGCTAACCGCTACCCTAAACCTAACACGTACACTAATCCTAACCCGTACCCTAAACCGAGCCCTAACCCTAACACTAACCCTAACACTAACCCTAACCCGTACCCTACGCCGTACCCGAAGCCCTCCCCGAACCCGTACCCTAAGCCGTACCCTAAGCCTAACCCTAAGCCTAACCCTAACCCTAGGCTACCCTTGACTGCTTCTGCCTCCAATAGATTTCCTAAGCACTAGTGTTTTAAGGAACAGCTTAAAAAGAGAATCCTAATGTGATTTCTTTATAATGGGTGTGTTCCTTATCTTATCCTAGTGTCTAAACTCTTCTCCATGGCTGGACCCCCAAATAATATTCCTTTACGTGCTAAGGGGTATCTAGAGAGTGGGTTAGGTTTAATCACTACCCTAACCCTAACGCGTACCATAACCCTAACCCCTACCCTAACCCTAACACGTACCCTAATCCTAACCCGTACCCTAAACCGAGTCCTAACCCTAACACTAACCCTAACCCTAACCCTAACCCGTACCCTACGCCGTACCCGAAGCCCTCCCCGAACCCGTACCCTAAGCCGTACCCTAAGCCTAACCCTAAGCCTAACCCTAACCCTAGGCTACCCTTGACTGCTTCTGCCTCCAATAGATTTCCTAAGCACTAGTGTTTTAAGGAACAGCTTAAAAAGAGAATCCTAATGTGATTTCTTTATAATGTGTGTGTTCCTTATATTATCCTAGTGTCTAAACTCTTCTCCATGGCTGGACACCCAAATAATATTCCTTTACGTGCTAAGGGGTATCTAGAGAGAGGGATAGGTTTAATAACTACCCTAACCCTAACGCGTACCCTAACCCTAACCCCTACCCTAACCCTAACACGTACCCTAATCCTAACCCGTACCCTAAACCGAGCCCTAACCCTAACACTAACCCTAACCCTAACCCTAACCCATACCCTACGCCGTACCCGAAGCCCTCACCGAACCCGTACCCTAAGCCGTACCCTAAGCCTAACCCTAAGCCTAACCCTAACCCTAGGCTACCCTTGACTGCTTCTGCCTCCAATAGATTTCCTTAGCACTAGTGTTTTAAGGAACAGCTTAAAAAGAGAATCCTAATGTGATTTCTTTATAATGGGTGTGTTCCTTATCTTATCCTAGTGTCTAAACACTTCTCCATGGCTGGACCCCCAAATAATATTCCTTTACGTGTTAAGGGGTAACTAGAGAGTGGGATAGGTTTAATAACTACCCTAACCCTAACGCGTACCCTAACGCTAACCCCTACCCTAACCCTAACACGTACCCTAATCCTAACCCGTAACCTCAACCGAGCCCTAACCCTAACACTAACCCTAACCCTAACCCTAAACCATACCCTACGCCGTACCCGAAGCCCTCCCCGAACCCGTACCCTAAGCCGTACCCTAAGCCTAACCCTAAGCCTAACCCTAACCCTAGGCTACCCTTGACTGCTTCTGCCTCCAATAGATTTCCTAAGCACTAGAGTTTTAAGGAACAGCTTAAAAAGAGAATCCTAATGTGATTTCTTTATAATGGGTGTGTTCCTTATCTGATCCTAGTGTCTAAACTCTTCTCCATGGCTGGACCCCCAAATAATATTCCTTTACGTGCTAAGGGGTATCAAGAGAGTGGGATATGTTTAATAACTACCCTAACCCTAACGCGTACACTAACCATAACCCCTACCCTAACCCTAACACGTACCCTAATCCTAACCCGTACCCTAAACCGAGCCCTAACCCTAACACTAACCCTAACCCTAACCCTAACCCATACCCTACGCCGTACCCGAAGCCCTCCCCGAACCCGTACCCTAAGCCGTACCCTAAGCCTAACCCTAAGTCTAACCCTAACCCTAGGCTACCCTTGACTGCTTCTGCCTCCAACAGATTTCCTAAGCACTAGTGTTTTAAGGAACAGCTTAAAAAGAGAATCCTAATGTGATTTCTTTATAATGGGTGTGTTCCTTATCTTATCCTAGTGTCTAAACACTTCTCCATGGCTGGACCCCCACATAATATTCCTTTACGTGCTAAGGGGTAACTAGAGAGTGGGATAGGTTTAATAACTACCCTAACCCTAACGCGTACCCTAACGCTAACCCCTACCCTAACCCTAACACGTACCCTAATCCTAACCCGTAACCTAAACCGAGCCCTAACCCTAACACTAACCCTAACCCTAACCCTAACCCATACCCTACGCCGTACCCGAAGCCCTCCCCGAACCCGTACCCTAAGCCGTACCCTAAGCCTAACCCTAATCCTAACCCTAACCCTAGGCTACCCTTGACTGCTTCTGCCTCCAACAGATTTCCTAAGCACTAGTGTTTTAAGGAACAGCTTAAAAAGAGAATCCTAATGTGATTTCTTTATAATGGGTGTGTTCCTTATCTTATCCTAGTGTCTAAACTCTTCTCCATGGCTGGACCACCAAATAATATTCCTTTACGTGCTAAGGGGTAACTAGAGAGTGGGATAGGTTTAATATCTACCCTAACCCTAACGCGTACCCTAACGCTAACCGCTACCCTAAACCTAACACGTACACTAATCCTAACCCGTACCCTAAACCGAGCCCTAACCCTAACACTAACCCTAACCCTAACCCTAACCCGTACCCTACGCCGTACCCGAAGCCCTCCCCGAACCCGTACCCTAAGCCGTACCCTAAGCCTAACCCTAAGCCTAACCCTAACCCTAGGCTACCCTTGACTGCTTCTGCCTCCAATAGATTTCCTAAGCACTAGTGTTTTAAGGAACAGCTTAAAAAGAGAATCCTAATGTGATTTCTTTATAATGGGTGTGTTCCTTATCTTATCCTAGTGTCTAAACTCTTCTCCATGGCTGGACCCCCAAATAATATTCCTTTACGTGCTAATGTTTATCTAGAGAGTATGATAAGTTTAGTAACTACCCTAACCCTAACACGTACCCTAACCCTAACCCCTACCCTAACACTAACGCGTACCCTAACCCTAACCCCTACCCTAACCCTAACACGTACCCTAATCCTAACCCGTACCCTAAACCGAGCCCTAACCCTAACACTAACCCAAACCCTAACCCTAACCCATACCTTACGCCGTACCCGAACCCCTCCCCGAACCCGTACCCTAAGCCGTACCCTAAGCCTAACCCTATGCCTAACACTAACCCTAGGCTACCCTTGACTGCTTCTGCCTCCAATAGATTTCCTAAGCACTGGTGTTTTAAGGAACAGCTTAAAAAGAGAATCCTAATGTGATTTGTTTATAATGGGTGTGTTCCTTACCTAATCGTAGTGTCTAAACTCTTCTCCATGGCTGGACCCCCAAATAATATTCCTTTATGTGCTAAGGGGTATCTAGAGAGTGGGATAGGTTTAATCACTACCCTAACCCTAACGCGTACCCTAACCCTAACCCCTACCCTAACCCTAACACGTACCCTAATCCTAACCCGTACCCTAAACCGAGCCCTAACCCTAACACTAACCCTAACCCTAACCCTAACCCATACCCTACGCCGTACCCGAAGTCCTCCCCGAACCCGTACCCTAAGCCGTACCCTAAGCCTAACCCTAAGCCTAACCCTAACCCTAGGGTACCCTTCACTGCTTCTGCCTCCAATAGATTTCCTAAGCACTAGTGTTTTAAGGAACAGCTTAAAAAGAGAATCCTAATGTGATTTCTTTATAATGTGTGTGTTCCTTATATTATCTTAGTGTCTAAACTCTTCTCCATGGCTGGACCCCCAAATAATATTCCTCTATGTGCTAAGGGGTATCTAGAGAGTGGGATAGGTTTAATCACTACCCTAACCCTAACGCGTACCCTAACCCTAACCCCTACCCTAACCCTAACACGTACCCTAATCCTAACCCATACCCTAAACCGAGCCCTAACCCTATCACTAACCCTAACCCTAACCCTAACCCATAGCCTATGCCGTACCCGAAGCACTCCCCGAACCCGTACCCTAAGCCGTACCCTAAGCCTAACCCTAAGCCTAACACTAACCCTAGGCTACCCTTGACTGCTTCTGCCTCCAATAGATTTCCTAAGCACTGGTGTTTTAAGGAACAGCTTAAAAAGAGAATCCTAATGTGATTTGTTTATAATGGGTGTGTTCCTTACCTAATCGTAGTGTCTAAACTCTTCTCCATGGCTGGACCCCCAAATAATATTCCTTTATGTGCTAAGGGGTATCTAGAGAGTGGGAT
Source organism: Balaenoptera physalus (assembly GCF_965194825.1). Lineage (NCBI taxonomy): Eukaryota > Metazoa > Chordata > Mammalia > Artiodactyla > Balaenopteridae > Balaenoptera > Balaenoptera physalus. The sequence continues at coordinate 171,747 of NW_028126449.1, read as the reverse complement.
AGGTTTAATCACTACCCTAACCCTAACGCGTACCCTAACCCTAACCCCTACCCTAACCCTAACACGTACCCTAATCCTAACCCGTACCCTAAACCGAGCCCTAACCCTAACACTAACCCTAACCCTAACCCTAACCCATACCCTACGCCGTACCCGAAGCCCTCCCCGAACCCGTACCCTAAGCCGTACCCTAAGCCTAACCCTAAGCCTAACCCTAACCCTAGGGTACCCTTCACTGCTTCTGCCTCCAATAGATTTCCTAAGCACTAGTGTTTTAAGGAACAGCTTAAAAAGAGAATCCTAATGTGATTTCTTTATAATGTGTGTGTTCCTTATATTATCTTAGTGTCTAAACTCTTCTCCATGGCTGGACCCCCAAATAATATTCCTCTATGTGCTAAGGGGTATCTAGAGAGTGGGATAGGTTTAATCACTACCCTAACCCTAACGCGTACCCTAACCCTAACCCCTACCCTAACCCTAACACGTACCCTAATCCTAACCCGTACCCTAAACCGAGCCCTAACCCTAACACTAACCCTAACCCTAACCCTAACCCATAGCCTATGCCGTACCCGAAGCCCTCCCCGAACCCGTACCCTAAGCCGTACCCTAAGCCTAACCCTAAGCCTAACCCTAACCCTAGGCTACCCTTGACTGCTTCTGCCTCCAATAGATTTCCTAAGCACTAGTGTTTTAAGGAACAGATTAAAAAGAGAATCCTAATGTGATTTCTTTATAATGGGTGTTTTCCTTATCTTATCCTAGTGTCTAAACTCTTCTCCATGGCTGGACCCCCAAATAATATTCCTTTACGTGCTAAGGGGTAACTAGAGAGTGGGATAGGTTTAATAACTACCCTAACCCTAACGCGTACCCTAACGCTAACCGCTACCCTAACCCTAACAGGTACCCTAATCCTAACCCGTACCCTAAACCGAGCCCTAACCCTAACACTAACCCTAACACTAACCCTAACCCATACCCTACGCCGTACCCGAAGCCCTCCCCGAAACCGTACCCTAAGCCGTACCCTAAGCCTAAACCTAAGCCTAACCCTAACCCTAGGCTACCCTTGACTGCTTCTGCCTCCAATAGATTTCCTAAGCACTAGTGTTTTAAGGAACAGCTTAAAAAGAGAATCCTAATGTGATTTCTTTATAATGGGTGTGTTCCTTATCTAATCCTAGTGTCTAAACTCTTCTCCATGGCTGGACCCCCAAATAATATTCCTTTATGTGCTAAGGGGTATCTAGAGAGTGGGATAGGTTTAATCAATACCCTAACCCTAACGCGTACCATAACCCTAACCCCTACCCTAACCCTAACACGTACCCTAATCCTAACCCGTACCCTAAACCGAGTCCTAACCCTAACACTAACCCTAACCCTAACCCTAACCCATACCCTACGCCGTACCCGAAGCCCTCCCCGAACCCGTACCCTAAGCCGTACCCTAAGCCTAACCCTAACCCTAGGCTACCCTTGACTGCTTCTGCCTCCAATAGATTTCCTAAGCACTAGTGTTTTAAGGAACAGCTTAAAAAGAGAATCCTAATGTGATTTCTTTATAATGTGTGTGTTCCTTATATTATCTTAGTGTCTAAACTCTTCTCCATGGCTGGACCCCCAAATAATATTCCTTTACGTGCTAAGGGGTATCTAGAGAGAGGGATAGGTTTAATAACTACCCTAACCCTAACGCGTACCCTAACCCTAACCCCTAACCTAACCCTAACACGTACCCTAATCCTAACCCGTACCCTAACCCGAGCCCTAACCCTAACACTAACCCTAACCCTAACCGTAACCCATACCCTACGCCGTACCCGAAGCCCTCCCCGAAAACGTACCCTAAGCCGTACCCTAAGCCTAACCCTAAGCCTAACCGTAACCCTAGGCTACCCTTGACTGCTTCTGCCTCCAATAGATTTCCTAAGCACTAGTGTTTTAAGGAACAGCTTAAAAAGAGAATCCTAATGTGATTTCTTTATAATGGGTGTGTTCCTTATCTTATCCTAGTGTCTAAACACTTCTCCATGGCTGGACCCCCACATAGTATTCCTTTACGTGCTAAGGGGTAACTAGAGAGTGGGATAGCTTTAATAACTACCCTAACCCTAATGCGTACCCTAACGCTAACCCCTACCCTAACCCTAACACGTACCCTAATCCTAACCCGTAACCTAAATCGAGCCCTAACCCTAACACTAACCCTAACCCTAACCCTAACCCATACCCTACGCCGTACCCGAAGCCCTCCCCGAACCCGTACCCTAAGCCGTACCCTAAGCCTACCCCTAAGTCTAACCCTAACCCTAGGCTACCCTTGACTGCTTCTGCCTCCAATAGATTTCCTAAGCACTAGTGTTTTAAGGAACAGCTTAAAAAGAGAATCCTAATGTGATTTCTTTATAATGTGTGTGTTCCTTATATTATCTTAGTGTCTAAACTCTTCTCCATGGCTGGACCCCCAAATAATATTCCTTTACGTGCTAAGGGGTATCTAGAGAGTGGGATAGGTTTAATAACTACCCTAACCCTAACGCGTACCCTAACCCTAACCCCTAACCTAACCCTAACACCTATCCTAATCCTAACCCGTACCCTAAACCGAGCCCTAACCCTAACACTAACCCTAACCCTAACCCTAACACATACCCTACGCCGTACAAGAAGCCCTCCCCGAAAACGTACCCTAAGCCGTACCCTAAGCCTAACCCTAAGCCTAACCCTAACCCTAGGCTACCCTTGACTGCTTCTGCCTCCAATAGATTTCCTAAGCACTAGTGTTTTAAGGAACAGCTTAAAAAGAGAATCCTAATGTGATTTCTTTATAATGGGTGTGTTCCTTATCTTATCCTAGTGTCTAAACACTTCTCCATGGCTGGACCCCCACATAATATTCCTTTACGTGCTAAGGGGTAACTAGAGAGTGGGATAGGTTTAATCACTACCCTAACCCTAATGCGTACCCTAACGCTAACCCCTACCCTAACCCTAACACGTACCCTAATCCTAACCCGTAACCTAAACCAAGCCCTAACCCTAACACTAACCCTAACCCTAACCCTAACCCATACCCTACGCCGTACCCGAAGCCCTCCCCGAACCCGTACCCTAAGCCGTACCCTTAACCTAACCCTAAGCCTAACCCTAACCCTAGGCTACCCTTCACTGCTTCTGCCTCCAATAGATTTCCTAAGCACTAGTGTTTTAAGGAACAGCTTAAAAAGAGAATCCTAATGTGATTTCTTTATAATGTGTGTGTTCCTTATATTATCTTAGTGTCTAAACTCTTCTCCATGGCTGGACCCCCAAATAATATTCCTTTACGTGCTAAGGGGTATCTAGAGAGTGGGATAGGTTTAATCACTACCCTAACCCTAACGCGTATCATAACCCTAACCCCTACCCTAACCCTAACACGTACCCTAATCCTAACCCGTACCCTAAACCGAGCCCTAACCCTAACACTAACCCTAACCCTAACCCTAACCCATACCCTACGCCGCACCCGAAGCCCTCCCCGAACCCGTACCCTAAGCCGTACCCTAAGCCTACCCCTAAGCCTAACCCTAATCCTAGGCTACCCTTCACTGCTTCTGCCTCCAATAGATTTCCTAAGCACTAGTGTTTTAAGGAACAGCTTAAAAAGAGAATCCTAATGTGATTTCTTTATAATGGGTGTGTTCCTTATCTTATCCTAGTGTCTAACCTCTTCTCCATGGCTGGACCCCCAAATAATATTCCTTTACGTGCTAAGGGGTATCTAGAGAGAGGGATAGGTTTAATAACTACCCTAACCCTAACGCGTACCCTAACCCTAACCCCTAACCTAACCCTAACACGTACCCTAATCCTAACCCGTACCCTAAACCGAGCCCTAACCCTAACACTAACCCTAACCCTAACCCTAACCCATACCTTACGCCGTACCCGAAGCCCTCCCCGAACCCGTACCCAAAGCCGTACCCTAAGCTTAACCCTAAGCCTAACCCTAACCCTAGGCTACCCTTGACTGCTTCTGCCTCCAATAGATTTCCTAAGCACTAGTGTTTTAAGGAACAGCTTAAAAAGAGAATCCTAATGTGATTTCTTTATAATGGGTGTGTTCCTTATCTTATCCTAGTGTCTAAACACTTCTCCATGGCTGGACCCCCAAATAATATTCCTTTACGTGCTAAGGGGTAACTAGAGAGTGGGATAGGTTTAATAACTACCCTAACCCTAACGCGTACCCTAACGCTAACCCCTACCCTAACCCTAACACGTACCCTAATCCTAACCCGTAACCTAAACCGAGCCCTAACCCTAACACTAACCCTAACCCTAACCCTAAACCATACCCTACGCCGTACCCGAAGCCCTCCCCGAACCCGTACCCTAAGCCGTACCCTAAGCCTAACCCTAAGCCTAACCCTAACCCTAGGCTACCCTTGACTGCTTCTGCCTCCAATAGATTTCCTAAGCACTAGAGTTTTAAGGAACAGCTTAAAAAGAGAATCCTAATGTGATTTCTTTATAATGGGTGTGTTCCTTATCTGATCCTAGTGTCTAAACTCTTCTCCACGGCTGGACCCCCAAATAATATTCCTTTACGTGCTAAGGGGTATCTAGAGAGTGGGATATGTTTAATAACTACCCTAACCCTAACGCGTACACTAACCATAACCCCTACCCTAACCCTAACACGTACCCTAATCCTAACCCGTACCCTAAACCGAGCCCTAACACTAACACTAACCCTAACCCTAACCCTAACCCATACCCTACGCCGTACCCGAAGCCCTCTCCGAACCCGTACCCTAAGCCGTACCCTAAGCCTAACCCTAAGTCTAACACTAACCCTAGGCTACCCTTGACTGCTTCTGCCTCCAACAGATTTCCTAAGCACTAGTGTTTTAAGGAACAGCTTAAAGAGAGAATCCTTATGTGATTTCTTTATAATGGGTGTGTTCCTTATCTTATCCTAGTGTCTAAACTCCTCTCCATGGCTGGACCCCCAAATAATATTCCTTTACGTGCTAAGGGGTATCTAGAGAGTGGGATATGTTTAATAACTACCCTAACCCTAACGCGTACCCTAACCCTAACCCCTACCCTAACCCTAACACGTACCCTAATCCTAACCCGTATCCTAAACCGAGCCCTAACCCTAACACTAACCCTAACCCTAACCCTAACCCATACCCTACGCCGTACCCGAAGCCCTCCCCGAAACCGTACCCTAAGCCGTACCCTAAGCCTAACCCTAAGCCTAACCCTAACCGTAGGCTACCCTTGACTGCTTTTGCCTCCAATAGATTTCCTAAGCACTAGTGTTTTAAGGAACAGCTTAAAAAGAGAATCCTAATGTGATTTCTTTATAATGGGTGTGTTCCTTATCTTATCCTAGTGTCTAAACTCTTCTCCATAGCTGGACCCCCAAATAATATTCCTTTACGTGCTAAGGGGTAACTAGAGAGTGGGATAGGTTTAATAACTACCCTAACCCTAATGCGTACCCTAACGCTAACTGCTACCCTAACCCTAACAGGTACCCTAATCCTAACCCGTACCCTAAACCGAGCCCTAACCCTAACACTAACCCTAACCCTAACCCTAACCCATACCCTATGCCGTACCCGAAGCCCTCCCCGAAACCGTACCCTAAGCCGTACCCTAAGCCTAACCCTAAGCCTAACCCTAACCCTAGGCTACCCTTGACTGCTTCTGCCTCCAATAGATTTCCTAAGCACTAGTGTTTTAAGGAACAGCTTAAAAAGAGAATCCTAATGTGATTTCTTTATAATGGGTGTGTTCCTTACCTAATCCTAGTGTCTAAACTCTTCTCCATGGCTGGACCCCCAAATAATATTCCTTTACGTGTTAATGTTTACCTAGAGAGTATGATAGGTTTAGTAACTACCCTAACCCTAACACGTACCCTAACCCTAACCCCTACCCTAACACTAACGCGTACCCTAACCCTAACCCCTACCCTAACCCTAACACGTACCCTAATCCTAACCCGTACCCTAAACCGAGCCCTAACCCTAACACTAACCCTAACCCTAACCCTAACCCATACCCTACGCCGTACCCGAAGCCCTCCCCGAACCCGTACCCTAAGACTAACCCTAAGCCTAACCCTAACCCTAGGCTACCCTTGACTGCTTCTGCCTCCAATAGATTTCCTAAGCACTAGTGTTTTAAGGAACAGCTTAAAAAGAGAATCCTAATGTGATTTCTTTATAATGGGTGTGTTCCTTATCTTATCCTAGTGTCTAAACACTTCTCCATGGCTGGACCCCCAAATAATATTCCTTTACGTGCTAAGGGGTAACTAGAGAGTGGGATAGGTTTAATAACTACCCTAACCCTAACGCGTACCCTAACGCTAACCCCTACCCTAACCCTAACACGTACCCTAATCCTAACCCGTAACCTAAACCGAGCCCTAACCCTAACACTAACCCTAACCCTAACCCTAAACCATACCCTACGCCGTACCCGAAGCCCTCCCCGAACCCGTACCCTAAGCCGTACCCTAAGCCTAACCCTAAGCCTAACCCTAACCCTAGGCTACCCTTGACTGCTTCTGCCTCCAATAGATTTCCTAAGCACTAGAGTTTTAAGGAACAGCTTAAAAAGAGAATCCTAATGTGATTTCTTTATAATGGGTGTGTTCCTTATCTGATCCTAGTGTCTAAACTCTTCTCCATGGCTGGACCCCCAAATAATATTCCTTTACGTGCTAAGGGGTATCAAGAGAGTGGGATATGTTTAATAACTACCCTAACCCTAACGCGTACACTAACCATAACCCCTACCCTAACCCTAACACGTACCCTAATCCTAACCCGTACCCTAAACCGAGCCCTAACCCTAACACTAACCCTAACCCTAACCCTAACCCATACCCTACGCCGTACCCGAAGCCCTCCCCGAACCCGTACCCTAAGCCGTACCCTAAGCCTAACCCTAAGTCTAACCCTAACCCTAGGCTACCCTTGACTGCTTCTGCCTCCAACAGATTTCCTAAGCACTAGTGTTTTAAGGAACAGCTTAAAAAGAGAATCCTAATGTGATTTCTTTATAATGGGTGTGTTCCTTATCTTATCCTAGTGTCTAAACACTTCTCCATGGCTGGACCCCCACATAATATTCCTTTACGTGCTAAGGGGTAACTAGAGAGTGGGATAGGTTTAATAACTACCCTAACCCTAACGCGTACCCTAACGCTAACCCCTACCCTAACCCTAACACGTACCCTAATCCTAACCCGTAACCTAAACCGAGCCCTAACCCTAACACTAACCCTAACCCTAACCCTAACCCATACCCTACGCCGTACCCGAAGCCCTCCCCGAACCCGTACCCTACGCCGTACCCTAAGCCTAACCCTAATCCTAACCCTAACCCTAGGCTACCCTTGACTGCTTCTGCCTCCAACAGATTTCCTAAGCACTAGTGTTTTAAGGAACAGCTTAAAAAGAGAATCCTAATGTGATTTCTTTATAATGGGTGTGTTCCTTATCTTATCCTAGTGTCTAAACTCTTCTCCATGGCTGGACCACCAAATAATATTCCTTTACGTGCTAAGGGGTAACTAGAGAGTGGGATAGGTTTAATATCTACCCTAACCCTAACGCGTACCCTAACGCTAACCGCTACCCTAAACCTAACACGTACACTAATCCTAACCCGTACCCTAAACCGAGCCCTAACCCTAACACTAACCCTAACCCTAACCCTAACCCGTACCCTACGCCGTACCCGAAGCCCTCCCCGAACCCGTACCCTAAGCCGTACCCTAAGCCTAACCCTAAGCCTAACCCTAACCCTAGGCTACCCTTGACTGCTTCTGCCTCCAATAGATTTCCTAAGCACTAGTGTTTTAAGGAACAGCTTAAAAAGAGAATCCTAATGTGATTTCTTTATAATGGGTGTGTTCCTTATCTTATCCTAGTGTCTAAACTCTTCTCCATGGCTGGACCCCCAAATAATATTCCTTTACGTGCTAATGTTTATCTAGAGAGTATGATAGGTTTAGTAACTACCCTAACCCTAACACGTACCCTAACCCTAACCCCTACCCTAACACTAACGCGTACCCTAACCCTAACCCCTACCCTAACCCTAACACGTACCCTAATCCTAACCCGTACCCTAAACCGAGCCCTAACCCTAACACTAACCCAAACCCTAACCCTAACCCATACCTTACGCCGTACCCGAACCCCTCCCCGAACCCGTACCCTAAGCCGTACCCTAAGCCTAACCCTATGCCTAACACTAACCCTAGGCTACCCTTGACTGCTTCTGCCTCCAATAGATTTCCTAAGCACTGGTGTTTTAAGGAACAGCTTAAAAAGAGAATCCTAATGTGATTTGTTTATAATGGGTGTGTTCCTTACCTAATCGTAGTGTCTAAACTCTTCTCCATGGCTGGACCCCCAAATAATATTCCTTTATGTGCTAAGGGGTATCTAGAGAGTGGGATAGGTTTAATCACTACCCTAACCCTAACGCGTACCCTAACCCTAACCCCTACCCTAACCCTAACACGTACCCTAATCCTAACCCGTACCCTAAACCGAGCCCTAACCTTAACACTAACCCTAACCCTAACCCTAACCCATACCCTACGCCGTACCCGAAGCCCTCCCCGAACCCGTACCCTAAGCCGTACCCTAAGCCTAACCCTAAGCCTAACCCTAACCCTAGGGTACCCTTCACTGCTTCTGCCTCCAATAGATTTCCTAAGCACTAGTGTTTTAAGGAACAGCTTAAAAAGAGAATCCTAATGTGATTTCTTTATAATGTGTGTGTTCCTTATATTATCTTAGTGTCTAAACTCTTCTCCATGGCTGGACCCCCAAATAATATTCCTCTATGTGCTAAGGGGTATCTAGAGAGTGGGATAGGTTTAATCACTACCCTAACCCTAACGCGTACCCTAACCCTAACCCCTACCCTAACCCTAACACGTACCCTAATCCTAACCCGTACCCTAAACCGAGCCCTAACCCTAACACTAACCCTAACCCTAACCCTAACCCATAGCCTATGCCGTACCCGAAGCCCTCCCCGAACCCGTACCCTAAGCCGTACCCTAAGCCTAACCCTAAGCCTAACCCTAACCCTAGGCTACCCTTGACTGCTTCTGCCTCCAATAGATTTCCTAAGCACTAGTGTTTTAAGGAACAGCTTAAAAAGAGAATCCTAATGTGATTTCTTTATAATGTGTGTGTTCCTTATATTATCTTAGTGTCTAAACTCTTCTCCATGGCTGGACCCCCAAATAATATTCCTTTACGTGCTAAGGGGTATCTAGAGAGAGGGATAGGTTTAATAACTACCCTAACCCTAACGCGTACCCTAACCCTAACCCCTAACCTAACCCTAACACGTACCCTAATCCTAACCCGTACCCTAACCCGAGCCCTAACCCTAACACTAACCCTAACCCTAACCCTAACCCATACCCTACGCCGTACCCGAAGCCCTCCCCGAAAACGTACCCTAAGCCGTACCCTAAGCCTAACCCTAAGCCTAACCGTAACCCTAGGCTACCCTTGACTGCTTCTGCCTCCAATAGATTTCCTAAGCACTAGTGTTTTAAGGAACAGCTTAAAAAGAGAATCCTAATGTGATTTCTTTATAATGGGTGTGTTCCTTATCTTATCCTAGTGTCTAAACACTTCTCCATGGCTGGACCCCCACATAATATTCCTTTACGTGCTAAGGGGTAACTAGAGAGTGGGATAGGTTTAATAACTACCCTAACCCTAATGCGTACCCTAACGCTAACCCCTACCCTAACCCTAACACGTACCCTAATCCTAACCCGTAACCTAAATCGAGCCCTAACCCTAACACTAACCCTAACCCTAACCCTAACCCATACCCTACGCCGTACCCGAAGCCCTCCCCGAACCCGTACCCTAAGCCGTACCCTTAACCTAACCCTAAGCCTAACCCTAACCCTAGGCTACCCTTGACTGCTTCTGCCTCCAATAGATTTCCTAAGCACTAGTGTTTTAAGGAACAGCTTAAAAAGAGAATCCTAATGTGATTTCTTTATAATGTGTGTGTTCCTTATATTATCTTAGTGTCTAAATTCTTCTCCATGGCTGGACCCCCAAATAATATTACTTTACGTGCTAAGGGGTATCTAGAGAGAGGGATAGGTTTAATAACTACCCTAACCCTAACGCGTACCCTAACCCTAACCCCTAACCTAACCCTAACACGTACCCTAATCCTAACCCGTACCCTAAACCGAGCCCTAACCCTAACACTAACCCTAACCCTAACCCATACCCTACGCCGTACCCGAAGCCCTCCCCGAACCCGTACCCTAAGCCGTACCCTAAGCCTACCCCTAAGTCTAACACTAACCCTAGGCTACCCTTGACTGCTTCTGCCTCCAATAGATTTCCTAAGCACTAGTGTTTTAAGGAACAGCTTAAAAAGAGAATCCTAATGTGATTTCTTTATAATGTGTGTGTTCCTTATATTATCTTAGTGTCTAAACTCTTCTCCATGGCTGGACCCCCAAATAATATTCCTTTACGTGCTAAGGGGTATGTAGAGAGTGGGATAGGTTTAATAACTACCCTAACCCTAACGCGTACCCTAACCCTAACCCCTAACCTAACCCTAACACGTACCCTAATCCTAACCCGTACCCTAAACCGAGCCCTAACCCTAACACTAACCCTAACCCTAACCCTAACCCATACCCTACGCCGTACAAGAAGCCCTCCCCGAAAACGTACCCTAAGCTGTACCCTAAGCCTAACCCTAAGCCTAACCCTAACCCTAGGCTACCCTTGACTGCTTCTGCCTCCAATAGATTTCCTAAGCACTAGTGTTTTAAGGAACAGCTTAAAAAGAGAATCCTAATGTGATTTCTTTATAATGGGTGTGTTCCTTATCTTATCCTAGTGTCTAAACACTTCTCCATGGCTGGACCCCCACATAATATTCCTTTACGTGCTAAGGGGTAACTAGAGAGTGGGATAGGTTTAATCACTACCCTAACCCTAATGCGTACCCTAACGCTAACCCCTACCCTAACCCTAACACGTACCCTAATCCTAACCCGTAACCTAAACCAAGCCCTAACCCTAACACTAACCCTAACCCTAACCCTAACCCATACCCTACGCCGTACCCGAAGCCCTCCCCGAACCCGTACCCTAAGCCGTACCCTTAACCTAACCCTAAGCCTAACCCTAACCCTAGGCTACCCTTGACTGCTTCTGCCTCCAATAGATTTCCTAAGCACTAGTGTTTTAAGGAACAGCTTAAAAAGAGAATCCTAATGTGATTTCTTTATAATGTGTGTGTTCCTTATATTATCTTAGTGTCTAAACTCTTCTCCATGGCTGGACCCCCAAATAATATTCCTTTACGTGCTAAGGGGTATCTAGAGAGTGGGATAGGTTTAATCACTACCCTAACCCTAACGCGTATCATAACCCTAACCCCTACCCTAACCCTAACACGTACCCTAATCCTAACCCGTACCCTAAACCGAGCCCTAACCCTAACACTAACCCTAACCCTAACCCTAACCCATACCCTACGCCGCACCCGAAGCCCTCCCCGAACCCGTACCCTAAGCCGTACCCTAAGCCTACCCCTAAGCCTAACCCTAATCCTAGGCTACCCTTCACTGCTTCTGCCTCCAATAGATTTCCTAAGCACTAGTGTTTTAAGGAACAGCTTAAAAAGAGAATCCTAATGTGATTTCTTTATAATGTGTGTGTTCCTTATATTATCTTAGTGTCTAAACTCTTCTCCATGGCTGGACCCCCAAATAATATTCCTTTACGTGCTAAGGGGTATCTAGAAAGTGGGATAGGTTTAATAACTACCCTAACCCTAACGCGTACCCTAACCCTAACCCCTACCATAACCCTCACACGTACCCTAAACCTAACCCGTACCCTAAACCGAGCCCTAACCCTAACACTAACCCTAACCCTAACCCTAACCCATACCCTACGCCGTACCCGAACCCCTCCCCGAACCCGTACCCTAAGCCGTACCCTAAGCCTAACCCTAAGCCTAACCCTAACCCTAGGCTACCCTTGACTGCTTCTGCCTCCAATATATTTCCTAAGCACTAGAGTTTTAAGGAACAGCTTAAAAAGAGAATCCTAATGTGATTTCTTTATAATGGGTGTGTTCCTTATCTGATCCTAGTGTCTAAACTCTTCTCCATGGCTGGACCCCCAAATAATATTCCTTTACGTGCTAAGGGGTATCTAGAGAGTGGGATATGTTTAATAACTACCCTAACCCTAACGCGTACCCTAACCCTAACCCCTACCCTAACCCTAACCCCTACCCTAACCCTAACACGTACCCTAATCCTAACCCGTACCCTAAACCGAGCCCTAACCCTAACACTAACCCTAACCCTAACCCTAACCCATACCCTACGCCGTACCCGAAGCCCTCCCCGAACCCGTACCCTAAGCCGTACCCTAAGCCTAACCCTAAGCCTAACCCTAACCGTAGGCTACCCTTGACTGCTTTTGCCTCCAATAGATTTCCTAAGCACTAGTGTTTTAAGGAACAGCTTAAAAAGAGAATCCTAATGTGATTTCTTTATAATGGGTGTGTTCATTATCTTATCCTAGTGTCTAACCTCTTCTCCATGGCTGGACCCCCAAATAATATTCCTTTACGTGCTAAGGGGTAACTAGAGAGTGGGATAGGTTTAATAACTACCCTAACCCTAACGCGTACCCTAACGCTAACCGCTACCCTAACCCTAACAGGTACCCTAATCCTAACCCGTACCCTAAACCGAGCCCTAACCCTAACACTAACCCTAACACTAACCCTAACCCATACCCTACGCCGTACCCGAAGCCCTCCCCGAAACCGTACCCTAAGCCGTACCCTAAGCCTAAACCTAAGCCTAACCCTAACCCTAGGCTACCCTTGACTGCTTCTGCCTCCAATAGATTTCCTAAGCACTAGTGTTTTAAGGAACAGCTTAAAAAGAGAATCCTAATGTGATTTCTTTATAATGGGTGTGTTCCTTATCTAATCCTAGTGTCTAAACTCTTCTCCATGGCTGGACCCCCAAATAATATTCCTTTATGTGCTAAGGGGTATCTAGAGAGTGGGATAGGTTTAATCACTACCCTAACCCTAACGCGTACCATAACCCTAACCCCTACCCTAACCCTAACACGTACCCTAATCCTAACCCGTACCCTAAACCGAGTCCTAACCCTAACACTAACCCTAACCCTAACCCTAACCCATACCCTACGCCGTACCCGAAGCCCTCCCCGAACCCGTACCCTAAGCCGTACCCTAAGCCTAACCCTAAGCCTAACCCTAACCCTAGGCTACCCTTGAATTCTTCTGCCTCCAATAGATTTCCTAAGCACTAGTGTTTTAAGGAACAGCTTAAAAAGAGAATCCTAATGTGATTTCTTTATAATGTGTGTGTTCCTTATATTATCTTAGTGTCTAAACTCTTCTCCATGGCTGGACACCCAAATAATATTCCTTTACGTGCTAAGGGGTATCTAGAGAGAGGGATAGGTTTAATAACTACCCTAACCCTAACGCGTACCCTAACCCTAACCCCTAACCTAACCCTAACACGTACCCTAATCCTAACCCGTACCCTAAACCGAGCCCTAACCCTAACACTAACCCTAACCCTAACCCTAACCCATACCTTACGCCGTACCCGAAGCCCTCCCCGAACCCGTACCCAAAGCCATACCCTAAGCTTAACCCTAAGCCTAACCCTAACCCTAGGCTACCCTTGACTGCTTCTGCCTCCAATAGATTTCCTAAGCACTAGTGTTTTAAGGAACAGCTTAAAAAGAGAATCCTAATGTGATTTCTTTATAATGGGTGTGTTCCTTATCTTATCCTAGTGTCTAAACACTTCTCCATGGCTGGACCCCCAAATAATATTCCTTTACGTGCTAAGGGGTAACTAGAGAGTGGGATAGGTTTAATAACTACCCTAACCCTAACGCGTACCCTAACGCTAACCCCTACCCTAACCCTAACACGTACCCTAATCCTAACCCGTAACCTAAACCGAGCCCTAACCCTAACACTAACCCTAACCCTAACCCTAAACCATACCCTACGCCGTACCCGAAGCCCTCCCCGAACCCGTACCCTAAGCCGTACCCTAAGCCTAACCCTAAGCCTAACCCTAACCCTAGGCTACCCTTGACTGCTTCTGCCTCCAATAGATTTCCTAAGCACTAGAGTTTTAAGAAACAGCTTAAAAAGAGAATCCTAATGTGATTTCTTTATAATGGGTGTGTTCCTTATCTGATCCTAGTGTCTAAACTCTTCTCCACGGCTGGACCCCCAAATAATATTCCTTTACGTGCTAAGGGGTATCTAGAGAGTGGGATATGTTTAATAACTACCCTAACCCTAACGCGTACACTAACCATAACCCCTACCCTAACCCTAACACGTACCCTAACCCTAACCCCTACCCTAACACTAACGCGTACCCTAACCCTAACCCCTACCCTAACCCTAACACGTACCCTAATCCTAACCCGTACCCTAAACCGAGCCCTAACCCTAACACTAACCCAAACCCTAACCCTAACCCATACCTTACGCCGTACCCGAACCCCTCCCCGAACCCGTACCCTAAGCCGTACCCTAAGCCTAACCCTATGCCTAACACTAACCCTAGGCTACCCTTGACTGCTTCTGCCTCCAATAGATTTCCTAAGCACTGGTGTTTTAAGGAACAGCTTAAAAAGAGAATCCTAATGTGATTTGTTTATAATGGGTGTGTTCCTTACCTAATCGTAGTGTCTAAACTCTTCTCCATGGCTGGACCCCCAAATAATATTCCTTTATGTGCTAAGGGGTATCTAGAGAGTGGGATAGGTTTAATCACTACCCTAACCCTAACGCGTACCCTAACCCTAACCCCTACCCTAACCCTAACACGTACCCTAATCCTAACCCGTACCCTAAACCGAGCCCTAACCTTAACACTAACCCTAACCCTAACCCTAACCCATACCCTACGCCGTACCCGAAGCCCTCCCCGAACCCGTACCCTAAGCCGTACCCTAAGCCTAACCCTAAGCCTAACCCTAACCCTAGGGTACCCTTCACTGCTTCTGCCTCCAATAGATTTCCTAAGCACTAGTGTTTTAAGGAACAGCTTAAAAAGAGAATCCTAATGTGATTTCTTTATAATGTGTGTGTTCCTTATATTATCTTAGTGTCTAAATTCTTCTCCATGGCTGGACCCCCAAATAATATTCCTCTATGTGCTAAGGGGTATCTAGAGAGTGGGATAGGTTTAATCACTACCCTAACCCTAACGCGTACCCTAACCCTAACCCCTACCCTAACCCTAACACGTACCCTAATCCTAACCCGTACCCTAAACCGAGCCCTAACCCTAACACTAACCCTAACCCTAACCCTAACCCATAGCCTATGCCGTACCCGAAGCCCTCCCCGAACCCGTACCCTAAGCCGTACCCTAAGCCTAACCCTAAGCCTAACCCTAACCCTAGGCTACCCTTGACTGCTTCTGCCTCCAATAGATTTCCTAAGCACTAGTGTTTTAAGGAACAGATTAAAAAGAGAATCCTAATGTGATTTCTTTATAATGGGTGTTTTCCTTATCTTATCCTAGTGTCTAAACTCTTCTCCATGGCTGGACCCCCAAATAATATTCCTTTACGTGCTAAGGGGTAACTAGAGAGTGGGATAGGTTTAATAACTACCCTAACCCTAACGCGTACCCTAACGCTAACCGCTACCCTAACCCTAACAGGTACCCTAATCCTAACCCGTACCCTAAACCGAGCCCTAACCCTAACACTAACCCTAACACTAACCCTAACCCATACCCTACGCCGTACCCGAAGCCCTCCCCGAAACCGTACCCTAAGCCGTACCCTAAGCCTAAACCTAAGCCTAACCCTAACCCTAGGCTACCCTTGACTGCTTCTGCCTCCAATAGATTTCCTAAGCACTAGTGTTTTAAGGAACAGCTTAAAAAGAGAATCCTAATGTGATTTCTTTATAATGGGTGTGTTCCTTATCTAATCCTAGTGTCTAAACTCTTCTCCATGGCTGGACCCCCAAATAATATTCCTTTATGTGCTAAGGGGTATCTAGAGAGTGGGATAGGTTTAATCACTACCCTAACCCTAACGCGTACCATAACCCTAACCCCTACCCTAACCCTAACACGTACCCTAATCCTAACCCGTACCCTAAACCGAGTCCTAACCCTAACACTAACCCTAACCCTAACCCTAACCCATACCCTACGCCGTACCCGAAGCCCTCCCCGAACCCGTACCCTAAGCCGTACCCTAAGCCTAACCCTAACCCTAGGCTACCCTTGACTGCTTCTGCCTCCAATAGATTTCCTAAGCACTAGTGTTTTAAGGAACAGCTTAAAAAGAGAATCCTAATGTGATTTCTTTATAATGTGTGTGTTCCTTATATTATCTTAGTGTCTAAACTCTTCTCCATGGCTGGACCCCCAAATAATATTCCTTTACGTGCTAAGGGGTATCTAGAGAGAGGGATAGGTTTAATAACTACCCTAACCCTAACGCGTACCCTAACCCTAACCCCTAACCTAACCCTAACACGTACCCTAATCCTAACCCGTACCCTAACCCGAGCCCTAACCCTAACACTAACCCTAACCCTAACCCTAACCCATACCCTACGCCGTACCCGAAGCCCTCCCCGAAAACGTACCCTAAGCCGTACCCTAAGCCTAACCCTAAGCCTAACCGTAACCCTAGGCTACCCTTGACTGCTTCTGCCTCCAATAGATTTCCTAAGCACTAGTGTTTTAAGGAACAGCTTAAAAAGAGAATCCTAATGTGATTTCTTTATAATGGGTGTGTTCCTTATCTTATCCTAGTGTCTAAACACTTCTCCATGGCTGGACCCCCACATAATATTCCTTTACGTGCTAAGGGGTAACTAGAGAGTGGGATAGGTTTAATAACTACCCTAACCCTAATGCGTACCCTAACGCTAACCCCTACCCTAACCCTAACACGTACCCTAATCCTAACCCGTAACCTAAATCGAGCCCTAACCCTAACACTAACCCTAACCCTAACCCTAACCCATACCCTACGCCGTACCCGAAGCCCTCCCCGAACCCGTACCCTAAGCCGTACCCTTAACCTAACCCTAAGCCTAACCCTAACCCTAGGCTACCCTTGACTGCTTCTGCCTCCAATAGATTTCCTAAGCACTAGTGTTTTAAGGAACAGCTTAAAAAGAGAATCCTAATGTGATTTCTTTATAATGTGTGTGTTCCTTATATTATCTTAGTGTCTAAATTCTTCTCCATGGCTGGACCCCCAAATAATATTACTTTACGTAATAAGGGGTATCTAGAGAGAGGGATAGGTTTAATAACTACCCTAACCCTAACGCGTACCCTAACCCTAACCCCTAACCTAACCCTAACACGTACCCTAATCCTAACCCGTACCCTAAACCGAGCCCTAACCCTAACACTAACCCTAACCCTAACCCATACCCTACGCCGTACCCGAAGCCCTCCCCGAACCCGTACCCTAAGCCGTACCCTAAGCCTACCCCTAAGTCTAACCCTAACCCTAGGCTACCCTTGACTGCTTCTGCCTCCAATAGATTTCCTAAGCACTAGTGTTTTAAGGAACAGCTTAAAAAGAGAATCCTAATGTGATTTCTTTATAATGTGTGTGTTCCTTATATTATCTTAGTGTCTAAACTCTTCTCCATGGCTGGACCCCCAAATAATATTCCTTTACGTGCTAAGGGGTATGTAGAGAGTGGGATAGGTTTAATAACTACCCTAACCCTAACGCGTACCCTAACCCTAACCCCTAACCTAACCCTAACACGTACCCTAATCCTAACCCGTACCCTAAACCGAGCCCTAACCCTAACACTAACCCTAACCCTAACCCTAACCCATACCCTACGCCGTACAAGAAGCCCTCCCCGAAAACGTACCCTAAGCCGTACCCTAAGCCTAACCCTAAGCCTAACCCTAACCCTAGGCTACCCTTGACTGCTTCTGCCTCCAATAGATTTCCTAAGCACTAGTGTTTTAAGGAACAGCTTAAAAAGAGAATCCTAATGTGATTTCTTTATAATGGGTGTGTTCCTTATCTTATCCTAGTGTCTAAACACTTCTCCATGGCTGGACCCCCACATAATATTCCTTTACGTGCTAAGGGGTAACTAGAGAGTGGGATAGGTTTAATCACTACCCTAACCCTAATGCGTACCCTAACGCTAACCCCTACCCTAACCCTAACACGTACCCTAATCCTAACCCGTAACCTAAACCAAGCCCTAACCCTAACACTAACCCTAACCCTAACCCTAACCCATACCCTACGCCGTACCCGAAGCCCTCCCCGAACCCGTACCCTAAGCCGTACCCTTAACCTAACCCTAAGCCTAACCCTAACCCTAGGCTACCCTTGACTGCTTCTGCCTCCAATAGATTTCCTAAGCACTAGTGTTTTAAGGAACAGCTTAAAAAGAGAATCCTAATGTGATTTCTTTATAATGTGTGTGTTCCTTATATTATCTTAGTGTCTAAACTCTTCTCCATGGCTGGACCCCCAAATAATATTCCTTTACGTGCTAAGGGGTATCTAGAGAGTGGGATAGGTTTAATCACTACCCTAACCCTAACGCGTATCATAACCCTAACCCCTACCCTAACCCTAACACGTACCCTAATCCTAACCCGTACCCTAAACCGAGCCCTAACCCTAACACTAACCCTAACCCTAACCCTAACCCATACCCTACGCCGCACCCGAAGCCCTCCCCGAACCCGTACCCTAAGCCGTACCCTAAGCCTACCCCTAAGCCTAACCCTAATCCTAGGCTACCCTTCACTGCTTCTGCCTCCAATAGATTTCCTAAGCACTAGTGTTTTAAGGAACAGCTTAAAAAGAGAATCCTAATGTGATTTCTTTATAATGTGTGTGTTCCTTATATTATCTTAGTGTCTAAACTCTTCTCCATGGCTGGACCCCCAAATAATATTCCTT
Organism: Balaenoptera physalus; assembly: GCF_965194825.1. NCBI lineage: Eukaryota > Metazoa > Chordata > Mammalia > Artiodactyla > Balaenopteridae > Balaenoptera > Balaenoptera physalus. The sequence goes on along the minus strand of NW_028126449.1, from coordinate 152,674 downwards.
TACGTGCTAAGGGGTATCTAGAAAGTGGGATAGGTTTAATAACTACCCTAACCCTAACGCGTACCCTAACCCTAACCCCTACCATAACCCTCACACGTACCCTAAACCTAACCCGTACCCTAAACCGAGCCCTAACCCTAACACTAACCCTAACCCTAACCCTAACCCATACCCTACGCCGTACCCGAACCCCTCCCCGAACCCGTACCCTAAGCCGTACCCTAAGCCTAACCCTAAGCCTAACCCTAACCCTAGGCTACCCTTGACTGCTTCTGCCTCCAATATATTTCCTAAGCACTAGAGTTTTAAGGAACAGCTTAAAAAGAGAATCCTAATGTGATTTCTTTATAATGGGTGTGTTCCTTATCTGATCCTAGTGTCTAAACTCTTCTCCATGGCTGGACCCCCAAATAATATTCCTTTACGTGCTAAGGGGTATCTAGAGAGTGGGATATGTTTAATAACTACCCTAACCCTAACGCGTACCCTAACCCTAACCCCTACCCTAACCCTAAGCCCTACCCTAACCCTAACACGTACCCTAATCCTAACCCGTACCCTAAACCGAGCCCTAACCCTAACACTAACCCTAACCCTAACCCTAACCCATACCCTACGCCGTACCCGAAGCCCTCCCCGAACCCGTACCCTAAGCCGTACCCTAAGCCTAACCCTAAGCCTAACCCTAACCGTAGGCTACCCTTGACTGCTTTTGCCTCCAATAGATTTCCTAAGCACTAGTGTTTTAAGGAACAGCTTAAAAAGAGAATCCTAATGTGATTTCTTTATAATGGGTGTGTTCATTATCTTATCCTAGTGTCTAACCTCTTCTCCATGGCTGGACCCCCAAATAATATTCCTTTACGTGCTAAGGGGTAACTAGAGAGTGGGATAGGTTTAATAACTACCCTAACCCTAACGCGTACCCTAACGCTAACCGCTACCCTAACCCTAACAGGTACCCTAATCCTAACCCGTACCCTAAACCGAGCCCTAACCCTAACACTAACCCTAACACTAACCCTAACCCATACCCTACGCCGTACCCGAAGCCCTCCCCGAAACCGTACCCTAAGCCGTACCTTAAGCCTAAACCTAAGCCTAACCCTAACCCTAGGCTACCCTTGACTGCTTCTGCCTCCAATAGATTTCCTAAGCACTAGTGTTTTAAGGAACAGCTTAAAAAGAGAATCCTAATGTGATTTCTTTATAATGGGTGTGTTCCTTATCTAATCCTAGTGTCTAAACTCTTCTCCATGGCTGGACCCCCAAATAATATTCCTTTATGTGCTAAGGGGTATCTAGAGGGTGGGATAGGTTTAATCACTACCCTAACCCTAACGCGTACCATAACCCTAACCCCTACCCTAACCGTAACACGTACCCTAATCCTAACCCGTACCCTAAACCGAGTCCTAACCCTAACACTAACCCTAACCCTAACCCTAACCCATACCCTACGCCGTACCCGAAGCCCTCCCCGAACCCGTACCCTAAGCCGTACCCTAAGCCTAACCCTAAGCCTAACCCTAACCCTAGGCTACCCTTGAATGCTTCTGCCTCCAATAGATTTCCTAAGCACTAGTGTTTTAAGGAACAGCTTAAAAAGAGAATCCTAATGTGATTTCTTTATAATGTGTGTGTTCCTTATATTATCTTAGTGTCTAAACTCTTCTCCATGGCTGGACACCCAAATAATATTCCTTTACGTGCTAAGGGGTATCTAGAGAGAGGGATAGGTTTAATAACTACCCTAACCCTAACGCGTACCCTAACCCTAACCCCTAACCTAACCCTAACACGTACCCTAATCCTAACCCGTACCCTAAACCGAGCCCTAACCCTAACACTAACCCTAACCCTAACCCTAACCCATACCTTACGCCGTACCCGAAGCCCTCCCCGAACCCGTACCCAAAGCCGTACCCTAAGCTTAACCCTAAGCCTAACCCTAACCCTAGGCTACCCTTGACTGCTTCTGCCTCCAATAGATTTCCTAAGCACTAGTGTTTTAAGGAACAGCTTAAAAAGAGAATCCTAATGTGATTTCTTTATAATGGGTGTGTTCCTTATCTTATCCTAGTGTCTAAACACTTCTCCATGGCTGGACCCCCAAATAATATTCCTTTACGTGCTAAGGGGTAACTAGAGAGTGGGATAGGTTTAATAACTACCCTAACCCTAACGCGTACCCTAACGCTAACCCCTACCCTAACCCTAACACGTACCCTAATCCTAACCCGTAACCTAAACCGAGCCCTAACCCTAACACTAACCCTAACCCTAACCCTAAACCATACCCTACGCCGTACCCGAAGCCCTCCCCGAACCCGTACCCTAAGCCGTACCCTAAGCCTAACCCTAAGCCTAACCCTAACCCTAGGCTACCCTTGACTGCTTCTGCCTCCAATAGATTTCCTAAGCACTAGAGTTTTAAGAAACAGCTTAAAAAGAGAATCCTAATGTGATTTCTTTATAATGGGTGTGTTCCTTATCTGATCCTAGTGTCTAAACTCTTCTCCACGGCTGGACCCCCAAATAATATTCCTTTACGTGCTAAGGGGTATCTAGAGAGTGGGATATGTTTAATAACTACCCTAACCCTAACGCGTACACTAACCATAACCCCTACCCTAACCCTAACACGTACCCTAATCCTAACCCGTACCCTAAACCGAGCCCTAACACTAACACTAACCCTAACCCTAACCCTAACCCATACCCTACGCCGTACCCGAAGCCCTCCCCGAACCCGTACCCTAAGCCGTACCCTAAGCCTAACCCTAAGTCTAACCCTAACCCTAGGCTACCCTTGACTGCTTCTGCCTCCAACAGATTTCCTAAGCACTAGTGTTTTAAGGAACAGCTTAAAGAGAGAATCCTTATGTGATTTCTTTATAATGGGGGTGTTCCTTATCTTATCCTAGTGTCTAAACTCCTCTCCATGGCTGGCCCCCCAAATAATATTCCTTTACGTGCTAAGGGGTATCTAGAGAGTGGGATATGTTTAATAACTACACTAACCCTAACGCGTACCCTAACCCTAACCCCTACCCTAACCCTAACACGTACCCTAATCCTAACCCGTATCCTAAACCGAGCCCTAACCCTAACACTAACCCTAACCCTAACCCTAACCCATACCCTACGCCGTACCCGAAGCCCTCCCCGAACCCGTACCCTAAGCCGTACCCTAAGCCTAACCCTAAGCCTAACCCTAACCGTAGGCTACCCTTGACTGCTTTTGCCTCCAATAGATTTCCTAAGCACTAGTGTTTTAAGGAACAGCTTAAAAAGAGAATCCTAATGTGATTTCTTTATAATGGGTGTGTTCCTTATCTTATCCTAGTGTCTAAACTCTTCTCCATAGCTGGACCCCCAAATAATATTCCTTTACGTGCTAAGGGGTAACCAGAGAGTGGGATAGGTTTAATAACTACCCTAACCCTAATGCGTACCCTAACGCTAACTGCTACCCTAACCCTAACAGGTACCCTAATCCTAACCCGTACCCTAAACCGAGCCCTAACCCTAACACTAACCCTAACCCTAACCCTAACCCATACCCTACGCCGTACCCGAAGCCCTCCCCGAAACCGTACCCTAAGCCGTACCCTAAGCCTAACCCTAAGCCTAACCCTAACCCTAGGCTACCCTTGACTGCTTCTGCCTCCAATAGATTTCCTAAGCACTAGTGTTTTAAGGAACAGCTTAAAAAGAGAATCCTAATGTGATTTCTTTATAATGGGTGTGTTCCTTATCTAATCCTAGTGTCTAAACTCTTCTCCATGGCTGGAACCCCAAATAATATTACTTTATGTGCTAAGGGGTATCTAGAGAGTGGGATAGGTTTAATCACTACCCTAACCCTAACGCGTAACATAACCCTAACCCCTACCCTAACCCTAACACGTACCCTAATCCTAACCCGTACCCTAAACCGAGTCCTAACCCTAACACTAACCCTAACCCTAACCCTAACCCATAACCTACGCCGTACCCGAAGCCCTCCCCGAACCCGTACCCTAAGCCGTACCCTAAGCCTAACCCTAACCCTAGGCTACCCTTGACTGCTTCTGCCTCCAATAGATTTCCTAAGCACTAGTGTTTTAAGGAACAGCTTAAAAAGAGAATCCTAATGTGATTTCTTTATAATGTGTGTGTTCCTTATATTATCTTAGTGTCTAAACTCTTCTCCATGGCTGGACCCCCAAATAATATTCCTTTACGTGCTAAGGGGTATCTAGAGAGAGGGATAGGTTTAATAACTACCCTAACCCTAACGCGTACCCTAACCCTAACCCCTAACCTAACCCTAACACGTACCCTAATCCTAACCCGTACCCTAAACCGGGCCCTAACCCTAACACTAACCCTAACCCTAACCCTAACCCATACCCTACGCCGTACCCGAATCCCTCCCTGAACCCGTACCCTAAGCCGTACCCTAAGCCTACCCCTAAGCCTAACCCTAACCCTAGGCTACCCTTGACTGCTTCGGCCTCCAAGAGATTTCCTAAGCACTAGTGTTTTAAGGAACAGCTTAAAAAGAGAATCCTAATGTGATTTCTTTATAATGGGTGTGTTCCTTATCTTATCCTAGTGTCTAAACTCTTCTCCATGGCTGGACCACCAAATAATATTCCTTTACGTGCTAAGGGGTAACTAGAGAGTGGGATAGGTTTAATAACTACCCTAACCCTAACGCGTACCCTAACGCTAACCGCTACCCTAAACCTAACACGTACACTAATCCTAACCCGTAACCTAAACCGAGCCCTAACCCTAACACTAACCCTAACCCTAACCCTAACCCGTACCCTACGCCGTACCCGAAGCCCTCCCCGAACCCGTACCCTAAGCCGGACCCTAAGCCTAACCCTAAGCCTAACCCTAACCCTAGGCTACCCTTGACTGCTTCTGCCTCCAATAGATTTCCTAAGCACTAGTGTTTTAAGGAACAGCTTAAAAAGAGAATCCTAATGTGATTTCTTTATAATGGGTGTGTTCCTTACCTAATCCTAGTGTCTAAACTCTTCTCCATGGCTGGACCCCCAAATAATATTCCTTTACGTGTTAATGTTTACCTAGAGAGTATGATAGGTTTAGTAACTACCCTAACCCTAACACGTACCCTAACCCTAACCCCTACCCTAACACTAACGCGTACCCTAACCCTAACCCCTACCCTAACCCTAACACGTACCCTAATCCTAACCCGTACCCTAAACCGAGCCCTAACCCTAACACTAACCCAAACCCTAACCCTAACCCATACCTTACGCCGTACCCGAAGCCCTCCCCGAACCCGTACCCTAAGCCGTACCCTAAGCCTAACCCTAAGCCTAACCCTAACCCTAGGCTACCCTTGACTGCTTCTGCCTCCAATATATTTCCTAAGCACTAGAGTTTTAAGGAACAGCTTAAAAAGAGAATCCTAATGTGATTTCTTTATAATGGGTGTGTTCCTTATCTGATCCTAGTGTCTAAACTCTTCTCCATGGCTGGACACCCAAATAATATTCCTTTACGTGCTAAGGGGTATCTAGAGAGTGGGATATGTTTAATAACTACCCTAACCCTAACGAGTACCCTAACCCTAACCCCTACCCTAACCCTAACACGTACCCTAATCCTAACCCGTACCCTAAACCGAGCCCTAACCCTAACACTAACCCTAACCCTAACCCTAACCCATACCCTACGCCGTACCCGAAGCCCTCCCCGAACCCGTACCCTAAGACTAACCCTAAGCCTAACCCTAAACCTAGGCTACCCTTGAATGCTTCTGCCTCCAATAGATTTCCTAAGCACTAGTGTTTTAAGGAACAGCTTAAAAAGAGAATCCTAATGTGATTTTTTATAATGGGTGTGTTCCTTATCTTATCCTAGTGTCTAAACTCTTCTCCATGGCTGGACCCCCAAATAATATTCCTTTACTGGCTAAGGGGTAACTAGAGAGTGGGATAGGTTTAATAACTACCCTAACCCTAACGCGTACCCTAACGCTAACCGCTATCCTAACCCTAACACGTACCCTAATCCTAACACGTACCCTAAACCGAGTCCTAACCCTAACACTAACCCTAACCCTAACCCTAACCCATACCCTATGCCGTACCCGAAGCCCTCCCCGAACCCGTACCCTAAGCCGTACCCTAAGCCTAACCCTAAGCCTAACCCTAACGCTAGGCTACCCTTGACTGCTTCTGCCTCCAACAGATTTCCTAAGCACTAGTGTTTTAAGGAACAGTTTAAAAAGAGAATCAAATGTGATTTCTTTATAATGGGTGTGTTCCTTATCTTATCCTAGTGTCTAAACTCTTCTCCATGGCTGGGCCCCCAAATAATATTCCTTTAGTGCTAAGGGGTATCTAGAGAGTGGGATATGTTTAATAACTACCCTAACCCTAACGCGTACCCTAACCCTAACCCCTACCCTAACCCTAACACGTACCCTAATCCTAACCCGTATCCTAAACCGAGCCCTAACCATAACACTAACCCTAACCCTAACCCTAACCCATACCCTACGCCGTACCCGAAGCCCTCCCCGAACCCGTACCCTAAACCGTACCCTAAGCCTATCCCTAAGCCTAACCCTAACCGTAGGCTACCCTTGACTGCTTTTGCCTCCAATAGATTTCCTAAGCACTAGTGTTTTAAGGAACAGCTTAAAAAGAGAATCCTAATGTGATTTCTTTATAATGGGTGTGTTCCTTATCTTATCCTAGTGTCTAAACTCTTCTCCATGGCTGGACCCCCAATTAATATTCCTTTACGTGCTAAGGGGTAACTAGAGAGTGGGATAGGTTTAATAACTACCCTAACCCTAACGCGTACCCTAACGCTAACCGCTACCCTAACCCTAACAGGTACCCTAATCCTAACCCGCACCCTAAACCGAGCCCTAACCCTAACACTAACCCTAACACTAACCCTAACCCATACCCTACGCCGTACCCGAAGCCCTCCCTGAAACCGTACCCTAAGCCGTACCCTAAGCCTAAACCTAAGCCTAACCCTAACCCTAGGCTACCCTTGACTGCTTCTGCCTCCAATAGATTTCCTAAGCACTAGTGTTTTAAGGAACAGCTTAAAAAGAGAATCCTAATGTGATTTCTTTATAATGGGTGTGTTCCTTATCTAATCCTAGTGTCTAAACTCTTCTCCATGGCTGGACCCCCAAATAATATTCCTTTATGTGCTAAGGGGTATCTAGAGAGTGGGATAGGTTTAATCACTACCCTAACCCTAACGCGTACCATAACCCTAACCCCTACCCTAACCCTAACACGTACCCTAATCCTAACCCGTACCCTAAACCGAGTCCTAACCCTAACACTAACCCTAACCCTAACCCTAACCCATACCCTACGCCGTACCCGAAGCCCTCCCCGAACCCGTACCCTAAGCCGTACCCTAAGCCTAACCCTAAGCCTAACCCTAACCCTAGGCTACCCTTGACTGCTTCTGCCTCCAATAGATTTCCTAAGCACTAGTGTTTTAAGGAACAGCTTAAAAAGAGAATCCTAATGTGATTTCTTTATAATGGGTGTGTTCCTTATCTTATCCTAGTGTCTAAACTCTTCTCCATGGCTGGACCCCCAAATAATATTCCTTTACGTGCTAAGGGGTATCTAGAGAGTGGGATAGGTTTAATAACTACCCTAACCGTAACGTGTACCCTAACCCTAACCCCTACCCTAAACCTAACATGTACCCTAATCCTAACCCTTACCCTAAACCGAGTCCTAACCCTAACACTAAGCCTAACCCTAACCCAAACCCTACGCCGTACCCGAAGCCCTCCCCGAACACGTACCCTAAGCCGTACCCTAAGCCTAACCGTAAGCCTAACCCTAACCCTAGGCTACCCTTGACTGCTTCTGCCTCCAACAGATTTCCTAAGCACTAGTGTTTTAAGGAACAGCTTAAAAAGAGAATCCTAATGTGATTTCTTTATAATGGGTGTGTTCCTTATATTATCTTAGTGTCTAAACTCTTCTCCATGGCTGGACTCCCAAATAATATTCCTTTACGTGCTAAGGGGTATCTAGAGAGTGGGATAGGTTTAATCACTACCCTAACCCTAACGCGTACCCTAACCCTAACCCCTACCCTAACCCTAACACGTACCCTAATCCTAACCCGTACCCTAAACCGAGCCCTAACCCTAACACTACCCTAACCCTAAACCTAACCCATACCCTACGCCGTACCCGAAGCCCTCCACGAACCCGTACCCTAAGGCGTACCCTAAGCCTACCCCTAAGCCTAACCCTAACCCTAGGCTACCCTTGACTGCTTCTGCCTCTAATAGATTTCCTAAGCACTAGTGTTTTAAGGAACAGCTTAAAAAGAGAATCCTAATGTGATTTCTTTATAATGTGTGTGTTCCTTATATTATCTTAGTGTCTAAACTCTTCTCCATGGCTGGACCCCCAAATAATATTACTTTACGTGCTAAGGGGTATCTAGAGAGTGGGATAGGTTTAATAACTACCCTAACCCTAACGCGTACCCTAACCCTAACCCCTAACCTAACCCTAACACGTACCCTAATCCTAAACCGTACCCTAAACCGAGCCCTAAACCTAACACTAACCCTAACCCTAACCCTAACCCATACCCTACGCCGTACCCGAAGCCCTCCCCGAACCCGTACCCTAAGCCGTACCCTAAGCCTAACCCTAAGCCTAACCCTAACCCTAGGCTACCCTTGACTGCTTCTGCCTCCAATAGATTTCCTAAGCACTAGTGTTTTAAGGAACAGCTTAAAAAGGGAATCCTAATGTGATTTCTTTATAATGGGTGTGTTCCTTATCTTATCCTAGTGTCTAAACACTTCTCCATGGCTGGACCCCCAAATAATATTCCTTTACGTGATAAGGGGTAACTAGAGAGTGGGATAGGTTTAATAACTACCCTAACCCTAACGCGTACACTAACGCTAACCCCTACCCTAACCCTAACACGTACCCTAATCCTAACCCGTACCCTAAACCGACCCCTAACACTAACACTAACCCTAACCCTAACCCTAACACATACCCTACGCCGTACCCGAAGCCCTCCCCGAACCCGTACCCTAAGCCGTACCCTAAGCCTAACCCTAAGCCTAACCCTAACCCTAGGCTACCCTTGAATGCTTCTGCCTCCAATAGATTTCCTAAGCACTAGTGTTTTAAGGAACAGCTTAAAAAGAGAATCCTAATGTGATTTCTTTATAATGTGTGTGTTCCTTATATTATCTTAGTGTCTAAACTCTTCTCCATGGCTGGACCCCCAAATAATATTCCTTTACGTGCTAAGGGGTATCTAGAGAGTGGGATAGGTTTAATCACTACCCTAACCCTAACGCGTACCCTAACCCTAACCCCTACCCTAACCCTAACACGTACCCTAATCCTAACCCGTACCCTAAACCGAGCCCTAACCCTAACACTACCCTAACCCTAAACCTAACCCATACCCTACGCCGTACCCGAAGCCCTCCACGAACCCGTACCCTAAGGCGTACCCTAAGCCTACCCCTAAGCCTAACCCTAACCCTAGGCTACCCTTGACTGCTTCTGCCTCTAATAGATTTCCTAAGCACTAGTGTTTTAAGGAACAGCTTAAAAAGAGAATCCTAATGTGATTTCTTTATAATGTGTGTGTTCCTTATATTATCTTAGTGTCTAAACTCTTCTCCATGGCTGGACCCCCAAATAATATTACTTTACGTGCTAAGGGGTATCTAGAGAGTGGGATAGGTTTAATAACTACCCTAACCCTAACGCGTACCCTAACCCTAACCCCTAACCTAACCCTAACACGTACCCTAATCCTAAACCGTACCCTAAACCGAGCCCTAAACCTAACACTAACCCTAACCCTAACCCTAACCCATACCCTACGCCGTACCCGAAGCCCTCCCCGAACCCGTACCCTAAGCCGTACCCTAAGCCTAACCCTAAGCCTAACCCTAACCCTAGGCTACCCTTGACTGCTTCTGCCTCCAATAGATTTCCTAAGCACTAGTGTTTTAAGGAACAGCTTAAAAAGGGAATCCTAATGTGATTTCTTTATAATGGGTGTGTTCCTTATCTTATCCTAGTGTCTAAACACTTCTCCATGGCTGGACCCCCAAATAATATTCCTTTACGTGATAAGGGGTAACTAGAGAGTGGGATAGGTTTAATAACTACCCTAACCCTAACGCGTACACTAACGCTAACCCCTACCCTAACCCTAACACGTACCCTAATCCTAACCCGTACCCTAAACCGACCCCTAACACTAACACTAACCCTAACCCTAACCCTAACACATACCCTACGCCGTACCCGAAGCCCTCCCCGAACCCGTACCCTAAGCCGTACCCTAAGCCTAACCCTAAGCCTAACCCTAACCCTAGGCTACCCTTGAATGCTTCTGCCTCCAATAGATTTCCTAAGCACTAGTGTTTTAAGGAACAGCTTAAAAAGAGAATCCTAATGTGATTTCTTTATAATGTGTGTGTTCCTTATATTATCTTAGTGTCTAAACTCTTCTCCATGGCTGGACCCCCAAATAATATTCCTTTACGTGCTAAGGGGTATCTAGAGAGTGGGATAGGTTTAATAACTACCCTAACCCTAACGCGTACCCTAACCCTAACCCCTACCCTAACCCTAACACGTACCCTAATCCTAACCCGTACCCTAAACCGAGCCCTAACCCTAACACTAACCCTAACCCTAACCCTAACCCATACCCTACGCCGTACCCGAAGCCCTCCCCGAACCCGTACCCTAAGCCGTACCTTAAGCCTAACCCTAAGCCTAACCCTATCCCTAGGCTACCCTTGACTGCTTCTGCCTCCAATAGATTTCCTAAGCACTAGTGTTTTAAGGAACAGCTTAAAAAGGGAATCCTAATGTGATTTCTTTATAATGGGTGTGTTCCTTATCTTATCCTAGTGTCTAAACACTTCTCCATGGCTGGACCCCCAAATAATATTCCTTTACGTGATAAGGGGTAACTAGAGAGTGGGATAGGTTTAATAACTACCCTAACCCTAACGCGTACCCTAACGCTAACCCCTACCCTAACCCTAACACGTACCCTAATCCTAACCCGTACCCTAAACCGACCCCTAACACTAACACTAACCCTAACCCTAACCCTAACCCATACCCTACGCCGTACCCGAAGCCCTCCCCGAACCCGTACCCTAAGCCGTACCCTAAGCCTAACCCTAAGCCTAACCCTAACCCTAGGCTACCCTTGACTGCTTCTGCCTCCAATAGATTTCCTAAGCACTAGTGTTTTAAGGAACAGCTTAAAAAGAGAATCCTAATGTGATTTCTTTATAATGTGTGTGTTCCTTATATTATCTTAGTGTCTAAACTCTTCTCCATGGCTGGACCCCCAAATAATATTCCTTTACGTGCTAAGGGGTATCTAGAGAGTGGGATAGGTTTAATAACTACCCTAACCCTAACGCGTACCCTAACCCTAACCCCTACCCTAACCCTAACACGTACCCTAATCCTAACCCGTACCCTAAACCGAGCCCTAACCCTAACACTAACCCTAACCCTAACCCTAACCCATACCCTACGCCGTACCCGAAGCCCTCCCCGAACCCGTACCCTAAGCCGTACCTTAAGCCTAACCCTAAGCCTAACACTATCCCTAGGCTACCCTTGACTGCTTCTGCCTCCAATAGATTTCCTAAGCACTAGTGTTTTAAGGAACAGCTTAAACAGAGAATCCTAATGTGATTTCTTTATAATGTGTGTGTTCCTTATATTATCTTAGTGTCTAAACTCTTCTCCATGGCTGGACCCCCAAATAATATTCCTTTACGTGCTAAGGGGTATCTAGAGAGTGGGATAGGTTTAATAACTACCCTAACCCTAACCCGTACCCTAACCCTAACCCCTACCATAACCCTAACACGTACCCTAATCCTAACCCGTACCCTAAACCGAGTTCTAACCCTAACACTAACCCTAACCCTAACCCTAACCCATACCCTACGCCGTACCAGAAACCCTCCCGGAACCCGTACCCTAAGCCGTACCCTAAGCCTAACCCTAAGCCTAACCCTAACCCTAGGCTACCCTTGACTGCTTCTGCCTCCAATATATTTCCTAAGCACTAGAGTTTTAAGGAACAGCTTAAAAAGAGAATCCTAATGTGATTTCTTTATAATGGGTGTGTTCCTTATCTGATCCTAGTGTCTAAACTCTTCTCCATGGCTGGACCCCCAAATAATATTCCTTTACGTGCTAAGGGGTATCTAGAGAGTGGGATATGTTTAATAACTACCCTAACCCTAACACGTACCCTAACCCTAACCCCTACCCTAACCCTAACACGTACCCTAATCCTAACCCGTACCCTAAACAGAGCCCTAACCCTAACACTAACCTTAACCCTAACCCTAACCCATACCCTACGCCGTACCCGAAGCCCTCCCCGAACCCGTACCCTAAGCCGTACCCTAAGCCTAACCCTAAGCCTAACCCTAACCCTAGGCTACCCTTGACTGCTTCTGCCTCCAAGAGATTTCCTAAGCACTAGTGTTTTAAGGAACAGCTTAAAAAGAGAATCCTAATGTGATTTCTTTATATTGGGTGTGTTCCTTATCTTATCCTAGTGTCTAAACTCTTCTCCATGGCTGGACCCCCAAATAATATTCCTTTACGTGCTAAGGGGTAACTAGAGAGTGGGATAGGTTTAATAACTACCCTAACCCTAACGCGTACCCTAACGGTAACCGCTACCCTAAACCTAACACGTACCCTAATCCTAACCCGTACCCTAAACCGAGCCCTAACCCTAACACTAACCCAAACCCTAACCCTAACCCATACCCTACGCCGTACCCGAAGCCCTCCCCGAACCCGTACCCTAAGCCGTACCCTAAGCCTAACCCTAAGCCTAACCCTAACCCTAGGCTACCCTTGACTGCTTCTGCCTCCAATAGATTTCCTAAGCACTAGTGTTTTAAGGACCAGCTTAAAAAGAGAATCCTAATGTGATTTCTTTATAATGGGTGTGTTCCTTATCTTATCCTAGTTTCTAAACACTTCTCCATGGCTGGACCCCCAAATAATATTCCTTTACGTGCTAAGGTGTAACTAGAGAGTGGGATAGGTTTAATAACTACCCTAACCCTAACGCGTACCCTAACGCTAACCCCTACCCTAACCCTAACACGTACCCTAATCCTAACCCGTAACCTAAACCGAGCCCTAACCCTAACACTAACCCTAACACTAACCCTAACCCATACCCTACGCCGTACCCGAAGCCCTCCCCGAACCCATACCCTAAGCCGTACCCTAAGCCTAACCCTAAGCCTAACCATAACCCTAGGCTACCCTTGACTGCTTCTGCCTCCAATAGATTTCCTAAGCACTAGTGTTTTAAGGAACAGCTTAAAAAGAGAATCCTAATGTGATTTCTTTATAATGGGTGTGTTCCTTATCTTATCCTAGTGTCTAAACACTTCTCCATGGCTGGACCCCAAAATAATATTCCTTTACGTGCTAAGGGGTAACTAGAGAGTGGGATAGGTTTAATAACTACCCTAACCCTAACGCGTACCCTAACGCTAACCCCTACCCTAACCCTAACACATACCCTAATCCTAACCCGTACCCTAAACCGAGCCCTAACCCTAACACTAACCCTAACCCTAACCCTAACCCATACCCTACGCCGTACCAGAAACCCTCCCCGAACCCGTACCCTAAGCCGTACCCTAAGCCTAACCCTAAGCCTAAACCTAACCCTAGGCTACCCTTGACTGCTTCTGCCTCCAATATATTTCCTAAGCACTAGAGTTTTAAGGAACAGCTTAAAAAGAGAATCCTAATGTGATTTCTTTATAATGTGTGTGTTTCTTATATTATCTTAGTGTCTAAATTCTTCTCCATGGCTGGACCCCCAAATAATATTCCTTTACGTGCTAAGGGGTATCTAGAGACTGGGATAGGTTTAATAACTACCCTAACCCTAACGCGTACCCTAACCCTAACCCCTACCCTAACCCTAACACGTACCCTAATCCTAACCCGTACCCTAAACCGAGCCCTAACCCTAACACTAACCCTAACCCTAACCCTAACCCATACCCTACGCCGTACCCGAAGCCCTCCCCGAACCCGTACCCTAAGCCTAACCCTAAGCCTAACCCTAACCCTAGGCTACCCTTGACTGCTTCTGCCTCCAATAGATTTCCTAAGCACTAGTGTTTTAAGGAACAGCTTAAAAAGGGAATCCTACTGTGATTTCTTTATAATGGGTGTGTTCCTTATCTTATCCTAGTGTCTAAACACTTCTCCATGGCTGGATCCCAAAATAATATTCCTTTACGTGCTAAGGGGTAACTAGAGAGTGGGATAGGTTTAATAACTACCCTAACCCTAACGCGTACCCTAACGCTAACCCCTACCCTAACCCTAACACGTATCCTAATCCTAACCCGTAACCTAAACCGAGCCCTAACCCTAACACTAACCCTAACCCTAACCCTAACCCATACCCTACGCCGTACCCGAAGCCCTCCCCGAACCCGTACCCTAAGCCGTACCTTAAGCCTAAGCCTAAGCCTAACCCTATCCCTAGGCTACCCTTGACTGCTTCTGCCTCCAATAGATTTCCTAAGCACTAGTGTTTTAAGGAACAGCTTAAAAAGAGAATCCTAATGTGATTTCTTTATAATGTGTGTGTTCCTTATATTATCTTAGTGTCTAAACTCTTCTCCATGGCTGGACCCCCAAATAATATTCCTTTACGTGCTAAGGGGTATCTAGAGAGTGGGATAGGTTTAATAACTACCCTAACCCTAACGCGTACCCTAACCCTAACCCCTACCATAACCCTAACACGTACCCTAATCCTAACCCGTACCCTAAACCGAGCCCTAACCCTAACACTAACCCTAACCCTAACCCTAACCCATACCCTACGCCGTACCAGAAACCCTCCCCGAACCCGTACCCTAAGCCGTACCCTAAGCCTAACCCTAAGCCTAACCCTAACCCTAGGCTACCCTTGACTGCTTCTGCCTCCAATATATTTCCTAAGCACTAGAGTTTTAAGGAACAGCTTAAAAAGAGAATCCTAATGTGATTTCTTTATAATGGGTGTGTTCCTTATCTGATCCTAGTGTCTAAACTCTTCTCCATGGCTGGACCCCCAAATAATATTCCTTTACGTGCTAAGGGGTATCTAGAGAGTGGGATATGTTTAATAACTACCCTAACCCTAACACGTACCCTAACCTAACCCCTACCCTAACCCTAACACGTACCCTAATCCTAACCCGTACCCTAAACCGAGCCCTAACCCTAACACTAACCTTAACCCTAACCCTAACCCATACCCTACGCCGTACCCGAAGCCCTCCCCGAACCCGTACCCTAAGCCGTACCCTAAGCCTAACCCTAAGCCTAACCCTAACCCTAGGCTACCCTTGACTGCTTCTGCCTCCAAGAGATTTCCTAAGCACTAGTGTTTTAAGGAACAGCTTAAAAAGGGAATCCTAATGTGATTTCTTTATATTGGGTGTGTTCCTTATCTTATCCTAGTGTCTAAACTCTTCTCCATGGCTGGACCCCCAAATAATATTCCTTTACGTGCTAAGGGGTAACTAGAGAGTGGGATAGGTTTAATAACTACCCTAACCCTAACGCGTACCCTAACGGTAACCGCTACCCTAAACCTAACACGTACCCTAATCCTAACCCGTACCCTAAACCGAGCCCTAACCCTAACACTAACCCTAACCCTAACCCTAACCCATACCCTACGCCGTACCCGAAGCCCTCCCCGAACCCGTACCCTAAGCCGTACCCTAAGCCTAACCCTAAGCCTAACCCTAACCCTAGGCTACCCTTGACTGCTTCTGCCTCCAATAGATTTCCTAAGCACTAGTGTTTTAAGGACCAGCTTAAAAAGAGAATCCTAATGTGATTTCTTTATAATGGGTGTGTTCCTTATCTTATCCTAGTTTCTAAACACTTCTCCATGGCTGGACCCCCAAATAATATTCCTTTACGTGCTAAGGGGTAACTAGAGAGTGGGATAGGTTTAATAACTACCCTAACCCTAACGCGTACCCTAACGCTAACCCCTACCCTAACCCTAACACGTACCCTAATCCTAACCCGTAACCTAAACCGAGCCCTAACCCTAACACTAACCCTAACACTAACCCTAACCCATACCCTACGCCGTACCCGAAGCCCTCCCCGAACCCATACCCTAAGCCGTACCCTAAGCCTAACCCTAAGCCTAACCATAACCCTAGGCTACCCTTGACTGCTTCTGCCTCCAATAGATTTCCTAAGCGCTAGTGTTTTAAGGAACAGCTTAAAAAGAGAATCCTAATGTGATTTCTTTATAATGGGTGTGTTCCTTATCTTATCCTAGTGTCTAAACACTTCTCCATGGCTGGACCCCAAAATAATATTCCTTTACGTGCTAAGGGGTAACTAGAGAGTGGGATAGGTTTAATAACTACCCTAACCCTAACGCGTACCCTAACGCTAACCCCTACCCTAACCCTAACACGTACCCTAATCCTAACCCGTACCCTAAACCGAGCCCTAACCCTAACACTAACCCTAACCCTAACCCTAACCCATACCCTACGCCGTACCAGAAACCCTCCCCGAACCCGTACCCTAAGCCGTACCCTAAGCCTAACCCTAAGCCTAAACCTAACCCTAGGCTACCCTTGACTGCTTCTGCCTCCAATATATTTCCTAAGCACTAGAGTTTTAAGGAACAGCTTAAAAAGAGAATCCTAATGTGATTTCTTTATAATGTGTGTGTTTCTTATATTATCTTAGTGTCTAAATTCTTCTCCATGGCTGGACCCCCAAATAATATTCCTTTACGTGCTAAGGGGTATCTAGAGACTGGGATAGGTTTAATAACTACCCTAACCCTAACGCGTACCCTAACCCTAACCCCTACCCTAACCCTAACACGTACCCTAATCCTAACCCGTACCCTAAACCGAGCCCTAACCCTAACACTAACCCTAACCCTAACCCTAACCCATACCCTACGCCGTACCCGAAGCCCTCCCCGAACCCGTACCCTAAGCCTAACCCTAAGCCTAACCCTAACCCTAGGCTACCCTTGACTGCTTCTGCCTCCAATAGATTTCCTAAGCACTAGTGTTTTAAGGAACAGCTTAAAAAGGGAATCCTACTGTGATTTCTTTATAATGGGTGTGTTCCTTATCTTATCCTAGCGTCTAAACACTTCTCCATGGCTGGACCCCAAAATAATATTCCTTTACGTGCTAAGGGGTAACTAGAGAGTGGGATAGGTTTAATAACTACCCTAACCCTAACGCGTACCCTAACGCTAACCCCTACCCTAACCCTAACACGTACCCTAATCCTAACCCGTAACCTAAACCGAGCCCTAACCCTAACACTAACCCTAACCCTAACCCTAACCCATACCCTGCGCCGTACCCGAAGCCCTCCCCGAACCCGTACCCTAAGCCATACCTTAAGCCTAACCCTAAGCCTAACTCTAACCCTAGGCTACCCTTGACTGCTTCTGCCTCCAATAGATTTCCTAAGCACTAGTGTTTTAAGGAACAGCTTAAAAAGAGAATCCTAATGTGATTTCTTTATAATGTGTGTGTTCCTTATATTATCTTAGTGTCTAAACTCTTCTCCATGGCTGGACCCCCAAATAATATTCCTTTACGTGCTAAGGGGTATCTAGAGAGTGGGATAGGTTTAATAACTACCCTAACCCTAACGCGTACCCTAACCCTAACCCCTAACCTAACCCTAACACGTACCCTAATCCTAACCCGTACCCTAAAGCGAGCCCTAACCCTAACACTAACCCTAACCCTAACCCTAACCCATACCCTACGCCGTACCCGAAGCCCTCCCCGAAACCGTACCCTAAGCCGTACCCTAAGTCTAACCCTAAGCCTAACCCTAACCCTAGGCTACACTTGACTGCTTCTGCCTCCAATAGATTTCCTAAGCACTAGTGTTTTAAGGAACAGCTTAAAAAGAGAATCCTAATGTGATTTCTTTATAATGGGTGTGTTCCTTATCTTATCCTAGTGTCTAAACACTTCTCCATGGCTGGACCCCCACATAATATTCCTTTACGTGCTAAGGGGTAACTAGAGAGTGGGATAGGTTTAATAACTACCCTAACCCTAACGCGTACCCTAACGCTAACCCCTACCCTAACCCTAACACGTACCCTAATCCTAACCCGTAACCTAAACCGAGCCCTAACCCTAACACTAACCCTAACCCTAACCCTAACCCATACCCTACGCCGTACCCGAAGCCCTCCCCGAACCCGTACCCGAAGCCGTACCCTAAGCCTAACCCTAAGCCTAACCCTAACCCTAGGCTACCCTTTACTGCTTCTGCCTCCAATATATTTCCTAAGCACTAGAGTTTTAAGGAACAGCTTAAAAAGAGAATCCTAATGTGATTTCTTTATAATGTGTGTGTTTCTTATATTATCTTAGTGTCTAAATTCTTCTCCATGGCTGGACCCCCAAATAATATTCCTTTACGTGCTAAGGGGTATCTAGAGACTGGGATAGGTTTAATAACTACCCTAACCCTAACGCGTACCCTAACCCTAACCCCTACCCTAACCCTAACACGTACCCTAATCCTAACCCGTACCCTAAACCGAGCCCTAACCCTAACACTAACCCTAACCCTAACCCTAACCCATACCCTACGCCGTACCCGAAGCCCTCCCCGAACCCGTACCCTAAGCCTAACCCTAAGCCTAACCCTAACCCTAGGCTACCCTTGACTGCTTCTGCCTCCAATAGATTTCCTAAGCACTAGTGTTTTAAGGAACAGCTTAAAAAGGGAATCCTACTGTGATTTCTTTATAATGGGTGTGTTCCTTATCTTATCCTAGTGTCTAAACACTTCTCCATGGCTGGACCCCAAAATAATATTCCTTTACGTGCTAAGGGGTAACTAGAGAGTGGGATAGGTTTAATAACTACCCTAACCCTAACGCGTACCCTAACGCTAACCCCTACCCTAACCCTAACACGTACCCTAATCCTAACCCGTAACCTAAACCGAGCCCTAACCCTAACACTAACCCTAACCCTAACCCTAACCCATACCCTACGCCGTACCCGAAGCCCTCCCCGAACCCGTACCCTAAGCCATACCTTAAGCCTAACCCTAAGCCTAACCCTAACCCTAGGCTACCCTTGACTGCTTCTGCCTCCAATAGATTTCCTAAGCACTAGTGTTTTAAGGAACAGCTTAAAAAGAGAATCCTAATGTGATTTCTTTATAATGTGTGTGTTCCTTATATTATCTTAGTGTCTAAACTCTTCTCCATGGCTGGACCCCCAAATAATATTCCTTTACGTGCTAAGGGGTATCTAGAGAGTGGGATAGGTTTAATAACTACCCTAACCCTAACGCGTACCCTAACCCTAACCCCTAACCTAACCCTAACACGTACCCTAATCCTAACCCGTACCCTAAAGCGAGCCCTAACCCTAACACTAACCCTAACCCTAACCCTAACCCATACCCTACGCCGTACCCGAAGCCCTCCCCGAAACCGTACCCTAAGCCGTACCCTAAGTCTAACCCTAAGCCTAACCCTAACCCTAGGCTACACTTGACTGCTTCTGCCTCCAATAGATTTCCTAAGCACTAGTGTTTTAAGGAACAGCTTAAAAAGAGAATCCTAATGTGATTTCTTTATAATGGGTGTGTTCCTTATCTTATCCTAGTGTCTAAACACTTCTCCATGGCTGGACCCCCACATAATATTCCTTTACGTGCTAAGGGGTAACTAGAGAGTGGGATAGGTTTAATAACTACCCTAACCCTAACGCGTACCCTAACGCTAACCCCTACCCTAACCCTAACACGTACCCTAATCCTAACCCGTAACCTAAACCGAGCCCTAACCCTAACACTAACCCTAACCCTAACCCTAACCCATACCCTACGCCGTACCCGAAGCCCTCCCCGAACCCGTACCCGAAGCCGTACCCTAAGCCTAACCCTAAGCCTAACCCTAACCCTAGGCTACCCTTTACTGCTTCTGCCTCCAATAGATTTCCTAAGCACTAGTGTTTTAAGGAACAGCTTAAAAAGAGAATCCTAATGTGATTTCTTTATAATGGGTGTGTTCCTTATATTATCTTAGTGTCTAAACTCTTCTCCATGGCTGGACCCCCAAATAATATTCCTTTACGTGCTAAGGGGTATCTAGAGATTGGGATAGGTTTAATCACTACCCTAACCCTAACGCGTACCCAAACGCTAACCCCTACCCTAACCCTAACACGTACCCTAATCCTAACCCGAACCCTAAACCGAGCCCTAACCCTAACACTAACCCTAACCCTAAACCTAACCCATACCCTATGCCGTACCCGAAGCCCTCCCCGAACCCGTACCCTAAGCCGTACCTTAAGCCTAACCCTAAGCCTAACCCTAACCCTAGGCTACCCTTGACTGCTTCTGCCTCCAATAGATTTCCTAAGCACTAGTGTTTTAAGGAACAGCTTAAAAAGAGAATCCTAATGTGATTTCTTTATAATGGGTGTGTTCCTTATCTTATCCTAGTGTCTAAACTCTTCTCCATGGCTGGACCCCCAAATAATATTCCTTTACGTGCTAAGGGGTAACTAGAGAGTGGGATAGGTTTAATAACTACCCTAACCCTAACGCGTACCCTAACGCTAACCCCTACCCTAACCCTAACACGTACCCTAATCCTAACCCGTACCCTAAACCGAGCCCTAACCCTAACACTAACCGTAACCCTAACTCTAACCCATACCCTACGCCGTACCCGAAGCCCTCCCCAAACCCGTACCCTAAACCGTACCCTAAGCCTAACCCTAAGCCTAACCCTAACCCTAGGCTACCCTTGACGGCTTCTGCCTCCAATAGATTTCCTAAGCACTAGTGTTTTAAGGAACAGCTTAAAAGGATTATCCTAATGTGATTTCTTTATAATGGGTGTGTTCCTTATCTAATCCTAGTGTCTAAACTCTTCTCCATGGCTGGACCCCCAAATAATATTCTTTTATGTGCTAAGTGGTATCTAGAGAGTGGGATAGGTTTAATCACTACCCTAACCCTAAGGCGTACACTAACCCTAACCCCTACCCTAACCCTAACACGTACCCTAATCCTAACCCGTACCCTAAACAGAGCCCTAACCCTAACACTAACCCTAACCCTAACCCTAACCCATACCCTACGCCGTACCCGAAGCCCTCCCTGAACCCATACCCTAAGCCGTACCCTAAGCCTACCCCTAAGCCTAACCCTAACCCTAGGCTACCCTTGACTACTTCTGCCTCCAATATATTTCCTAAGCACTAGTGTTTTAAGGAACAGCTTAAAAAGAGAATCCTAATGTGATTTCATTATGATGTGTGTGTTCCTTATATTATCTTAGTGTCTAAACTCTTCTCCATTGCTGGACCCCCAAATAATATTCCTTTACGTGCTAAGGGGTATCTAGAGAGTGGGTTAGGTTTAATAACTACCCTAACCGTAACGCGTACCCTAACCCTAACCCCTACCCTAACCCTAACACGTACCCTAATCCTAACCCGTACCCTAAACCGAGCCCTAACCCTAACACTAACCCTAACCCTAACCCTAACCCATACCCTACGCCGTACCCGAAGCCCTCCCCGAACCCGTACCCTAAGCCGTACCCTAAGCCTAACACTAAGCCTAACCCTAACCCTAGGCTACCCTTGACTGCTTCTGCCTCCAATAGATTTCCTAAGCACTAGTGTTTTAAGGAACAGCTTAAGAAGAGAATCCTAATGTGATTTCTTTATAATGGGTGTGTTCCTTATCTTATCCTAGTGTCTAAACTCTTCTCCATGGCTGGACCCCCAAATAATATTCCTTTACGTGCTAAGGGGTAACTAGAGAGTGGGATAGGTTTGATAACTACCCTAACCCTAACGCGTACCCTAACGCTAACCCCTACCCTAACCCTAACACGTACCCTAATCCTAACCCGTACCCTAAACCGAGCCCTAACCCTAACACTAACCCTAACCCTAACCCTAACCCATACCCTATGCCGTACACGAAGCCCTCCCCGAACCCGTACCCTAAGCCGTACCCTAAGCCTAACCCTAAGCCTAACCCTAACCCTAGGCTACCCTTGACTGCTTCTGCCTCCAATAGATTTCCTAAGCACTAGTGTTTTAAGGAACAGCTTAAAAAGAGTATCCTAATGTGACTTCTTTATAATGGGTGTGTTCCTTATCTTATCCTAGTGTCTAAACTCTTCTCCATGGCGGGACCCACAAATAATATTCCTTTACGTGCTAAGGGGTAACTAGAGAGTGAGATAGGTTTAATAACTACGATAACCCTAATGCGTACCCTAACGCTAACCCCTACCCTAACCCTAACACGTACCCTAATCCTAACCCGTACCCTAAACCGAGCCCTAACCCTAACACTAACCCTAACCCTAACCCTAACCCATACCCTACGCCGTACCCGCAGCCCTCCCCGAACCCGTACCCTAAGCCGTACCCTAAGCCTAACCCTAAGTCTAACCCTAACCCTAGGTTACCCTTGACTGCTTCTTCCTCCAATAGATTTCCTAAGCACTAGTGTTTTAAGGAACAGCTTAAAAAGAGAATCCTAATGTGATTTCTTTATAATGGGTGTGTTCCTTATTTTATCCTAGTGTCTAAACTCTTCTCCATGGCTGGACCCCCAAATAATATTCCTTTACGTGCTAAGGGGTAACTAGAGAGTGGGATAGGTTTAATAACTACCCTAACCCTAACGCGTACCCTAACGCTATCCCCTACCCTAACCCTAACACGTACCCTAATCCTAACCCGTACCCTAAACCGAGCCCTAACCCTAACACTAACCCTAACCCTAACCCTAACCCATACCCTACGCTGTACCCGAAGCCCTCCCCGAACCCGTACCCTAAGCCGTACCCTAAGCCTAACCCTAAGCCTAACCCTAACCCTAGGCTACCCTTGACTGCTTCTGCCTCCAATAGATTTCCTAAGCACTAGTGTTTTAAGGAACAGCTTAAAAAGAGTATCCTAATGTGATTTCTTTATAATGGGTGTGTTCCTTTTCTTATCCTAGTGTCTAAACTCTTCTCCATGGCAGGACCCCCAAATAATATTCCTTTACGTGCTAAGGGGTAACTAGAGAGTGGGATAGGTTTAATAACTACCCTAACCCTAACGCGTACCCTAACGCTAACCCCTACCCTAACCCTAACACGTACCCTAATCCTAACCCGTACCCTAAACCGAGCCCTAACCCTAACACTAACCCTAACCCTAACTCTAACCCATACCCTACGCCGTACCCGAAGCCCTCCCCAAACCCGTACCCTAAACCGTACCCTAAGCCTAACCCTAAGCCTAACCCTAACCCTAGGCTACCCTTGACTGCTTCTGCCTCCAATAGATTTCCTAAGCACTAGTGTTTTAAGGAAAAGCTTAAAAAGAGAATCCTAATGTGATTTCTTTATAATGGGTGTGTTCCTTATCTAATCCTAGTGTCTAAACTCTTCTCCATGGCTGGACCCCCAAATAATATTCTTTTATGTGCTAAGGGGTATCTAGAGAGTGGGATAGGTTTAATCACTACCCTAAGCCTAACGCGTACACTAACCCTAACTCCTACCCTAACCCTAACACGTACCCTAATCCTAACCCGTACCCTAAACCGAGCCCTAACCCTAACACTAACCCTAACCCTAACCCTAACCCATACCCTACGCCGTACCCGAAGCCCTCCCTGAAACCGTACCCTAAGCCGTACCCTAAGCCTACCCCTAAGCCTAACCCTAACCCTAGGCTACCCTTGAGTGCTTCTGCCTCCAATAGATTTCCTAAGCACTAGTGTTTTAAGGAACAGCTTAAAAAGAGAATCCTAATGTGATTTCTTTATAATGTGTGTGTTCCTTATATTATCTTAGTGTCTAAACTCTTCTCCATTGCTGGACCCCCAAATAATATTCCTTTACGTGCTAAGGGGTATCTAGAGAGTGGGCTAGGTTTAATAACTACCCTAACCGTAACGCGTACCCTAACCCTAACCCCTACCCTAACCCTAACACGTACCCTAATCCTAACCCGTACCCTAAACCGAGCCCTAACCCTAACACTAACCCTAACCCTAACCCTAACCCATACCCTACGCCGTACCCGAAGCCCTCCCCGAACCCGTACCCTAAGCCGTACCCTAAGCCTAACCCTAAGCCTAACCCTAACCCTAGGATACCCTTGACTGCTTCTGCCTCCAATAGATTTCCTAAGCACTAGTGTTTTAAGGAACAGCTTAAGAAGAGAATCCTAATGTGATTTCCTTATAATGGGTGTGTTCCTTATCTTATCCTAGTGTCTAAACTTTTCTCCATGGCTGGACCCCCAAATAATATTCCTTTACGTGCTAAGGGGTAACTAGGGAGTGGGATAGGTTTAATAACTACCCTAACCCTAACGCGTACCCTAACGCTAACCCCTACCCTAACCCTAACACGTACCCTAATCCTAACCCGTACCCTAAACCGAGCCCTAACCCTAACACTAACCCTAACCCTAACCCTAACCCATACCCTACGCCGTACCCGAAGCCCTCCCCAAACCCGTACCCTAAACCGTACCCTAAGCCTAACCCTAAGCCTAACCCTAACCCTAGGCTACCCTTGACTGCTTCTGCCTCCAATAGATTTCCTAAGCACTAGTGTTTTAAGGAACAGCTTAAAAAGAGAATCCTAATGTGATTTCTTTATAATGTGTGTGTTCCTTATATTATCTTAGTGTCTAAACTCTTCTCCATTGCTGGACCCCCAAATAATATTCCTTTACGTGCTAAGGGGTATCTAGAGAGTGGGCTAGGTTTAATAACTACCCTAACCGTAACGCGTACCCTAACCCTAACCCCTACCCTAACCCTAACACGTACCCTAATCCTAACCCGTACCCTAAACCGAGCCCTAACCCTAACACTAACCCTAACCCTAACCCTAACCCATACCCTACGCCGTACCCGAAGCCCTCCCCGAACCCGTACCCTAAGCCGTACCCTAAGCCTAACCCTAAGCCTAACCCTAACCCTAGGCTACCCTTGACTGCTTCTGCCTCCAATAGATTTCCTAAGCACTAGTGTTTTAAGGAACAGCTTAAGAAGAGAATCCTAATGTGATTTCCTTATAATGGGTGTGTTCCTTATCTTATCCTAGTGTCTAAACTTTTCTCCATGGCTGGACCCCCAAATAATATTCCTTTACGTGCTAAGGGGTAACTAGGGAGTGGGATAGGTTTAATAACTACCCTAACCCTAACGCGTACCCTAACCCTAACCCCTACCCTAACCCTAACACGTACCCTAATCCTAAACCGTACCCTAAACCGAGCCCTAACCCTAACACTAACCCTAACCCTAACCCTAACCCATACCCTACGCCGTACCCGAAGCCCTCCCCGAACCCGTACCCTAAGCCGTACCCTAAGCCTAACCCTAAGCCTAACCCTAACCCTAGGCTACCCTTGACTGCTTCTGCCTCCAATAGATTTCCTAAGCACTAGTGTTTTAAGGAACAGCTTAAGAAGAGAATCCTAATGTGATTTCTTTATAATGGGTGTGTTCCTTATCTTATCCTAGTGTCTAAACTCTTCTCCATGGCTGGACCCCCAAATAATATTCCTTTACGTGCTAAGGGGTAACTAGAGAGTGGGATAGGTTTAATAACTACCCTAACCCTTACGTGTACCCTAACGCTAACCCCTACCCTAACCCTAACACGTACCCTAATCCTAACCCGTACCCTAAACCGAGCCCTAACCCTAACACTAACCCTAAACCTAACCCTAACCCATACCCTACGCCGTACCCGAAGCCCTCCCCCAACCCGTACCCTAAGCCGTACCCTAAGCCTAACCCTAAGCCTAACCCTAACCCTAGGCTACCCTTGACTGCTTCTGCCTCCAATAGATTTCCTAAGCACTAGTGTTTTAAGGAACAGCTTAAAAAGAGAATCCTAATGTGATTTCTTTATAATGGGTGTGTTCCTTATCTAATCCTAGTGTCTAAACTCTTCTCCATGGCTGGACCCCCAAATAATATTCTTTTATGTGCTAAGGGGTATCTAGAGAGTGGGATAGGTTTAATCACTACCCTAACCCTAACGCGTACACTAACCCTAACCCCTACCCTAACCCTAACACGTACCCTAATCCTAACCCGTACCCTAAACCGAGCCCTAACCCTAACACTAACCCTAAACCTAACCCTAACCCATACCCTACGCCGTACCCGAAGCCCTCCCTGAACCCGTACCCTAAGCCTAACCCTAAGCCTAACCCTAACCCTAGGCTACCCTTGACTGCTTCTGCCACCAATAGATTTCCTAAGCACTAGTGTTTTAAGGAACAGCTTAAAAAGAGAATCCTAATGTGATTTCTTTATAATGGGTTTGTTCCTTATCTTATCCTAGTGTCTAAACTCTTCTCCATGGCTGGACCCCCAAATAATATTCCTTTACGTGCTAAGGGGTATCGAGAGAGAGGGATAGGTTTAATAACTACCCTAACCCTAACGCGTACCCTAACCCTAACCCCTACCGTAACCCTAACACGTACCCTAATCCTAACCCGTACCCTAAACCGAGCCCTAACCCTAACACTAACCCTAACCCTAACCCTAACCCATACCCTACGCCGTACCCGAAGCCCTCCCTGAACCCGTACCCTAAGCCGTACCCTAAGCCTAACCCTAAGCCTAACCCTAACCCTAGGCTACCCTTGACTGCTTCTACCAACAATAGATTTCCTAAGCACTAGTGTTTTAAGGAACAGCTTAAAAAGAGAATCCTAATGTGATTTCTTTATAATGTGCGTGTTCCTTATATTATCTTAGTGTCTAAACTCTTCTCCATGGCTGGACCCCCAAATAATATTCCTTTACGTGCTAAGGGGTATCTAGAGAGTGGGATAGGTTTAATAACTACCCTAACCGTAAAGAGTACCCTAACCCTAACCCCTACCCTAACCCTAACACGTACCCTAATCCTAACCCGTACCGTAAACCGAGCCCTAACCCTAACACTAACCCTAACCCTAACCCTAACCCATACCCTACGCCGTACCCGAAGCCC
Organism: Balaenoptera physalus; assembly: GCF_965194825.1. Taxonomy (NCBI): domain Eukaryota; kingdom Metazoa; phylum Chordata; class Mammalia; order Artiodactyla; family Balaenopteridae; genus Balaenoptera; species Balaenoptera physalus. Next base: position 125,503 of record NW_028126449.1, on the reverse strand, counting down.
TCCGCGAACCCGTACCCTAAGCCGTACCCTAAGCCTAACCCTAAGCCTAACCCTAACCGTAGGCTACCCTTGACTGCTTCTGCCTCCAATAGATTTCCTAAGCACTAGTGTTTTAAGGAACAGCTTAAGAAGAGAATCCTAATGTGATTTCTGTATAATGGGTGTTTTCCTTATCTTATCCTAGTGTCTAAACTCTTCTCCATGGCTGGACCCCCAAATAATATTCCTTTACGTGCTAAGGGGTAACTAGAGAGTGGGATAGGTTTAATAACTACCCTAACCCTTACGCGTACCCTAACGCTAACCCCTACCCTTACCCTAACACGTACCCTAATCCTAACCCGTACCCTAAACCGAGCCCTAACCCTAACACTAACCCTAATCCTAACCCTAACCCATACCCTACGCCGTACCCGAAGCCCTCCCTGAACCCGTACCCTAAGCCTAACCCTAAGCCTAACCCTAACCCTAGGCTACCCTTGACTGCTTCTGCCACCAATAGATTTCCTAAGCACTAGTGTTTTAAGGAACAGCTTAAAAAGAGAATCCTAATGTGATTTCTTTATAATGTGTGTGTTCCTTATATTATCTTAGTGTCTAAACTCTTTTCCATGGCTGGACCCCCAAATAATATTCCTTTACGTGCTAAGGGGTATCTAGAGAGTGGGATAGGTTTAATAACTACCCTAACCGTAAAGAGTACCCTAACCCTAACCCCTACCCTAACCCTAACACGTACCCTAATCCTAACCCGTACCGTAAACCGAGACCTAACCCTAACACTAACCCTAACCCTAACCCTAACCCATACCCTACGCCGTACCCGAAGCCCTCCCCGAACCCGTACCCTAAGCCGTACCCTAAGCCTAACCCTAACCGTAGGCTACCCTTGACTGCTTCTGCCTCCAATAGATTTCCTAAGCACTAGAGTTTTAAGGAACAGCTTAAAAAGAGAATCCTAATGTGATTTCTTTATAATGGGTGTGTTCCTAATCTGATCCTAGTGTCTAAACTCTTCTCCATGGCTGGACCCCCAAATAATATTCCTTTACGTGCTAAGGGGTATCTAGAGAGTGGGATATGTTTAATAACTACCCTAACCCTAACGCGTACCCTAACCCTAACCCCTACCCTAACCCTAACACGTACCCTAATCCTAACCCGTACCCTAAACCGAGCCCTAACCCTAACACTAACCCTAACCCTAACCCTAACCCATACCCTACGCCGTACCCGAAGCCCTCCCCGAATCCGTAACCTAAGCCGTACCCTAAGCCTAACCCTAAGCCTAACCCTAACCCTAGGCTACCCTTGACTTCTTCTGCCTCCAATAGATTTCCTAAGCACTAGTGTTTTAAGGAACAGCTTAAAAAGAGAATCCTAATGTGATTTCTTTATAATGGGTGTGTTCCTTATCTTATCCTAGTGTCTAAACTCTTCTCCATGGCTGGACCCCCAAATAATATTCCTTTACGTGCTAATGTTTATCTAGAGAGTATCATAGGTTTAATAACTACCCTAACCCTAACACGTACCCTTACCCTAACCCCTACCCTAACACTAACGCGTACCCTAACCCTAACCCCTACCCTAACCCTAACACGTACCCTAATCCTAACCCGTACCCTAAACCGAGCCCTAACCCTAACACTAACCCAAACCCTAACCCTAACCCATACCTTACGCCGTACCCGAACCCCTCCCCGAACCCGTACTCTAAGCCGTACCCTAAGCCTAACCCTATGCCTAACACTAACCCTAGGCTGCCCTTGACTGCTTCTGCCTCCAATAGATTTCCTAAGCACTAGTGTTTTAAGGAACAGCTTAAAAAGAGAATCCTAATGTGATTTCTTTATAATGGGTGTGTTCCTTATCTAATCCTAGTGTCTAAACTCTTCTCCATGGCTGGACCCCCAAATAATATTCCTTTATGTGCTAAGGGGTATCTAGAGAGTGGGATAGGTTTAATCACTACCCTAACCCTAACGCGTACCCTAACCCTAACCCCTACCCTAACCCTAACACGTACCCTAGTCCTAACCCGTACCCTAAACCGAGCCCTAACACTAACACTAACCCTAACCCTAACCCTAACCCATACCCTACGCCGTACCCGAAGTCCTCCCCGAACCCGTACCCTAAGCCGTACCCTAAGCCTAACCCTAAGCCTAACCCTAACCCTAGGCTACCCTTGACTGCTTCTGCCTCCAATAGATTTCCTAAGCACTAGTGTTTTAAGGAACAGCTTAAAAAGAGTATCCTAATGTGATTTCTTTATAATGGGTGTGTTCCTTATCTTATCCTAGTGTCTAAACTCTTCTCCATGGCGGGACCCCCAAATAATATTCCTTTACGTGCTAAGGGGTAACTAGAGAGTGAGATAGGTTTAATAACTACGATAACCCTAATGCGTACCCTAACGCTAACCCCTACCCTAACCCTAACACGTACCCTAATCCTAACCCGTACCCTAAACCGAGCCCTAACCCTAACACTAACCCTAACCCTAACCCTAACCCATACCCTACGCCGTACCCGCAGCCCTCCCCGAACCCGTACCCTAAGCCGTACCCTAAGCCTAACCCTAAGTCTAACCCTAACCCTAGGCTACCCTTGACTGCTTCTTCCTCCAATAGATTTCCTAAGCACTAGTGTTTTAAGGAACAGCTTAAAAAGAGAATCCTAATGTGATTTCTTTATAATGGGTGTGTTCCTTATCTTATCCTAGTGTCTAAACTCTTCTCCATGGCTGGACCCCCAAATAATATTCCTTTACGTGCTAAGGGGTAACTAGAGAGTGGGATAGGTTTAATAACTACCCTAACCCTAACGCGTACCCTAACGCTAACCCCTACCCTAACCCTAACACGTACCCTAATCCTAACCCGTACCCTAAACCGAGCCCTAACCCTAACACTAACCCTAACCCTAACTCTAACCCATACCTTACGCCGTACCCGAAGCCCTCCCCAAACCCGTACCCTAAACCGTACCCTAAGCCTAACCCTAAGCCTAACCCTAACCCTAGGCTACCCTTGACTGCTTCTGCCTCCAATAGATTTCCTAAGCACTAGTGTTTTAAGGAACAGCTTAAAAAGAGAATCCTAATGTGATTTCTTTATAATGGGTGTGTTCCTTATCTAATCCTAGTGTCTAAACTCTTCTCCATGGCTGGACCCCCAAATAATATTTTTTATGTGCTAAGGGGTATCTAGAGAGTGGGATAGGTTTAATCACTACCCTAACCCTAACGCGTACACTAACCCTAACCCCTACCCTAACCCTAACACGTACCCTAATCCTAACCCGTACCCTAAACCGAGCCCTAACCCTAACACTAACCCTAACCCTAACCCTAACCCATACCCTACGCTGTACCCGAAGCCCTCCCTGAACCCGTACCCTAAGCCGTACCCTAAGCCTACCCCTAAGCCTAACCCTAACCCTAGGCTACCCTTGACTGCTTCTGCCTCCAATAGATTTCCTAAGCACTAGTGTTTTAAGGAACAGCTTAAAAAGAGAATCCTAATGTGATTTCTTTATAATGTGTGTGTTCCTTATATTATCTTGGTGTCTAAATTCTTCTCCATTGCTGGACCCCCAAATAATATTCCTTTACGTGCTAAGGGGTATCTAGAGAGTGGGCTAGGTTTAATAACTACCTTAACCGTAACGCGTACCCTAACCCTAACCCCTACCCTAACCCTAACACGTACCCTAATCCTAACCCGTACCCTAAACCGAGCCCTAACCCTAACACTAACCCTAACCCTAACCCTAACCCATACCCTACGCCGTACCCGAAGCCCTCCCCGAACCCGTACCCTAAGCCGTACCCTAAGCCTAACCCTAAGCCTAACCCTAACCCTAGGCTACCCTTGACTGCTTCTGCCTCCAATAGATTTCCTAAGCACTAGTGTTTTAAGGAACAGCTTAAGAAGAGACTCCTAATGTGATTTCTTTATAATGGGTGTGTTCCTTATCTTATCCTAGTGTCTAAACTCTTCTCCATGGCTGGACCCCCAAATAATATTCCTTTACGTGCTAAGGGGTAACTAGAGAGTGGGATAGGTTTAATAACTACCCTAACCCTAACGCGTACCCTAACGCTAACCCCTACCCTAACCCTAACACGTACCCTAATCCTAACTCGTACCCTAAACCGAGCCCTAACCCTAACACTAACCCTAACCCTAACCCTAACCCATACCCTACGCCGTACCCGAAGCCCTCCCCGAACCCGTACCCTAAGCCGTACCCTAAGCCTAACCCTAAGCCTAACCCTAACCCTAGGCTACCCTTGACTGCTTCTGCCACCAATAGATTTCCTAAGCACTAGTGTTTTAAGGAACAGCTTAAAAAGAGAATCCTAATGTGATTTCTTTATAATGGGTTTGTTCCTTATCTTATCCTAGTGTCTAAACTCTTCTCCATGGCTGGACCCCCAAATAATATTCCTTTACGTGCTAAGGGGTATCGAGAGAGAGGGATAGGTTTAATAACTACCCTAACCCTAACGCGTACCCTAACCCTAACCCCTACCGTAACCCTAACACGTACCCTAATCCTAACCCGTACCCTAAACCGAGCCCTAACCCTAACACTAACCCTAACCCTAACCCTAACCCATACCCTACGCCGTACCCGAAGCCCTCCCTGAACCCGTACCCTAAGCCGTACCCTAAGCCTAACCCTAAGCCTAACCCTAACCCTAGGCTACCCTTGACTGCTTCTACCAACAATAGATTTCCTAAGCACTAGTGTTTTAAGGAACAGCTTAAAAAGAGAATCCTAATGTGATTTCTTTATAATGTGCGTGTTCCTTATATTATCTTAGTGTCTAAACTCTTCTCCATGGCTGGACCCCCAAATAATATTCCTTTACGTGCTAAGGGGTATCTAGAGAGTGGGATAGGTTTAATAACTACCCTAACCGTAAAGAGTACCCTAACCCTAACCCCTACCCTAACCCTAACACGTACCCTAATCCTAACCCGTACCGTAAACCGAGCCCTAACCCTAACACTAACCCTAACCCTAACCCTAACCCATACCCTACGCCGTACCCGAAGCCCTCCGCGAACCCGTACCCTAAGCCGTACCCTAAGCCTAACCCTAAGCCTAACCCTAACCGTAGGCTACCCTTGACTGCTTCTGCCTCCAATAGATTTCCTAAGCACTAGTGTTTTAAGGAACAGCTTAAGAAGAGAATCCTAATGTGATTTCTGTATAATGGGTGTTTTCCTTATCTTATCCTAGTGTCTAAACTCTTCTCCATGGCTGGACCCCCAAATAATATTCCTTTACGTGCTAAGGGGTAACTAGAGAGTGGGATAGGTTTAATAACTACCCTAACCCTTACGCGTACCCTAACGCTAACCCCTACCCTTACCCTAACACGTACCCTAATCCTAACCCGTACCCTAAACCGAGCCCTAACCCTAACACTAACCCTAATCCTAACCCTAACCCATACCCTACGCCGTACCCGAAGCCCTCCCTGAACCCGTACCCTAAGCCTAACCCTAAGCCTAACCCTAACCCTAGGCTACCCTTGACTGCTTCTGCCACCAATAGATTTCCTAAGCACTAGTGTTTTAAGGAACAGCTTAAAAAGAGAATCCTAATGTGATTTCTTTATAATGTGTGTGTTCCTTATATTATCTTAGTGTCTAAACTCTTTTCCATGGCTGGACCCCCAAATAATATTCCTTTACGTGCTAAGGGGTATCTAGAGAGTGGGATAGGTTTAATAACTACCCTAACCGTAAAGAGTACCCTAACCCTAACCCCTACCCTAACCCTAACACGTACCCTAATCCTAACCCGTACCGTAAACCGAGACCTAACCCTAACACTAACCCTAACCCTAACCCTAACCCATACCCTACGCCGTACCCGAAGCCCTCCCCGAACCCGTACCCTAAGCCGTACCCTAAGCCTAACCCTAACCGTAGGCTACCCTTGACTGCTTCTGCCTCCAATAGATTTCCTAAGCACTAGAGTTTTAAGGAACAGCTTAAAAAGAGAATCCTAATGTGATTTCTTTATAATGGGTGTGTTCCTAATCTGATCCTAGTGTCTAAACTCTTCTCCATGGCTGGACCCCCAAATAATATTCCTTTACGTGCTAAGGGGTATCTAGAGAGTGGGATATGTTTAATAACTACCCTAACCCTAACGCGTACCCTAACCCTAACCCCTACCCTAACCCTAACACGTACCCTAATCCTAACCCGTACCCTAAACCGAGCCCTAACCCTAACACTAACCCTAACCCTAACCCTAACCCATACCCTACGCCGTACCCGAAGCCCTCCCCGAATCCGTAACCTAAGCCGTACCCTAAGCCTAACCCTAAGCCTAACCCTAACCCTAGGCTACCCTTGACTTCTTCTGCCTCCAATAGATTTCCTAAGCACTAGTGTTTTAAGGAACAGCTTAAAAAGAGAATCCTAATGTGATTTCTTTATAATGGGTGTGTTCCTTATCTTATCCTAGTGTCTAAACTCTTCTCCATGGCTGGACCCCCAAATAATATTCCTTTACGTGCTAATGTTTATCTAGAGAGTATCATAGGTTTAATAACTACCCTAACCCTAACACGTACCCTTACCCTAACCCCTACCCTAACACTAACGCGTACCCTAACCCTAACCCCTACCCTAACCCTAACACGTACCCTAATCCTAACCCGTACCCTAAACCGAGCCCTAACCCTAACACTAACCCAAACCCTAACCCTAACCCATACCTTACGCCGTACCCGAACCCCTCCCCGAACCCGTACTCTAAGCCGTACCCTAAGCCTAACCCTATGCCTAACACTAACCCTAGGCTGCCCTTGACTGCTTCTGCCTCCAATAGATTTCCTAAGCACTAGTGTTTTAAGGAACAGCTTAAAAAGAGAATCCTAATGTGATTTCTTTATAATGGGTGTGTTCCTTATCTAATCCTAGTGTCTAAACTCTTCTCCATGGCTGGACCCCCAAATAATATTCCTTTATGTGCTAAGGGGTATCTAGAGAGTGGGATAGGTTTAATCACTACCCTAACCCTAACGCGTACCCTAACCCTAACCCCTACCCTAACCCTAACACGTACCCTAGTCCTAACCCGTACCCTAAACCGAGCCCTAACACTAACACTAACCCTAACCCTAACCCTAACCCATACCCTACGCCGTACCCGAAGTCCTCCCCGAACCCGTACCCTAAGCCGTACCCTAAGCCTAACCCTAAGCCTAACCCTAACCCTAGGCTACCCTTGACTGCTTCTGCCTCCAATAGATTTCCTAAGCACTAGTGTTTTAAGGAACAGCTTAAAAAGAGTATCCTAATGTGATTTCTTTATAATGGGTGTGTTCCTTATCTTATCCTAGTGTCTAAACTCTTCTCCATGGCGGGACCCCCAAATAATATTCCTTTACGTGCTAAGGGGTAACTAGAGAGTGAGATAGGTTTAATAACTACGATAACCCTAATGCGTACCCTAACGCTAACCCCTACCCTAACCCTAACACGTACCCTAATCCTAACCCGTACCCTAAACCGAGCCCTAACCCTAACACTAACCCTAACCCTAACCCTAACCCATACCCTACGCCGTACCCGCAGCCCTCCCCGAACCCGTACCCTAAGCCGTACCCTAAGCCTAACCCTAAGTCTAACCCTAACCCTAGGCTACCCTTGACTGCTTCTTCCTCCAATAGATTTCCTAAGCACTAGTGTTTTAAGGAACAGCTTAAAAAGAGAATCCTAATGTGATTTCTTTATAATGGGTGTGTTCCTTATCTTATCCTAGTGTCTAAACTCTTCTCCATGGCTGGACCCCCAAATAATATTCCTTTACGTGCTAAGGGGTAACTAGAGAGTGGGATAGGTTTAATAACTACCCTAACCCTAACGCGTACCCTAACGCTAACCCCTACCCTAACCCTAACACGTACCCTAATCCTAACCCGTACCCTAAACCGAGCCCTAACCCTAACACTAACCCTAACCCTAACTCTAACCCATACCTTACGCCGTACCCGAAGCCCTCCCCAAACCCGTACCCTAAACCGTACCCTAAGCCTAACCCTAAGCCTAACCCTAACCCTAGGCTACCCTTGACTGCTTCTGCCTCCAATAGATTTCCTAAGCACTAGTGTTTTAAGGAACAGCTTAAAAAGAGAATCCTAATGTGATTTCTTTATAATGGGTGTGTTCCTTATCTAATCCTAGTGTCTAAACTCTTCTCCATGGCTGGACCCCCAAATAATATTTTTTATGTGCTAAGGGGTATCTAGAGAGTGGGATAGGTTTAATCACTACCCTAACCCTAACGCGTACACTAACCCTAACCCCTACCCTAACCCTAACACGTACCCTAATCCTAACCCGTACCCTAAACCGAGCCCTAACCCTAACACTAACCCTAACCCTAACCCTAACCCATACCCTACGCTGTACCCGAAGCCCTCCCTGAACCCGTACCCTAAGCCGTACCCTAAGCCTACCCCTAAGCCTAACCCTAACCCTAGGCTACCCTTGACTGCTTCTGCCTCCAATAGATTTCCTAAGCACTAGTGTTTTAAGGAACAGCTTAAAAAGAGAATCCTAATGTGATTTCTTTATAATGTGTGTGTTCCTTATATTATCTTGGTGTCTAAATTCTTCTCCATTGCTGGACCCCCAAATAATATTCCTTTACGTGCTAAGGGGTATCTAGAGAGTGGGCTAGGTTTAATAACTACCTTAACCGTAACGCGTACCCTAACCCTAACCCCTACCCTAACCCTAACACGTACCCTAATCCTAACCCGTACCCTAAACCGAGCCCTAACCCTAACACTAACCCTAACCCTAACCCTAACCCATACCCTACGCCGTACCCGAAGCCCTCCCCGAACCCGTACCCTAAGCCGTACCCTAAGCCTAACCCTAAGCCTAACCCTAACCCTAGGCTACCCTTGACTGCTTCTGCCTCCAATAGATTTCCTAAGCACTAGTGTTTTAAGGAACAGCTTAAGAAGAGACTCCTAATGTGATTTCTTTATAATGGGTGTGTTCCTTATCTTATCCTAGTGTCTAAACTCTTCTCCATGGCTGGACCCCCAAATAATATTCCTTTACGTGCTAAGGGGTAACTAGAGAGTGGGATAGGTTTAATAACTACCCTAACCCTAACGCGTACCCTAACGCTAACCCCTACCCTAACCCTAACACGTACCCTAATCCTAACTCGTACCCTAAACCGAGCCCTAACCCTAACACTAACCCTAACCCTAACCCTAACCCATACCCTACGCCGTACCCGAAGCCCTCCCCGAACCCGTACCCTAAGCCGTACCCTAAGCCTAACCCTAAGCCTAACCCTAACCCTAGGCTACCCTTGACTGCTTCTGCCTCCAATAGATTTCCTAAGCACTAGTGTTTTAAGGAACAGCTTAAGAAGAGACTCCTAATGTGATTTCTTTATAATGGGTGTGTTCCTTATCTTATCCTAGTGTCTAAACTCTTCTCCATGGCAGGACCCCCAAATAATATTCCTTTACGTGCTAAGGGGTAACTAGAGAATGAGATAGGTTTAATAACTACGATAACCCTAACGCGTACCCTAACGCTAACCCCTACCCTAACCCTAACACGTACCCTAATCCTAACCCGTACCCTAAACCGAGCCCTAACCCTAACACTAACCCTAACCCTAACCCTAACCCATACCCTACGCCGTACCCGCAGCCCTCCCCGAACCCATACCCTAAGCCGTACCCTAAGCCTAACCCTAAGTCTAACCCTAACCCTAGGCTACCCTTGACTGCTTCTGCCTCCAATAGATTTCCTAAGCACTAGTGTTTTAAGGAACAGCTTAAAAAGAGAATCCTAATGTGATTTCTTTATAATGGGTGTGTTCCTTATCTAATACTAGTGTCTAAACTCTTCTCCATGGCTGGACCCCCAAATAATATTATTTTATGTGCTAAGGGGTATCTAGAGAGTGGGATAGGTTTAATCACTACCCTAACCCTAACGCGTACACTAACCCTAACCCCTACCCTAACCCTAACACGTACCCTAATCCTAACCCGTACCCTAAACCGAGCCCTAACCCTAACACTAACCCTAACCCTAACCCTAACCCATACCCTACGCCGTACCCGAAGCCCTCCCTGAACCCGTACCCTAAGCCTAACCCTAAGCCTAACCCTAACCCTAGGCTACCCTTGACTGCTTCTGCCACCAATAGATTTCCTAAGCACTAGTGTTTTAAGGAACAGCTTAAAAAGAGAATCCTAATGTGATTTCTTTATAATGTGTGTGTTCCTTATATTATCTTAGTGTCTAAACTCTTTTCCATGGCTGGACCCCCAAATAATATTCCTTTACGTGCTAAGGGGTATCTAGAGAGTGGGCTAGGTTTAATAACTACCCTAACCGTAACGCGTACCCTAACCCTAACCCCTACCCTAACCCTAACACGTACCCTAATCCTAACCCGTACCCTAAACCGAGCCCTAACCCTAACACTAACCCTAACCCTAACCCTAACCCATACCCTACGCCGTACCCGAAGCCCTCCCCGAACCCGTACCCTAAGCCGTACCCTAAGCCTAACCCTAACCGTAGGCTACCCTTGACTGCTTCTGCCTCCAATAGATTTCCTAAGCACTAGAGTTTTAAGGAACAGCTTAAAAAGAGAATCCTAATGTGATTTCTTTATAATGGGTGTGTTCCTAATCTGATCCTAGTGTCTAAACTCTTCTCCATGGCTGGACCCCCAAATAATATTCCTTTACGTGCTAAGGGGTATCTAGAGAGTGGGATATGTTTAATAACTACCCTAACCCTAACGCGTACCCTAACCCTAACCCCTACCCTAACCCTAACACGTACCCTAATCCTAACCCGTACCCTAAACCGAGCCCTAACCCTAACACTAACCCTAACCCTAACCCTAACCCATACCCTACGCCGTACCCGAAGCCCTCCCCGAACCCGTACCCTAAGCCGTACCCTAAGCCTAACCCTAAGCCTAACCCTAACCCTAGGCTACACTTGACTTCTTCTGCCTCCAATAGATTTCCTAAGCACTAGTGTTTTAAGGAACAGCTTAAAAAGAGAATCCTAATGTGATTTCTTTATAATGGGTGTGTTCCTTATCTTATCCTAGTGTCTAAACTCTTCTCCATGGCTGGACCCCCAAATAATATTCCTTTACGTGCTAATGTTTATCTAGAGAGTATCATAGGTTTAATAACTACCCTAACCCTAACACGTACCCTTACCCTAACCCCTACCCTAACACTAACGCGTACCCTAACCCTAACCCCTACCCTAACCCTAACACGTACCCTAATCCTAACCCGTACCCTAAACCGAGCCCTAACCCTAACACTAACCCAAACCCTAACCCTAACCCATACCTTACGCCGTACCCGAACCCCTCCCCGAACCCGTACCCTAAGCCGTACCCTAAGCCTAACCCTATGCCTAACACTAACCCTAGGCTGCCCTTGACTGCTTCTGCCTCCAATAGATTTCCTAAGCACTAGTGTTTTAAGGAACAGCTTAAAAAGAGAATCCTAATGTGATTTCTTTATAATGGGTGTGTTCCTTATCTAATCCTAGTGTCTAAACTCTTCTCCATGGCTGGACCCCCAAATAATATTCCTTTATGTGCTAAGGGGTATCTAGAGAGTGGGATAGGTTTAATCACTACCCTAACCCTAACGCGTACCCTAACCCTAACCCCTACCCTAACCCTAACACGTACCCTAGTCCTAACCCGTACCCTAAACCGAGCCCTAACACTAACACTAACCCTAACCCTAACCCTAACCCATACCCTACGCCGTACCCGAAGTCCTCCCCGAACCCGTACCCTAAGCCGTACCCTAAGCCTAACCCTAAGCCTAACCCTAACCCTAGGCTACCCTTGACTGCTTCTGCCTCCAATAGATTTCCTAAGCACTAGTGTTTTAAGGAACAGCTTAAAAAGAGTATCCTAATGTGATTTCTTTATAATGGGTGTGTTCCTTATCTTATCCTAGTGTCTAAACTCTTCTCCATGGCGGGACCCCCAAATAATATTCCTTTACGTGCTAAGGGGTAACTAGAGAGTGAGATAGGTTTAATAACTATGATAACCCTAATGCGTACCCTAACGCTAACCCCTACCCTAACCCTAACACGTACCCTAATCCTAACCCGTACCCTAAACCGAGCCCTAACCCTAACACTAACCCTAACCCTAACCCTAACCCATACCCTACGCCGTACCCGCAGCCCTCCCCGAACCCGTACCCTAAGCCGTACCCTAAGCCTAACCCTAAGTCTAACCCTAACCCTAGGCTACCCTTGACTGCTTCTTCCTCCAATAGATTTCCTAAGCACTAGTGTTTTAAGGAACAGCTTAAAAAGAGAATCCTAATGTGATTTCTTTATAATGGGTGTGTTCCTTATCTTATCCTAGTGTCTAAACTCTTCTCCATGGCTGGACCACCAAATAATATTCCTTTACGTGCTAAGGGGTAACTAGAGAGTGGGATAGGTTTAATAACTACCCTAACCCTAACGCGTACCCTAACGCTAACCCCTACCCTAACCCTAACACGTACCCTAATCCTAACCCGTACCCTAAACCGAGCCCTAACCCTAACACTAACCCTAACCCTAACTCTAACCCATACCCTACGCCGTACCCGAAGCCCTCCCCAAACCCGTACCCTAAACCGTACCCTAAGCCTAACCCTAAGCCTAACCCTAACCCTAGGCTACCCTTGACTGCTTCTGCCTCCAATAGATTTCCTAAGCACTAGTGTTTTAAGGAACAGCTTAAAAAGAGAATCCTAATGTGATTTCTTTATAATGGGTGTGTTCCTTATCTAATCCTAGTGTCTAAACTCTTCTCCATGGCTGGACCCCCAAATAATATTTTTTATGTGCTAAGGGGTATCTAGAGAGTGGGATAGGTTTAATCACTACCCTAACCCTAACGCGTACACTAACCCTAACCCCTACCCTAACCCTAACACGTACCCTAATCCTAACCCGTACCCTAAACCGAGCCCTAACCCTAACACTAACCCTAACCCTAACCCTAACCCATACCCTACGCTGTACCCGAAGCCCTCCCTGAACCCGTACCCTAAGCCGTGCCCTAAGCCTACCCCTACGCCTAACCCTAACCCTAGGCTACCCTTGACTGCTTCTGCCTCCAATAGATTTCCTAAGCACTAGTGTTTTAAGGAACAGCTTAAAAAGAGAATCCTAATGTGATTTCTTTATAATGTGTGTGTTCCTTATATTATCTTAGTGTCTAAACTCTTCTCCATTGCTGGACCCCCAAATAATATTCCTTTACGTGCTAAGGGGTATCTAGAGAGTGGGCTAGGTTTAATAACTACCCTAACCGTAACGCGTACCCTAACCCTAACCCCTACCCTAACCCTAACACGTACACTAATCCTAACCCGTACCCTAAACCGAGCCCTAACCCTAACACTAACCCTAACCCTAACCCTAACCCATACCCTACGCCGTACCCGAAGCCCTCCCCGAACCCGTACCCTAAGCCGTACCCTAAGCCTAACCCTAAGCCTAACCCTAACCCTAGGCTACCCTTGACTGCTTCTGCCTCCAATAGATTTCCTAAGCACTAGTGTTTTAAGGAACAGCTTAAGAAGAGACTCCTAATGTGATTTCTTTATAATGGGTGTGTTCCTTATCTTATCCTAGTGTCTAAACTCTTCTCCATGGCTGGACCCCCAAATAATATTCCTTTACGTGCTAAGGGGTAACTAGAGAGTGGGATAGGTTTAATAACTACCCTAACCCTAACGCGTACCCTAACGCTAACCCCTACCCTAACCCTAACACGTACTCTAATCCTAACCCGTACCCTAAACCGAGCCCTAACCCTAACACTAACCCTAACCCTAACCCTAACCCATACCCTACGCCGTACCCGAAGCCCTCCCCGAACCCGTACCCTAAGCCGTACCCTAAGCCTAACCCTAAGCCTAACCCTAACCCTAGGCTACCCTTGACTGCTTCTGCCTCCAATAGATTTCCTAAGCACTAGTGTTTTAAGGAACAGCTTAAGAAGAGACTCCTAATGTGATTTCTTTATAATGGGTGTGTTCCTTATCTTATCCTAGTGTCTAAACTCTTCTCCATGGCAGGACCCCCAAATAATATTCCTTTACGTGCTAAGGGGTAACTAGAGAATGAGATAGGTTTAATAACTACGATAACCCTAACGCGTACCCTAACGCTAACCCCTACCCTAACCCTAACACGTACCCTAATCCTAACCCGTACCCTAAACCGAGCCCTAACCCTAACACTAACCTTAACCCTAACCCTAACCCATACCCTACGCCGTACCCGCAGCCCTCCCCGAACCCATACCCTAAGCCGTACCCTAAGCCTAACCCTAAGTCTAACCCTAACCCTAGGCTACCCTTGACTGCTTCTGCCTCCAATAGATTTCCTAAGCACTAGTGTTTTAAGGAACAGCTTAAAAAGAGAATCCTAATGTGATTTCTTTATAATGGGTGTGTTCCTTATCTTATCCTAGTGTCTAAACTCTTCTCCATGGCTGGACCCCCAAATAATATTCCTTTACGTGCTAAGGGGTAACTAGAGAGTGGGATAGGTTTAATAACTACCCTAACCCTAACGCGTACCCTAACGCTAACCCCTACCCTAACCCAAACACGTACCCTAATCCTAACCCGTACCCTAAACCGAGCCCTAACCCTAACACTAACCCTAACCCTAACTCTAACCCATACCCTACGCCGTACCCGAAGCCCTCCCCAAACCCGTACCCTAAACCGAACCCTAAGCCTAACCCTAAGCCTAACCCTAACCCTAGGCTACCCTTGACTGCTTCTGCCTCCAATAGATTTCCTAAGCACTAGTGTTTTAAGGAACAGCTTAAAAAGAGAATCCTAATGTGATTTCTTTATAATGGGTGTGTTCCTTATCTAATCCTAGTGTCTAAACTCTTCTCCATGGCTGGACCCCCAAATAATATTTTTTATGTGCTAAGGGGTATCTAGAGAGTGGGATAGGTTTAATCACTACCCTAACCCTAACGCGTACACTAACCCTAACCCCTACCCTAACCCTAACACGTACCCTAATCCTAAACCGTACCCTAAACCGAGCCCTAACCCTAACACTAACCCTAACCCTAACCCTAACCCATACCCTACGCTGTACCCGAAGCCCTCCCTGAACCCGTACCCTAAGCCGTACCCTAAGCCTACCCCTAAGCCTAACCCTAACCCTAGGCTACCCTTGACTGCTTCTGCCTCCAATAGATTTCCTAAGCACTAGTGTTTTAAGGAACAGCTTAAAAAGAGAATCCTAATGTGATTTCTTTATAATGTGTGTGTTCCTTATATTATCTTAGTGTCTAAATTCTTCTCCATTGCTGGACCCCCAAATAATATTCCTTTACGTGCTAAGGGGTATCTAGAGAGTGGGCTAGGTTTAATAACTACCCTAACCGTAACGCGTACCCTAACCCTAACCCCTACCCTAACCCTAACACGTACCCTAATCCTAACCCGTACCCTAAACCGAGCCCTAACCCTAACACTAACCCTAACCCTAACCCTAACCCATACCCTACGCCGTACCCGAAGCCCTCCCCGAACCCGTACCCTAAGCCGTACCCTAAGCCTAACCCTAAGCCTAACCCTAACCCTAGGCTACCCTTGACTGCTTCTGCCTCCAATAGATTTCCTAAGCACTAGTGTTTTAAGGAACAGCTTAAAAAGAGTATCCTAATGTGATTTCTTTATATTGGGTGTGTTCCTTATCTTATCCTAGTGTCTAAACTCTTCTCCATGGCGGGACCCCCAAATAATATTCCTTTACGTGCTAAGGGGTAACTAGAGAGTGAGATAGGTTTAATAACTACGATAACCCTAACGCGTACCCTAACGCTAACCCCTACCCTAACCCTAACACGTACCCTAATCCTAAACCGTACCCTAAACCGAGCCCTAACCCTAACATTAACCCTAAACCTAACCCTAACCCATACCCTACGCCGTACCCGCAGCCCTCCCCGAACCCATACCCTAAGCCGTACCCTAAGCCTAACCCTAAGTCTAACCTTAACCCTAGGCTACCCTTGACTGCTTCTGCCTCCAATAGATTTCCTAAGCACTAGTGTTTTAAGGAACAGCTTAAAAAGAGAATCCTAATGTGATTTCTTTAAAATGGGTGTGTTCCTTATCTTATCCTAGTGTCTAAACTCTTCTCCATGGCTGGACCCCCAAATAATATTCCTTTACATGCTAAGGGGTAACTAGAGAGTGGGATAGGTTTAATAACTACCCTAACCCTAACGCGTACCCTAACGCTAACCCCTACCCTAACCCTAACACGTACCCTAATCCTAACCCGTACCCTAAACCGAGCCCTAACCCTAACACTAACCCTAACCCTAACTCTAACCCATACCCTACGCCGTACCCGAAGCCCTCCCCCAACCCGTACCCTAAACCGTACCCTAAGCCTAACCCTAAGCCTAACCCTAACCCTAGGCTACCCTTGACTGCTTCTGCCTCCAATAGATTTCCTAAGCACTAGTGTTTTAAGGAACAGCTTAAAAAGAGAATCCTAATGTGATTTCTTTATAATGGGTGTGTTCCTTATCTAATCCTAGTGTCTAAACTCTTCTCCATGGCTGGACCCCCAAATAATATTCTTTTATGTGCTAAGGGGTATCTAGAGAGTGGGATAGGTTTAATCACTACCCTAACCCTAACGCGTACACTAACCCTAACCCCTACCCTAACCCTAACATGTACCCTAATCCTAACCCGTACCCTAAACCGAGCCCTAACCCTAACACTAACCCTAAACCTAACCCTAACCCATACCCTACGCCGTACCCGAAGCCCTCCCTGAACCCGTACCCTAAGCCTAACCCTAAGCCTAACCCTAACCCTAGGCTACCCTTGACTGCTTCTGCCACCAATAGATTTCCTAAGCACTAGTGTTTTAAGGAACAGCTTAAGAAGAGACTCCTAATGTGATTTCTTTATAATGGGTGTGTTCCTTATCTTATCCTAGTGTCTAAACTCTTCTCCATGGCTGGACCCCCAAATAATATTCCTTTACGTGCTAAGGGGTAACTAGAGAGTGGGATAGGTTTAATAACTACCCTAACCCTAACGCGTACCCTAACGCTAACCCCTACCCTAACCCTAACACGTACTCTAATCCTAACCCGTACCCTAAACCGAGCCCTAACCCTAACACTAACCCTAACCCTAACCCTAACCCATACCCTACGCCGTACCCGAAGCCCTCCCCGAACCCGTACCCTAAGCCGTACCCTAAGCCTAACCCTAAGCCTAACCCTAACCCTAGGCTACCCTTGACTGCTTCTGCCTCCAATAGATTTCCTAAGCACTAGTGTTTTAAGGAACAGCTTAAGAAGAGACTCCTAATGTGATTTCTTTATAATGGGTGTGTTCCTTATCTTATCCTAGTGTCTAAACTCTTCTCCATGGCAGGACCCCCAAATAATATTCCTTTACGTGCTAAGGGGTAACTAGAGAATGAGATAGGTTTAATAACTACGATAACCCTAACGCGTACCCTAACGCTAACCCCTACCCTAACCCTAACACGTACCCTAATCCTAACCCGTACCCTAAACCGAGCCCTAACCCTAACACTAACCTTAACCCTAACCCTAACCCATACCCTACGCCGTACCCGCAGCCCTCCCCGAACCCATACCCTAAGCCGTACCCTAAGCCTAACCCTAAGTCTAACCCTAACCCTAGGCTACCCTTGACTGCTTCTGCCTCCAATAGATTTCCTAAGCACTAGTGTTTTAAGGAACAGCTTAAAAAGAGAATCCTAATGTGATTTCTTTATAATGGGTGTGTTCCTTATCTTATCCTAGTGTCTAAACTCTTCTCCATGGCTGGACCCCCAAATAATATTCCTTTACGTGCTAAGGGGTAACTAGAGAGTGGGATAGGTTTAATAACTACCCTAACCCTAACGCGTACCCTAACGCTAACCCCTACCCTAACCCAAACACGTACCCTAATCCTAACCCGTACCCTAAACCGAGCCCTAACCCTAACACTAACCCTAACCCTAACTCTAACCCATACCCTACGCCGTACCCGAAGCCCTCCCCAAACCCGTACCCTAAACCGAACCCTAAGCCTAACCCTAAGCCTAACCCTAACCCTAGGCTACCCTTGACTGCTTCTGCCTCCAATAGATTTCCTAAGCACTAGTGTTTTAAGGAACAGCTTAAAAAGAGAATCCTAATGTGATTTCTTTATAATGGGTGTGTTCCTTATCTAATCCTAGTGTCTAAACTCTTCTCCATGGCTGGACCCCCAAATAATATTTTTTATGTGCTAAGGGGTATCTAGAGAGTGGGATAGGTTTAATCACTACCCTAACCCTAACGCGTACACTAACCCTAACCCCTACCCTAACCCTAACACGTACCCTAATCCTAAACCGTACCCTAAACCGAGCCCTAACCCTAACACTAACCCTAACCCTAACCCTAACCCATACCCTACGCTGTACCCGAAGCCCTCCCTGAACCCGTACCCTAAGCCGTACCCTAAGCCTACCCCTAAGCCTAACCCTAACCCTAGGCTACCCTTGACTGCTTCTGCCTCCAATAGATTTCCTAAGCACTAGTGTTTTAAGGAACAGCTTAAAAAGAGAATCCTAATGTGATTTCTTTATAATGTGTGTGTTCCTTATATTATCTTAGTGTCTAAATTCTTCTCCATTGCTGGACCCCCAAATAATATTCCTTTACGTGCTAAGGGGTATCTAGAGAGTGGGCTAGGTTTAATAACTACCCTAACCGTAACGCGTACCCTAACCCTAACCCCTACCCTAACCCTAACACGTACCCTAATCCTAACCCGTACCCTAAACCGAGCCCTAACCCTAACACTAACCCTAACCCTAACCCTAACCCATACCCTACGCCGTACCCGAAGCCCTCCCCGAACCCGTACCCTAAGCCGTACCCTAAGCCTAACCCTAAGCCTAACCCTAACCCTAGGCTACCCTTGACTGCTTCTGCCTCCAATAGATTTCCTAAGCACTAGTGTTTTAAGGAACAGCTTAAAAAGAGTATCCTAATGTGATTTCTTTATATTGGGTGTGTTCCTTATCTTATCCTAGTGTCTAAACTCTTCTCCATGGCGGGACCCCCAAATAATATTCCTTTACGTGCTAAGGGGTAACTAGAGAGTGAGATAGGTTTAATAACTACGATAACCCTAACGCGTACCCTAACGCTAACCCCTACCCTAACCCTAACACGTACCCTAATCCTAAACCGTACCCTAAACCGAGCCCTAACCCTAACATTAACCCTAAACCTAACCCTAACCCATACCCTACGCCGTACCCGCAGCCCTCCCCGAACCCATACCCTAAGCCGTACCCTAAGCCTAACCCTAAGTCTAACCTTAACCCTAGGCTACCCTTGACTGCTTCTGCCTCCAATAGATTTCCTAAGCACTAGTGTTTTAAGGAACAGCTTAAAAAGAGAATCCTAATGTGATTTCTTTAAAATGGGTGTGTTCCTTATCTTATCCTAGTGTCTAAACTCTTCTCCATGGCTGGACCCCCAAATAATATTCCTTTACGTGCTAAGGGGTAACTAGAGAGTGGGATAGGTTTAATAACTACCCTAACCCTAACGCGTACCCTAACGCTAACCCCTACCCTAACCCTAACACGTACCCTAATCCTAACCCGTACCCTAAACCGAGCCCTAACCCTAACACTAACCCTAACCCTAACTCTAACCCATACCCTACGCCGTACCCGAAGCCCTCCCCCAACCCGTACCCTAAACCGTACCCTAAGCCTAACCCTAAGCCTAACCCTAACCCTAGGCTACCCTTGACTGCTTCTGCCTCCAATAGATTTCCTAAGCACTAGTGTTTTAAGGAACAGCTTAAAAAGAGAATCCTAATGTGATTTCTTTATAATGGGTGTGTTCCTTATCTAATCCTAGTGTCTAAACTCTTCTCCATGGCTGGACCCCCAAATAATATTCTTTTATGTGCTAAGGGGTATCTAGAGAGTGGGATAGGTTTAATCACTACCCTAACCCTAACGCGTACACTAACCCTAACCCCTACCCTAACCCTAACATGTACCCTAATCCTAACCCGTACCCTAAACCGAGCCCTAACCCTAACACTAACCCTAAACCTAACCCTAACCCATACCCTACGCCGTACCCGAAGCCCTCCCTGAACCCGTACCCTAAGCCTAACCCTAAGCCTAACCCTAACCCTAGGCTACCCTTGACTGCTTCTGCCACCAATAGATTTCCTAAGCACTAGTGTTTTAAGGAACAGCTTAAAAAGAGAATCCTATTGTGATTTCTTTATAATGGGTTTGTTCCTTATCTTATCCTAGTGTCTAAACTCTTCTCCATGGCTGGACCCCCAAATAATATTCCTATACGTGCTAAGGGGTATCGAGAGAGAGGGATAGGTTTAATAACTACCCTAACCGTAAAGAGTACCCTAACCCTAACCCCTACCCTAACCCTAACACGTACCCTAATCCTAACCCGTACCGTAAACCGAGCCCTAACCCTAACACTAACCCTAACCCTAACCCTAACCCATACCCTACGCCGTACCCGAAGCCCTCCCCGAACCCGTACCCTAAGCCTAACCCTAAGCCTAACCCTAACCGTAGGCTACCCTTGACTGCTTCTGCCTCCAATAGATTTCCTAAGCACTAGTGTTTTAAGGAACAGCTTAAGAAGAGAATCCTAATGTGATTTGTTTATAATGGGTGTGTTCCTTATCTAATCCTAGTGTCTAAACTCTTCTCCATGGCTGGACCCCCAAATAATATTCGTCTATGTGCTAAGGGGTAACTAGAGAGTGGGATAGGTTTAATCACTACCCTAACCCTAACGTGTACCCTAACCCTAACCCCTACCCTAACCCTAACACGTACCCTAATCCTAACCCGTACCCTAAACCGAGCCCTAACCCTAACACTAACCCTAACCCAACCCTAACCCATACCCTACGCCGTACCCGAAGCCCTCCCCGAACCCGTACCCTAAGCCGTACCCTAACCCTAACCCTAAGCCTAACCCTAACCCTAGGCTACCCTTGACTGCTTCTGCCTCCAATAGATTTCCTAAGCACTAGTGTTTTAAGGAACAGCTTAAGAAGAGAATCCTAATGTGATTTCTTTATAATGAGTGTGTTCCTTATCTTATCCTAGTGTCTAAACTCTTCTCCATGGCTGGACCCCCAAATAATATTCCTTTACGTGCTAAGGGGTAACTAGAGAGTGGGATAGGTTTAATAACTACCCTAACCCTAACGTGTACCCTAACGCTAACCCCTACCCTAACCCTAACACGTACCCTAATCCTAACCCGTACCCTAAACCGAGCCCTAACCCTAACACTAACCCTAACCCTAACCCTAACCCATACCCTACGCCGTACCCGAAGCCCTCGCCGAACCCGTACCCTAAGCCGTACCCTAAGCCTAACCCTAAGCCTAACCCTAACCCTAGGCTACCCTTGATTGCTTCTGCCTCCAATAGATTTCCTAAGCACTAGTGTTTTAAGGAACAGCTTAAAAAGAGAATCCTAATGTGATTTCTTTATAATGGGTGTGTTCCTTATCTAATCCTAGTGTCTAAACTCTTCTCCATGGCTGGACCCCCAAATAATATTCTTTTATGTGCTAAGGGGTATCTAGAGAGTGGGATAGGTTTAATCACTACCCTAACCCTAACGCGTACACTAACCCTAACCCCTACCCTAACCCTAACACGTACCCTAATCCTAACCCGTACCCTAAACCGAGCCCTAACCCTAACACTAACCCTAAACCTAACCCTAACCCATACCCTACGCCGTACCCGAAGCCCTCCCTGAACCCGTACCCTAAGCCTAACCCTAAGCCTAACCCTAACCCTAGGCTACCCTTCACTGCTTCTGCCACCAATAGATTTCCTAAGCACTAGTGTTTTAAGGAACAGCTTAAAAAGAGAATCCTAATGTGATTTCTTTATAATGGGTTTGTTCCTTATCTTATCCTAGTGTCTAAACTCTTCTCCATGGCTGGACCCCCAAATAATATTCCTTTACGTGCTAAGGGGTATCGAGAGAGAGGGATAGGTTTAATAACTACCCTAACCGTAAAGAGTACCCTAACCCTAACCCCTACCCTAACCCTAACACGTACCCTAATCCTAACCCGTACCGTAAACCGAGCCCTAACCCTAACACTAACCCTAACCCTAACCCTAACCCTAACCCATACCCTACGCCGTACCCGAAGCCCTCCCCGAACCCGTACCCTAAGCCGTACCCTAAGCCTAACCCTAAGCCTAACCCTAACCGTAGGCTACCCTTGACTGCTTCTGCCTCCAATAGATTTCCTAAGCACTAGTGTTTTAAGGAACAGCTTAAGAAGAGAATCCTAATGTGATTTGTTTATAATGGGTGTGTTCCTTATCTAATCCTAGTGTCTAAACTCTTCTCCATGGCTGGACCCCCAAATAATATTCGTTTATGTGCTAAGGGGTAACTAGAGAGTGGGATAGGTTTAATCACTACCCTAACCCTAACGTGTACCCTAACCCTAACCCCTACCCTAACCCTAACACGTACCCTAATCCTAACCCGTACCCTAAACCGAGCCCTAACCCTAACACTAACCCTAACCCAACCCTAACCCATACCCTACGCCGTACCCGAAGCCCTCCCCGAACCCGTACCCTAAGCCGTACCCTAACCCTAACCCTAAGCCTAACCCTAACCCTAGGCTACCCTTGACTGCTTCTGCCTCCAATAGATTTCCTAAGCACTAGTGTTTTAAGGAACAGCTTAAGAAGAGAATCCTAATGTGATTTCTTTATAATGAGTGTATTCCTTATCTTATCCTAGTGTCTAAACTCTTCTCCATGGCTGGACCCCCAAATAATATTCCTTTACGTGCTAAGGGGTAACTAGAGAGTGGGATAGGTTTAATAACTACCCTAACCCTAACGTGTACCCTAACGCTAACCCCTACCCTAACCCTAACACGTACCCTAATCCTAACCCGTACCCTAAACCGAGCCCTAACCCTAACACTAACCCTAACCCTAACCCTAACCCATACCCTACGCCGTACCCGAAGCCCTCCCCGAACCCGTACCCTAAGCCGTACCCTAAGCCTAACCCTAAGCCTAACCGTAACCCTAGGCTACCCTTGATTGCTTCTGCCTCCAATAGATTTCCTAAGCACTAGTGTTTTAAGGAACAGCTTAAAAAGAGAATCCTAATGTGATTTCTTTATAATGGGTGTGTTCCTTATCTAATACTAGTGTCTAAACTCTTCTCCATGGCTGGACCCCCAAATAATATTATTTTATGTGCTAAGGGGTATCTAGAGAGTGGGATAGGTTTAATCACTACCCTAACCCTAACGCGTACACTAACCCTAACCCCTACCCTAACCCTAACACGTACCCTAATCCTAACCCGTACCCTAAACCGAGCCCTAACCCTAACACTAACCCTAACCCTAACCCTAACCCATACCCTACGCCGTAACCGAAGCCCTCCCTGAACCCGTACCCTAAGCCTAACCCTAAGCCTAACCCTAACCCTAGGCTACCCTTGACTGCTTCTGCCACCAATAGATTTCCTAAGCACTAGTGTTTTAAGGAACAGCTTAAAAAGAGAATCCTAATGTGATTTCTTTATAATGGGTTTGTTCCTTATCTTATCCTAGTGTCTAAACTCTTCTCCATGGCTGGACCCCCAAATAATATTCCTTTACGTGCTAAGGGGTATCGAGAGAGAGGGATAGGTTTAATAACTACCCTAACCCTAACGCGTACCCTAACCCTAACCCCTACCGTAACCCTAACACGTACCCTAATCCTAACCCGTACCCTAAACCGAGCCCTAACCCTAACACTAACCCTAACCCTAACCCTAACCCATACCCTACGCCGTACCCGAAGCCCTCCCTGAACCCGTACCCTAAGCCGTACCCTAAGCCTAACCCTAAGCCTAACCCTAACCCTAGGCTACCCTTGACTGCTTCTGCCACCAATAGATTTCCTAAGCACTAGTGTTTTAAGGAACAGCTTAAAAAGAGAATCCTAATGTGATTTCTTTATAATGTGTGTGTTCCTTATATTATCTTAGTGTCTAAACTCTTCTCCATGGCTGGACCCCCAAATAATATTCCTTTACGTGCTAAGGGGTATCTAGAGAGTGGGATAGGTTTAATAACTACCCTAACCCTAACGCGTACCCTAACCCTAACCCCTACCCTAACCCTAACACGTACCCTAATCCAAACCTGTACCCTAAACCGAGCCCTAACCCTAACCCTAACCCATACCCTACGCCGTACCCGAAACCCTCCCCGAACCCGTACCCTAAGCCGTACCCTAAGCCTAACCCTAAGCCTAACCCTAACCCTAGGCTACCCTTCACTGCCTCTGCCTCCAATAGATTTCCTAAGCACTAGTGTTTTAAGGAACAGCTTAAAAAGAGAATCCTAATGTGATTTCTTTATAATGTGTGTGTTCCTTATATTATCTTAGTGTCTAAACTCTTCTCCATGGCTGGACCCCCAAATAATATTCCTTTACGTGCTAAGGGGTATCTAGAGAGTGGGATAGGTTTAATAACTACCCTAACCGTAAAGAGTACCCTAACCCTAACCCCTACCCTAACCCTAACACGTACCCTAATCCTAACCCGTACCGTAAACCGAGCCCTAACCCTAACACTAACCCTAACCCTAACCCTAACCCATACCCTACGCCGTACCCGAAGCCCTCCCCGAACCCGTACCCTAAGCCGTACCCTAAGCCTAACCCTAAGCCTAACCCTAACCGTAGGCTACCCTTGACTGCTTCTGCCTCCAATAGATTTCCTAAGCACTAGTGTTTTAAGGAACAGCTTAAGAAGAGAATCCTAATGTGATTTCTTTATAATGGGTGTGTTCCTTATCTTATCCTAGTGTCTAAACTCTTCTCCATGGCTGGACCCCCAAATAATATTCCTTTACGTGCTAAGGGGTAACTAGAGAGTGGGATAGGTTTAATAACTACCCTAACCCTAACGTGTACCCTAACGCTAACCCCTACCCTAACCCTAACACGTACCCTAATCCTAACCCGTACCCTAAACCGAGCCCTAACCCTAACACTAACCCTAACCCTAACCCTAACCCATACCCTACGCCGTACCCGAAGCCCTCCCCGAACCCGTACCCTAAGCCGTACCCTAAGCCTAACCCTAAGCCTAACCCTAACCCTAGGCTACCCTTGATTGCTTCTGCCTCCAATAGATTTCCTAAGCACTAGTGTTTTAAGGAACAGCTTAAAAAGAGGATCCTAATGTGATTTCTTTATAATGGGTGTGTTCCTTATCTAATACTAGTGTCTAAACTCTTCTCCATGGCTGGACCCCCAAATAATATTATTTTATGTGCTAAGGGGTATCTAGAGAGTGGGATAGGTTTAATCACTACCCTAACCCTAACGCGTACACTAACCCTAACCCCTACCCTAACCCTAACACGTACCCTAATCCTAACCCGTACCCTAAACCGAGCCCTAACCCTAACACTAACCCTAACCCTAACCCTAACCCATACCCTACGCCGAAACCGAAGCCCTCCCTGAACCCGTACCCTAAGCCTAACCCTAAGCCTAACCCTAACCCTAGGCTACCCTTGACTGCTTCTGCCACCAATAGATTTCCTAAGCACTAGTGTTTTAAGGAACAGCTTAAAAAGAGAATCCTAATGTGATTTCTTTATAATGGGTTTGTTCCTTATCTTATCCTAGTGTCTAAACTCTTCTCCATGGCTGGACCCCCAAATAATATTCCTTTACGTGCTAAGGGGTATCGAGAGAGAGGGATAGGTTTAATAACTACCCTAACCCTGACGCGTACCCTAACCCTAACCCCTACCGTAACCCTAACACGTACCCTAATCCTAACCCGTACCCTAAACCGAGCCCTAACCCTAACACTAACCCTAACCCTAACCCTAACCCATACCCTACGCCGTACCCGAAGCCCTCCCTGAACCCGTACCCTAAGCCGTACCCTAAGCCTAACCCTAAGCCTAACCCTAACCCTAGGCTACCCTTGACTGCTTCTGCCACCAATAGATTTCCTAAGCACTAGTGTTTTAAGGAACAGCTTAAAAAGAGAATCCTAATGTGATTTCTTTATAATGTGTGTGTTCCGTATATTATCTTAGTGTCTAAACTCTTTTCCATGGCTGGACCCCCAAATAATATTCCTTTACGTGCTAAGGGGTATCTAGAGAGTGGGATAGGTTTAATAACTACCCTAACCGTAAAGAGTACCCTAACCCTAACCCCTACCCTAACCCTAACACGTACCCTAATCCTAACCCGTACCGTAAACCGAGCCCTAACCCTAACACTAACCCTAACCCTAACCCTAACCCATACCCTACGCCGTACCCGAAGCCCTCCCCGAACCCGTACCCTAAGCCGTACCCTAAGCCTAACCCTAACCGTAGGCTACCCTTGACTGCTTCTGCCTCCAATAGATTTCCTAAGCACTAGTGTTTTAAGGAACAGCTTAAGAAGAGAATCCTAATGTGATTTCTTTATAATGGGTGTGTTCCTTATCTTATCCTAGTGTCTAAACTCTTCTCCATGGCTGGACCCCCAAATAATATTCCTTTACGTGCTAAGGGGTAACTAGAGGGTGGGATAGGTTTAATAACTACCCTAACCCTAACGCGTACCCTAACGCTAACCCCTACCCTAACCCTAACACGTACCCTAATCCTAACCCGTACCCTAATCCGAGCCCTAACCCTAACACTAACCCTAATCCTAACCCTAACCCATACCCTACGCCGTACCAGAAGCCCTCCCCGAACCCGTATCCTAAGCCGTACCCTAAGCCTAACCCTAAGCCTAACCCTAACCCTAGGCTACCCTTGACTGCTTCTGCCTCCAATAGATTTCCTAAGCACTAGTGTTTTAAGGAACAGCTTAAAAAGAGAATCCTAATGTGATGTCTTTATAATGTGTGTGTTCCTTATATTATCTTAGTGTCTAAACTCTTCTCCATGGCTGGACCCCCAAATAATATTCCTTTACGTGCTAAGGGGTATCTAGAGAGTGGGATAGGTTTAATAACTACCCTAACCCTAACGCGTACCCTAACCCTAACCCCTACCCTAACCCTAACACGTACCCTAATCCAAACCTGTACCCTAAACCGAGCCCTAACCCTAACCCTAACCCATACCCTACGCCGTACCCGAAACCCTCCCCGAACCCGTACCCTAAGCCGTACCCTAAGCCTAACCCTAAGCCTAACCCTAACCCTAGGCTACCCTTCACTGCCTCTGCCTCCAATAGATTTCCTAAGCACTAGTGTTTTAAGGAACAGCTTAAAAAGAGAATCCTAATGTGATTTCTTTATAATGTGTGTGTTCCTTATATTATCTTAGTGTCTAAACTCTTCTCCATGGCTGGACCCCCAAATAATATTCCTTTACGTGCTAAGGGGTATCTAGAGAGTGGGATAGGTTTAATAACTACCCTAACCGTAAAGAGTACCCTAACCCTAACCCCTACCCTAACCCTAACACGTACCCTAATCCTAACCCGTACCGTAAACCGAGCCCTAACCCTAACACTAACCCTAACCCTAACCCTAACCCATACCCTACGCCGTACCCGAAGCCCTCCCTGAACCCGTACCCTAAGCCTAACCCTAAGCCTAACCCTAACCCTAGGCTACCCTTGACTGCTTCTGCCACCAATAGATTTCCTAAGCACTAGTGTTTTAAGGAACAGCTTAAAAAGAGAATCCTAATGTGATTTCTTTATAATGGGTTTGTTCCTTATCTTATCCTAGTGTCTAAACTCTTCTCCATGGCTGAACCCCCAAATAATATTCCTTTACGTGCTAAGGGGTATCGAGAGAGAGGGATAGGTTTAATAACTACCCTAACCCTAACGCGTACCCTAACCCTAACCCCTACCGTAACCCTAACACGTACCCTAATCCTAACCCGTACCCTAAACCGAGCCCTAACCCTAACACTAACCCTAACCCTAACCCTAACCCATACCCTACGCCGTACCCGAAGCCCTCCCTGAACCCGTACCCTAAGCTGTACCCTAAGCCTAACCCTAAGCCTAACCCTAACCCTAGGCTACCCTTGACTGCTTCTGCCACCAATAGATTTCCTAAGCACTAGTGTTTTAAGGAACAGCTTAAAAAGAGAATCCTAATGTGATTTCTTTATAATGTGTGTGTTCCTTATATTATCTTAGTGTCTAAACTCTTTTCCATGGCTGGACCCCCAAATAATATTCCTTTACGTGCTAAGGGGTATCTAGAGAGTGGGATAGGTTTAATAACTACCCTAACCGTAAAGAGTACCCTAACCCTAACCCCTACCCTAACCCTAACACGTACCCTAATCCTAACCCGTACCGTAAACCGAGCCCTAACCCTAACACTAACCCTAACCCTAACCCTAACCCATACCCTACGCCGTACCCGAAGCCCTCCCCGAACCCGTACCCTAAGCCGTACCCTAAGCCTAACCCTAACCGTAGGCTACCCTTGACTGCTTCTGCCTCCAATACATTTCCTAAGCACTAGTGTTTTAAGGAACAGCTTAAGAAGAGAATCCTAATGTGATTTCTTTATAATGGGTTTGTTCCTTATCTTATCCTAGTGTCTAAACTCTTCTCCATGGCTGGACCCCCAAATAATATTCCTTTACGTGCTAAGGGGTATCGAGAGAGAGGGATAGGTTTAATAACTACCCTAACCCTAACGCGTACCCTAACCCTAACCCCTACCCTAACCCTAACACGTACCCTAATCCTAACCCGTACCCTAAACCGAGCCCTAACCCTAACACTAACCCTAATCCTAACCCTAACCCATACCCTACGCCGTACCAGAAGCCCTCCCCGAACCCGTACCCTAAGCCGTACCCTAAGCCTAACCCTAAGCCTAACCCTAACACTAGGCTACCCTTGACTGCTTCTGCCTCCAATAGATTTCCTAAGCACTAGTGTTTTAAGGAACAGCTTAAAAAGAGAATCCTAATGTGATGTCTTTATAATGTGTGTGTTCCTTATATTATCTTAGTGTCTAAACTCTTCTCCATGGCTGGACCCCCAAATAATATTCCTTTACGTGCTAAGGGGTATCTAGAGAGTGGGATAGGTTTAATAACTACCCTAACCCTAACGCGTACCCTAACCCTAACCCCTACCCTAACCCTAACACGTACCCTAATCCAAACCTGTACCCTAAACCGAGCCCTAACCCTAACCCTAACCCATACCCTACGCCGTACCCGAAACCCTCCCCGAACCCGTACCCTAAGCCGTACCCTAAGCCTAACCCTAAGCCTAACCCTAACCCTAGGCTACCCTTGACTGCTTCTACCAACAATAGATTTCCTAAGCACTAGTGTTTTAAGGAACAGCTTAAAAAGAGAATCCTAATGTGATTTCTTTATAATGTGCGTGTTCCTTATATTATCTTAGTGTCTAAACTCTTCTCCATGGCTGGACCCCCAAATAATATTCCTTTACGTGCTAAGGGGTATCTAGAGAGTGGGATAGGTTTAATAACTACCCTAACCGTAAAGAGTACCCTAACCCTAACCCCTACCCTAACCCTAACACGTACCCTAATCCTAACCCGTACCGTAAACCGAGCCCTAACCCTAACACTAACCCTAACCCTAACCCTAACCCATACCCTACGCCGTACCCGAAGCCCTCCGCGAACCCGTACCCTAAGCCGTACCCTAAGCCTAACCCTAAGCCTAACCCTAACCGTAGGCTACCCTTGACTGCTTCTGCCTCCAATAGATTTCCTAAGCACTAGTGTTTTAAGGAACAGCTTAAGAAGAGAATCCTAATGTGATTTCTGTATAATGGGTGTTTTCCTTATCTTATCCTAGTGTCTAAACTCTTCTCCATGGCTGGACCCCCAAATAATATTCCTTTACGTGCTAAGGGGTAACTAGAGAGTGGGATAGGTTTAATAACTACCCTAACCCTTACGCGTACCCTAACGCTAACCCCTACCCTTACCCTAACACGTACCCTAATCCTAACCCGTACCCTAAACCGAGCCCTAACCCTAACACTAACCCTAATCCTAACCCTAACCCATACCCTACGCCGTACCCGAAGCCCTCCCTGAACCCGTACCCTAAGCCTAACCCTAAGCCTAACCCTAACCCTAGGCTACCCTTGACTGCTTCTGCCACCAATAGATTTCCTAAGCACTAGTGTTTTAAGGAACAGCTTAAAAAGAGAATCCTAATGTGATTTCTTTATAATGTGTGTGTTCCTTATATTATCTTAGTGTCTAAACTCTTTTCCATGGCTGGACCCCCAAATAATATTCCTTTACGTGCTAAGGGGTATCTAGAGAGTGGGATAGGTTTAATAACTACCCTAACCGTAAAGAGTACCCTAACCCTAACCCCTACCCTAACCCTAACACGTACCCTAATCCTAACCCGTACCGTAAACCGAGACCTAACCCTAACACTAACCCTAACCCTAACCCTAACCCATACCCTACGCCGTACCCGAAGCCCTCCCCGAACCCGTACCCTAAGCCGTACCCTAAGCCTAACCCTAACCGTAGGCTACCCTTGACTGCTTCTGCCTCCAATAGATTTCCTAAGCACTAGAGTTTTAAGGAACAGCTTAAAAAGAGAATCCTAATGTGATTTCTTTATAATGGGTGTGTTCCTAATCTGATCCTAGTGTCTAAACTCTTCTCCATGGCTGGACCCCCAAATAATATTCCTTTACGTGCTAAGGGGTATCTAGAGAGTGGGATATGTTTAATAACTACCCTAACCCTAACGCGTACCCTAACCCTAACCCCTACCCTAACCCTAACACGTACCCTAATCCTAACCCGTACCCTAAACCGAGCCCTAACCCTAACACTAACCCTAACCCTAACCCTAACCCATACCCTACGCCGTACCCGAAGCCCTCCCCGAATCCGTAACCTAAGCCGTACCCTAAGCCTAACCCTAAGCCTAACCCTAACCCTAGGCTACCCTTGACTTCTTCTGCCTCCAATAGATTTCCTAAGCACTAGTGTTTTAAGGAACAGCTTAAAAAGAGAATCCTAATGTGATTTCTTTATAATGGGTGTGTTCCTTATCTTATCCTAGTGTCTAAACTCTTCTCCATGGCTGGACCCCCAAATAATATTCCTTTACGTGCTAATGTTTATCTAGAGAGTATCATAGGTTTAATAACTACCCTAACCCTAACACGTACCCTTACCCTAACCCCTACCCTAACACTAACGCGTACCCTAACCCTAACCCCTACCCTAACCCTAACACGTACCCTAATCCTAACCCGTACCCTAAACCGAGCCCTAACCCTAACACTAACCCAAACCCTAACCCTAACCCATACCTTACGCCGTACCCGAACCCCTCCCCGAACCCGTACTCTAAGCCGTACCCTAAGCCTAACCCTATGCCTAACACTAACCCTAGGCTGCCCTTGACTGCTTCTGCCTCCAATAGATTTCCTAAGCACTAGTGTTTTAAGGAACAGCTTAAAAAGAGAATCCTAATGTGATTTCTTTATAATGGGTGTGTTCCTTATCTAATCCTAGTGTCTAAACTCTTCTCCATGGCTGGACCCCCAAATAATATTCCTTTATGTGCTAAGGGGTATCTAGAGAGTGGGATAGGTTTAATCACTACCCTAACCCTAACGCGTACCCTAACCCTAACCCCTACCCTAACCCTAACACGTACCCTAGTCCTAACCCGTACCCTAAACCGAGCCCTAACACTAACACTAACCCTAACCCTAACCCTAACCCATACCCTACGCCGTACCCGAAGTCCTCCCCGAACCCGTACCCTAAGCCGTACCCTAAGCCTAACCCTAAGCCTAACCCTAACCCTAGGCTACCCTTGACTGCTTCTGCCTCCAATAGATTTCCTAAGCACTAGTGTTTTAAGGAACAGCTTAAAAAGAGTATCCTAATGTGATTTCTTTATAATGGGTGTGTTCCTTATCTTATCCTAGTGTCTAAACTCTTCTCCATGGCGGGACCCCCAAATAATATTCCTTTACGTGCTAAGGGGTAACTAGAGAGTGAGATAGGTTTAATAACTACGATAACCCTAATGCGTACCCTAACGCTAACCCCTACCCTAACCCTAACACGTACCCTAATCCTAACCCGTACCCTAAACCGAGCCCTAACCCTAACACTAACCCTAACCCTAACCCTAACCCATACCCTACGCCGTACCCGCAGCCCTCCCCGAACCCGTACCCTAAGCCGTACCCTAAGCCTAACCCTAAGTCTAACCCTAACCCTAGGCTACCCTTGACTGCTTCTTCCTCCAATAGATTTCCTAAGCACTAGTGTTTTAAGGAACAGCTTAAAAAGAGAATCCTAATGTGATTTCTTTATAATGGGTGTGTTCCTTATCTTATCCTAGTGTCTAAACTCTTCTCCATGGCTGGACCCCCAAATAATATTCCTTTACGTGCTAAGGGGTAACTAGAGAGTGGGATAGGTTTAATAACTACCCTAACCCTAACGCGTACCCTAACGCTAACCCCTACCCTAACCCTAACACGTACCCTAATCCTAACCCGTACCCTAAACCGAGCCCTAACCCTAACACTAACCCTAACCCTAACTCTAACCCATACCTTACGCCGTACCCGAAGCCCTCCCCAAACCCGTACCCTAAACCGTACCCTAAGCCTAACCCTAAGCCTAACCCTAACCCTAGGCTACCCTTGACTGCTTCTGCCTCCAATAGATTTCCTAAGCACTAGTGTTTTAAGGAACAGCTTAAAAAGAGAATCCTAATGTGATTTCTTTATAATGGGTGTGTTCCTTATCTAATCCTAGTGTCTAAACTCTTCTCCATGGCTGGACCCCCAAATAATATTTTTTATGTGCTAAGGGGTATCTAGAGAGTGGGATAGGTTTAATCACTACCCTAACCCTAACGCGTACACTAACCCTAACCCCTACCCTAACCCTAACACGTACCCTAATCCTAACCCGTACCCTAAACCGAGCCCTAACCCTAACACTAACCCTAACCCTAACCCTAACCCATACCCTACGCTGTACCCGAAGCCCTCCCTGAACCCGTACCCTAAGCCGTACCCTAAGCCTACCCCTAAGCCTAACCCTAACCCTAGGCTACCCTTGACTGCTTCTGCCTCCAATAGATTTCCTAAGCACTAGTGTTTTAAGGAACAGCTTAAAAAGAGAATC
Organism: Balaenoptera physalus; assembly: GCF_965194825.1. Lineage (NCBI taxonomy): Eukaryota > Metazoa > Chordata > Mammalia > Artiodactyla > Balaenopteridae > Balaenoptera > Balaenoptera physalus. The sequence goes on along the minus strand of NW_028126449.1, from coordinate 92,143 downwards.
CTAATGTGATTTCTTTATAATGTGTGTGTTCCTTATATTATCTTGGTGTCTAAATTCTTCTCCATTGCTGGACCCCCAAATAATATTCCTTTACGTGCTAAGGGGTATCTAGAGAGTGGGCTAGGTTTAATAACTACCTTAACCGTAACGCGTACCCTAACCCTAACCCCTACCCTAACCCTAACACGTACCCTAATCCTAACCCGTACCCTAAACCGAGCCCTAACCCTAACACTAACCCTAACCCTAACCCTAACCCATACCCTACGCCGTACCCGAAGCCCTCCCCGAACCCGTACCCTAAGCCGTACCCTAAGCCTAACCCTAAGCCTAACCCTAACCCTAGGCTACCCTTGACTGCTTCTGCCTCCAATAGATTTCCTAAGCACTAGTGTTTTAAGGAACAGCTTAAGAAGAGACTCCTAATGTGATTTCTTTATAATGGGTGTGTTCCTTATCTTATCCTAGTGTCTAAACTCTTCTCCATGGCTGGACCCCCAAATAATATTCCTTTACGTGCTAAGGGGTAACTAGAGAGTGGGATAGGTTTAATAACTACCCTAACCCTAACGCGTACCCTAACGCTAACCCCTACCCTAACCCTAACACGTACCCTAATCCTAACTCGTACCCTAAACCGAGCCCTAACCCTAACACTAACCCTAACCCTAACCCTAACCCATACCCTACGCCGTACCCGAAGCCCTCCCCGAACCCGTACCCTAAGCCGTACCCTAAGCCTAACCCTAAGCCTAACCCTAACCCTAGGCTACCCTTGACTGCTTCTGCCTCCAATAGATTTCCTAAGCACTAGTGTTTTAAGGAACAGCTTAAGAAGAGACTCCTAATGTGATTTCTTTATAATGGGTGTGTTCCTTATCTTATCCTAGTGTCTAAACTCTTCTCCATGGCAGGACCCCCAAATAATATTCCTTTACGTGCTAAGGGGTAACTAGAGAATGAGATAGGTTTAATAACTACGATAACCCTAACGCGTACCCTAACGCTAACCCCTACCCTAACCCTAACACGTACCCTAATCCTAACCCGTACCCTAAACCGAGCCCTAACCCTAACACTAACCCTAACCCTAACCCTAACCCATACCCTACGCCGTACCCGCAGCCCTCCCCGAACCCATACCCTAAGCCGTACCCTAAGCCTAACCCTAAGTCTAACCCTAACCCTAGGCTACCCTTGACTGCTTCTGCCTCCAATAGATTTCCTAAGCACTAGTGTTTTAAGGAACAGCTTAAAAAGAGAATCCTAATGTGATTTCTTTATAATGGGTGTGTTCCTTATCTAATACTAGTGTCTAAACTCTTCTCCATGGCTGGACCCCCAAATAATATTATTTTATGTGCTAAGGGGTATCTAGAGAGTGGGATAGGTTTAATCACTACCCTAACCCTAACGCGTACACTAACCCTAACCCCTACCCTAACCCTAACACGTACCCTAATCCTAACCCGTACCCTAAACCGAGCCCTAACCCTAACACTAACCCTAACCCTAACCCTAACCCATACCCTACGCCGTACCCGAAGCCCTCCCTGAACCCGTACCCTAAGCCTAACCCTAAGCCTAACCCTAACCCTAGGCTACCCTTGACTGCTTCTGCCACCAATAGATTTCCTAAGCACTAGTGTTTTAAGGAACAGCTTAAAAAGAGAATCCTAATGTGATTTCTTTATAATGTGTGTGTTCCTTATATTATCTTAGTGTCTAAACTCTTTTCCATGGCTGGACCCCCAAATAATATTCCTTTACGTGCTAAGGGGTATCTAGAGAGTGGGCTAGGTTTAATAACTACCCTAACCGTAACGCGTACCCTAACCCTAACCCCTACCCTAACCCTAACACGTACCCTAATCCTAACCCGTACCCTAAACCGAGCCCTAACCCTAACACTAACCCTAACCCTAACCCTAACCCATACCCTACGCCGTACCCGAAGCCCTCCCCGAACCCGTACCCTAAGCCGTACCCTAAGCCTAACCCTAACCGTAGGCTACCCTTGACTGCTTCTGCCTCCAATAGATTTCCTAAGCACTAGAGTTTTAAGGAACAGCTTAAAAAGAGAATCCTAATGTGATTTCTTTATAATGGGTGTGTTCCTAATCTGATCCTAGTGTCTAAACTCTTCTCCATGGCTGGACCCCCAAATAATATTCCTTTACGTGCTAAGGGGTATCTAGAGAGTGGGATATGTTTAATAACTACCCTAACCCTAACGCGTACCCTAACCCTAACCCCTACCCTAACCCTAACACGTACCCTAATCCTAACCCGTACCCTAAACCGAGCCCTAACCCTAACACTAACCCTAACCCTAACCCTAACCCATACCCTACGCCGTACCCGAAGCCCTCCCCGAACCCGTACCCTAAGCCGTACCCTAAGCCTAACCCTAAGCCTAACCCTAACCCTAGGCTACACTTGACTTCTTCTGCCTCCAATAGATTTCCTAAGCACTAGTGTTTTAAGGAACAGCTTAAAAAGAGAATCCTAATGTGATTTCTTTATAATGGGTGTGTTCCTTATCTTATCCTAGTGTCTAAACTCTTCTCCATGGCTGGACCCCCAAATAATATTCCTTTACGTGCTAATGTTTATCTAGAGAGTATCATAGGTTTAATAACTACCCTAACCCTAACACGTACCCTTACCCTAACCCCTACCCTAACACTAACGCGTACCCTAACCCTAACCCCTACCCTAACCCTAACACGTACCCTAATCCTAACCCGTACCCTAAACCGAGCCCTAACCCTAACACTAACCCAAACCCTAACCCTAACCCATACCTTACGCCGTACCCGAACCCCTCCCCGAACCCGTACCCTAAGCCGTACCCTAAGCCTAACCCTATGCCTAACACTAACCCTAGGCTGCCCTTGACTGCTTCTGCCTCCAATAGATTTCCTAAGCACTAGTGTTTTAAGGAACAGCTTAAAAAGAGAATCCTAATGTGATTTCTTTATAATGGGTGTGTTCCTTATCTAATCCTAGTGTCTAAACTCTTCTCCATGGCTGGACCCCCAAATAATATTCCTTTATGTGCTAAGGGGTATCTAGAGAGTGGGATAGGTTTAATCACTACCCTAACCCTAACGCGTACCCTAACCCTAACCCCTACCCTAACCCTAACACGTACCCTAGTCCTAACCCGTACCCTAAACCGAGCCCTAACACTAACACTAACCCTAACCCTAACCCTAACCCATACCCTACGCCGTACCCGAAGTCCTCCCCGAACCCGTACCCTAAGCCGTACCCTAAGCCTAACCCTAAGCCTAACCCTAACCCTAGGCTACCCTTGACTGCTTCTGCCTCCAATAGATTTCCTAAGCACTAGTGTTTTAAGGAACAGCTTAAAAAGAGTATCCTAATGTGATTTCTTTATAATGGGTGTGTTCCTTATCTTATCCTAGTGTCTAAACTCTTCTCCATGGCGGGACCCCCAAATAATATTCCTTTACGTGCTAAGGGGTAACTAGAGAGTGAGATAGGTTTAATAACTATGATAACCCTAATGCGTACCCTAACGCTAACCCCTACCCTAACCCTAACACGTACCCTAATCCTAACCCGTACCCTAAACCGAGCCCTAACCCTAACACTAACCCTAACCCTAACCCTAACCCATACCCTACGCCGTACCCGCAGCCCTCCCCGAACCCGTACCCTAAGCCGTACCCTAAGCCTAACCCTAAGTCTAACCCTAACCCTAGGCTACCCTTGACTGCTTCTTCCTCCAATAGATTTCCTAAGCACTAGTGTTTTAAGGAACAGCTTAAAAAGAGAATCCTAATGTGATTTCTTTATAATGGGTGTGTTCCTTATCTTATCCTAGTGTCTAAACTCTTCTCCATGGCTGGACCACCAAATAATATTCCTTTACGTGCTAAGGGGTAACTAGAGAGTGGGATAGGTTTAATAACTACCCTAACCCTAACGCGTACCCTAACGCTAACCCCTACCCTAACCCTAACACGTACCCTAATCCTAACCCGTACCCTAAACCGAGCCCTAACCCTAACACTAACCCTAACCCTAACTCTAACCCATACCCTACGCCGTACCCGAAGCCCTCCCCAAACCCGTACCCTAAACCGTACCCTAAGCCTAACCCTAAGCCTAACCCTAACCCTAGGCTACCCTTGACTGCTTCTGCCTCCAATAGATTTCCTAAGCACTAGTGTTTTAAGGAACAGCTTAAAAAGAGAATCCTAATGTGATTTCTTTATAATGGGTGTGTTCCTTATCTAATCCTAGTGTCTAAACTCTTCTCCATGGCTGGACCCCCAAATAATATTTTTTATGTGCTAAGGGGTATCTAGAGAGTGGGATAGGTTTAATCACTACCCTAACCCTAACGCGTACACTAACCCTAACCCCTACCCTAACCCTAACACGTACCCTAATCCTAACCCGTACCCTAAACCGAGCCCTAACCCTAACACTAACCCTAACCCTAACCCTAACCCATACCCTACGCTGTACCCGAAGCCCTCCCTGAACCCGTACCCTAAGCCGTGCCCTAAGCCTACCCCTACGCCTAACCCTAACCCTAGGCTACCCTTGACTGCTTCTGCCTCCAATAGATTTCCTAAGCACTAGTGTTTTAAGGAACAGCTTAAAAAGAGAATCCTAATGTGATTTCTTTATAATGTGTGTGTTCCTTATATTATCTTAGTGTCTAAACTCTTCTCCATTGCTGGACCCCCAAATAATATTCCTTTACGTGCTAAGGGGTATCTAGAGAGTGGGCTAGGTTTAATAACTACCCTAACCGTAACGCGTACCCTAACCCTAACCCCTACCCTAACCCTAACACGTACACTAATCCTAACCCGTACCCTAAACCGAGCCCTAACCCTAACACTAACCCTAACCCTAACCCTAACCCATACCCTACGCCGTACCCGAAGCCCTCCCCGAACCCGTACCCTAAGCCGTACCCTAAGCCTAACCCTAAGCCTAACCCTAACCCTAGGCTACCCTTGACTGCTTCTGCCTCCAATAGATTTCCTAAGCACTAGTGTTTTAAGGAACAGCTTAAGAAGAGACTCCTAATGTGATTTCTTTATAATGGGTGTGTTCCTTATCTTATCCTAGTGTCTAAACTCTTCTCCATGGCTGGACCCCCAAATAATATTCCTTTACGTGCTAAGGGGTAACTAGAGAGTGGGATAGGTTTAATAACTACCCTAACCCTAACGCGTACCCTAACGCTAACCCCTACCCTAACCCTAACACGTACTCTAATCCTAACCCGTACCCTAAACCGAGCCCTAACCCTAACACTAACCCTAACCCTAACCCTAACCCATACCCTACGCCGTACCCGAAGCCCTCCCCGAACCCGTACCCTAAGCCGTACCCTAAGCCTAACCCTAAGCCTAACCCTAACCCTAGGCTACCCTTGACTGCTTCTGCCTCCAATAGATTTCCTAAGCACTAGTGTTTTAAGGAACAGCTTAAGAAGAGACTCCTAATGTGATTTCTTTATAATGGGTGTGTTCCTTATCTTATCCTAGTGTCTAAACTCTTCTCCATGGCAGGACCCCCAAATAATATTCCTTTACGTGCTAAGGGGTAACTAGAGAATGAGATAGGTTTAATAACTACGATAACCCTAACGCGTACCCTAACGCTAACCCCTACCCTAACCCTAACACGTACCCTAATCCTAACCCGTACCCTAAACCGAGCCCTAACCCTAACACTAACCTTAACCCTAACCCTAACCCATACCCTACGCCGTACCCGCAGCCCTCCCCGAACCCATACCCTAAGCCGTACCCTAAGCCTAACCCTAAGTCTAACCCTAACCCTAGGCTACCCTTGACTGCTTCTGCCTCCAATAGATTTCCTAAGCACTAGTGTTTTAAGGAACAGCTTAAAAAGAGAATCCTAATGTGATTTCTTTATAATGGGTGTGTTCCTTATCTTATCCTAGTGTCTAAACTCTTCTCCATGGCTGGACCCCCAAATAATATTCCTTTACGTGCTAAGGGGTAACTAGAGAGTGGGATAGGTTTAATAACTACCCTAACCCTAACGCGTACCCTAACGCTAACCCCTACCCTAACCCAAACACGTACCCTAATCCTAACCCGTACCCTAAACCGAGCCCTAACCCTAACACTAACCCTAACCCTAACTCTAACCCATACCCTACGCCGTACCCGAAGCCCTCCCCAAACCCGTACCCTAAACCGAACCCTAAGCCTAACCCTAAGCCTAACCCTAACCCTAGGCTACCCTTGACTGCTTCTGCCTCCAATAGATTTCCTAAGCACTAGTGTTTTAAGGAACAGCTTAAAAAGAGAATCCTAATGTGATTTCTTTATAATGGGTGTGTTCCTTATCTAATCCTAGTGTCTAAACTCTTCTCCATGGCTGGACCCCCAAATAATATTTTTTATGTGCTAAGGGGTATCTAGAGAGTGGGATAGGTTTAATCACTACCCTAACCCTAACGCGTACACTAACCCTAACCCCTACCCTAACCCTAACACGTACCCTAATCCTAAACCGTACCCTAAACCGAGCCCTAACCCTAACACTAACCCTAACCCTAACCCTAACCCATACCCTACGCTGTACCCGAAGCCCTCCCTGAACCCGTACCCTAAGCCGTACCCTAAGCCTACCCCTAAGCCTAACCCTAACCCTAGGCTACCCTTGACTGCTTCTGCCTCCAATAGATTTCCTAAGCACTAGTGTTTTAAGGAACAGCTTAAAAAGAGAATCCTAATGTGATTTCTTTATAATGTGTGTGTTCCTTATATTATCTTAGTGTCTAAATTCTTCTCCATTGCTGGACCCCCAAATAATATTCCTTTACGTGCTAAGGGGTATCTAGAGAGTGGGCTAGGTTTAATAACTACCCTAACCGTAACGCGTACCCTAACCCTAACCCCTACCCTAACCCTAACACGTACCCTAATCCTAACCCGTACCCTAAACCGAGCCCTAACCCTAACACTAACCCTAACCCTAACCCTAACCCATACCCTACGCCGTACCCGAAGCCCTCCCCGAACCCGTACCCTAAGCCGTACCCTAAGCCTAACCCTAAGCCTAACCCTAACCCTAGGCTACCCTTGACTGCTTCTGCCTCCAATAGATTTCCTAAGCACTAGTGTTTTAAGGAACAGCTTAAAAAGAGTATCCTAATGTGATTTCTTTATATTGGGTGTGTTCCTTATCTTATCCTAGTGTCTAAACTCTTCTCCATGGCGGGACCCCCAAATAATATTCCTTTACGTGCTAAGGGGTAACTAGAGAGTGAGATAGGTTTAATAACTACGATAACCCTAACGCGTACCCTAACGCTAACCCCTACCCTAACCCTAACACGTACCCTAATCCTAAACCGTACCCTAAACCGAGCCCTAACCCTAACATTAACCCTAAACCTAACCCTAACCCATACCCTACGCCGTACCCGCAGCCCTCCCCGAACCCATACCCTAAGCCGTACCCTAAGCCTAACCCTAAGTCTAACCTTAACCCTAGGCTACCCTTGACTGCTTCTGCCTCCAATAGATTTCCTAAGCACTAGTGTTTTAAGGAACAGCTTAAAAAGAGAATCCTAATGTGATTTCTTTAAAATGGGTGTGTTCCTTATCTTATCCTAGTGTCTAAACTCTTCTCCATGGCTGGACCCCCAAATAATATTCCTTTACGTGCTAAGGGGTAACTAGAGAGTGGGATAGGTTTAATAACTACCCTAACCCTAACGCGTACCCTAACGCTAACCCCTACCCTAACCCTAACACGTACCCTAATCCTAACCCGTACCCTAAACCGAGCCCTAACCCTAACACTAACCCTAACCCTAACTCTAACCCATACCCTACGCCGTACCCGAAGCCCTCCCCCAACCCGTACCCTAAACCGTACCCTAAGCCTAACCCTAAGCCTAACCCTAACCCTAGGCTACCCTTGACTGCTTCTGCCTCCAATAGATTTCCTAAGCACTAGTGTTTTAAGGAACAGCTTAAAAAGAGAATCCTAATGTGATTTCTTTATAATGGGTGTGTTCCTTATCTAATCCTAGTGTCTAAACTCTTCTCCATGGCTGGACCCCCAAATAATATTCTTTTATGTGCTAAGGGGTATCTAGAGAGTGGGATAGGTTTAATCACTACCCTAACCCTAACGCGTACACTAACCCTAACCCCTACCCTAACCCTAACATGTACCCTAATCCTAACCCGTACCCTAAACCGAGCCCTAACCCTAACACTAACCCTAAACCTAACCCTAACCCATACCCTACGCCGTACCCGAAGCCCTCCCTGAACCCGTACCCTAAGCCTAACCCTAAGCCTAACCCTAACCCTAGGCTACCCTTGACTGCTTCTGCCACCAATAGATTTCCTAAGCACTAGTGTTTTAAGGAACAGCTTAAGAAGAGACTCCTAATGTGATTTCTTTATAATGGGTGTGTTCCTTATCTTATCCTAGTGTCTAAACTCTTCTCCATGGCTGGACCCCCAAATAATATTCCTTTACGTGCTAAGGGGTAACTAGAGAGTGGGATAGGTTTAATAACTACCCTAACCCTAACGCGTACCCTAACGCTAACCCCTACCCTAACCCTAACACGTACTCTAATCCTAACCCGTACCCTAAACCGAGCCCTAACCCTAACACTAACCCTAACCCTAACCCTAACCCATACCCTACGCCGTACCCGAAGCCCTCCCCGAACCCGTACCCTAAGCCGTACCCTAAGCCTAACCCTAAGCCTAACCCTAACCCTAGGCTACCCTTGACTGCTTCTGCCTCCAATAGATTTCCTAAGCACTAGTGTTTTAAGGAACAGCTTAAGAAGAGACTCCTAATGTGATTTCTTTATAATGGGTGTGTTCCTTATCTTATCCTAGTGTCTAAACTCTTCTCCATGGCAGGACCCCCAAATAATATTCCTTTACGTGCTAAGGGGTAACTAGAGAATGAGATAGGTTTAATAACTACGATAACCCTAACGCGTACCCTAACGCTAACCCCTACCCTAACCCTAACACGTACCCTAATCCTAACCCGTACCCTAAACCGAGCCCTAACCCTAACACTAACCTTAACCCTAACCCTAACCCATACCCTACGCCGTACCCGCAGCCCTCCCCGAACCCATACCCTAAGCCGTACCCTAAGCCTAACCCTAAGTCTAACCCTAACCCTAGGCTACCCTTGACTGCTTCTGCCTCCAATAGATTTCCTAAGCACTAGTGTTTTAAGGAACAGCTTAAAAAGAGAATCCTAATGTGATTTCTTTATAATGGGTGTGTTCCTTATCTTATCCTAGTGTCTAAACTCTTCTCCATGGCTGGACCCCCAAATAATATTCCTTTACGTGCTAAGGGGTAACTAGAGAGTGGGATAGGTTTAATAACTACCCTAACCCTAACGCGTACCCTAACGCTAACCCCTACCCTAACCCAAACACGTACCCTAATCCTAACCCGTACCCTAAACCGAGCCCTAACCCTAACACTAACCCTAACCCTAACTCTAACCCATACCCTACGCCGTACCCGAAGCCCTCCCCAAACCCGTACCCTAAACCGAACCCTAAGCCTAACCCTAAGCCTAACCCTAACCCTAGGCTACCCTTGACTGCTTCTGCCTCCAATAGATTTCCTAAGCACTAGTGTTTTAAGGAACAGCTTAAAAAGAGAATCCTAATGTGATTTCTTTATAATGGGTGTGTTCCTTATCTAATCCTAGTGTCTAAACTCTTCTCCATGGCTGGACCCCCAAATAATATTTTTTATGTGCTAAGGGGTATCTAGAGAGTGGGATAGGTTTAATCACTACCCTAACCCTAACGCGTACACTAACCCTAACCCCTACCCTAACCCTAACACGTACCCTAATCCTAAACCGTACCCTAAACCGAGCCCTAACCCTAACACTAACCCTAACCCTAACCCTAACCCATACCCTACGCTGTACCCGAAGCCCTCCCTGAACCCGTACCCTAAGCCGTACCCTAAGCCTACCCCTAAGCCTAACCCTAACCCTAGGCTACCCTTGACTGCTTCTGCCTCCAATAGATTTCCTAAGCACTAGTGTTTTAAGGAACAGCTTAAAAAGAGAATCCTAATGTGATTTCTTTATAATGTGTGTGTTCCTTATATTATCTTAGTGTCTAAATTCTTCTCCATTGCTGGACCCCCAAATAATATTCCTTTACGTGCTAAGGGGTATCTAGAGAGTGGGCTAGGTTTAATAACTACCCTAACCGTAACGCGTACCCTAACCCTAACCCCTACCCTAACCCTAACACGTACCCTAATCCTAACCCGTACCCTAAACCGAGCCCTAACCCTAACACTAACCCTAACCCTAACCCTAACCCATACCCTACGCCGTACCCGAAGCCCTCCCCGAACCCGTACCCTAAGCCGTACCCTAAGCCTAACCCTAAGCCTAACCCTAACCCTAGGCTACCCTTGACTGCTTCTGCCTCCAATAGATTTCCTAAGCACTAGTGTTTTAAGGAACAGCTTAAAAAGAGTATCCTAATGTGATTTCTTTATATTGGGTGTGTTCCTTATCTTATCCTAGTGTCTAAACTCTTCTCCATGGCGGGACCCCCAAATAATATTCCTTTACGTGCTAAGGGGTAACTAGAGAGTGAGATAGGTTTAATAACTACGATAACCCTAACGCGTACCCTAACGCTAACCCCTACCCTAACCCTAACACGTACCCTAATCCTAAACCGTACCCTAAACCGAGCCCTAACCCTAACATTAACCCTAAACCTAACCCTAACCCATACCCTACGCCGTACCCGCAGCCCTCCCCGAACCCATACCCTAAGCCGTACCCTAAGCCTAACCCTAAGTCTAACCTTAACCCTAGGCTACCCTTGACTGCTTCTGCCTCCAATAGATTTCCTAAGCACTAGTGTTTTAAGGAACAGCTTAAAAAGAGAATCCTAATGTGATTTCTTTAAAATGGGTGTGTTCCTTATCTTATCCTAGTGTCTAAACTCTTCTCCATGGCTGGACCCCCAAATAATATTCCTTTACGTGCTAAGGGGTAACTAGAGAGTGGGATAGGTTTAATAACTACCCTAACCCTAACGCGTACCCTAACGCTAACCCCTACCCTAACCCTAACACGTACCCTAATCCTAACCCGTACCCTAAACCGAGCCCTAACCCTAACACTAACCCTAACCCTAACTCTAACCCATACCCTACGCCGTACCCGAAGCCCTCCCCCAACCCGTACCCTAAACCGTACCCTAAGCCTAACCCTAAGCCTAACCCTAACCCTAGGCTACCCTTGACTGCTTCTGCCTCCAATAGATTTCCTAAGCACTAGTGTTTTAAGGAACAGCTTAAAAAGAGAATCCTAATGTGATTTCTTTATAATGGGTGTGTTCCTTATCTAATCCTAGTGTCTAAACTCTTCTCCATGGCTGGACCCCCAAATAATATTCTTTTATGTGCTAAGGGGTATCTAGAGAGTGGGATAGGTTTAATCACTACCCTAACCCTAACGCGTACACTAACCCTAACCCCTACCCTAACCCTAACATGTACCCTAATCCTAACCCGTACCCTAAACCGAGCCCTAACCCTAACACTAACCCTAAACCTAACCCTAACCCATACCCTACGCCGTACCCGAAGCCCTCCCTGAACCCGTACCCTAAGCCTAACCCTAAGCCTAACCCTAACCCTAGGCTACCCTTGACTGCTTCTGCCACCAATAGATTTCCTAAGCACTAGTGTTTTAAGGAACAGCTTAAAAAGAGAATCCTATTGTGATTTCTTTATAATGGGTTTGTTCCTTATCTTATCCTAGTGTCTAAACTCTTCTCCATGGCTGGACCCCCAAATAATATTCCTATACGTGCTAAGGGGTATCGAGAGAGAGGGATAGGTTTAATAACTACCCTAACCGTAAAGAGTACCCTAACCCTAACCCCTACCCTAACCCTAACACGTACCCTAATCCTAACCCGTACCGTAAACCGAGCCCTAACCCTAACACTAACCCTAACCCTAACCCTAACCCATACCCTACGCCGTACCCGAAGCCCTCCCCGAACCCGTACCCTAAGCCTAACCCTAAGCCTAACCCTAACCGTAGGCTACCCTTGACTGCTTCTGCCTCCAATAGATTTCCTAAGCACTAGTGTTTTAAGGAACAGCTTAAGAAGAGAATCCTAATGTGATTTGTTTATAATGGGTGTGTTCCTTATCTAATCCTAGTGTCTAAACTCTTCTCCATGGCTGGACCCCCAAATAATATTCGTCTATGTGCTAAGGGGTAACTAGAGAGTGGGATAGGTTTAATCACTACCCTAACCCTAACGTGTACCCTAACCCTAACCCCTACCCTAACCCTAACACGTACCCTAATCCTAACCCGTACCCTAAACCGAGCCCTAACCCTAACACTAACCCTAACCCAACCCTAACCCATACCCTACGCCGTACCCGAAGCCCTCCCCGAACCCGTACCCTAAGCCGTACCCTAACCCTAACCCTAAGCCTAACCCTAACCCTAGGCTACCCTTGACTGCTTCTGCCTCCAATAGATTTCCTAAGCACTAGTGTTTTAAGGAACAGCTTAAGAAGAGAATCCTAATGTGATTTCTTTATAATGAGTGTGTTCCTTATCTTATCCTAGTGTCTAAACTCTTCTCCATGGCTGGACCCCCAAATAATATTCCTTTACGTGCTAAGGGGTAACTAGAGAGTGGGATAGGTTTAATAACTACCCTAACCCTAACGTGTACCCTAACGCTAACCCCTACCCTAACCCTAACACGTACCCTAATCCTAACCCGTACCCTAAACCGAGCCCTAACCCTAACACTAACCCTAACCCTAACCCTAACCCATACCCTACGCCGTACCCGAAGCCCTCGCCGAACCCGTACCCTAAGCCGTACCCTAAGCCTAACCCTAAGCCTAACCCTAACCCTAGGCTACCCTTGATTGCTTCTGCCTCCAATAGATTTCCTAAGCACTAGTGTTTTAAGGAACAGCTTAAAAAGAGAATCCTAATGTGATTTCTTTATAATGGGTGTGTTCCTTATCTAATCCTAGTGTCTAAACTCTTCTCCATGGCTGGACCCCCAAATAATATTCTTTTATGTGCTAAGGGGTATCTAGAGAGTGGGATAGGTTTAATCACTACCCTAACCCTAACGCGTACACTAACCCTAACCCCTACCCTAACCCTAACACGTACCCTAATCCTAACCCGTACCCTAAACCGAGCCCTAACCCTAACACTAACCCTAAACCTAACCCTAACCCATACCCTACGCCGTACCCGAAGCCCTCCCTGAACCCGTACCCTAAGCCTAACCCTAAGCCTAACCCTAACCCTAGGCTACCCTTCACTGCTTCTGCCACCAATAGATTTCCTAAGCACTAGTGTTTTAAGGAACAGCTTAAAAAGAGAATCCTAATGTGATTTCTTTATAATGGGTTTGTTCCTTATCTTATCCTAGTGTCTAAACTCTTCTCCATGGCTGGACCCCCAAATAATATTCCTTTACGTGCTAAGGGGTATCGAGAGAGAGGGATAGGTTTAATAACTACCCTAACCGTAAAGAGTACCCTAACCCTAACCCCTACCCTAACCCTAACACGTACCCTAATCCTAACCCGTACCGTAAACCGAGCCCTAACCCTAACACTAACCCTAACCCTAACCCTAACCCTAACCCATACCCTACGCCGTACCCGAAGCCCTCCCCGAACCCGTACCCTAAGCCGTACCCTAAGCCTAACCCTAAGCCTAACCCTAACCGTAGGCTACCCTTGACTGCTTCTGCCTCCAATAGATTTCCTAAGCACTAGTGTTTTAAGGAACAGCTTAAGAAGAGAATCCTAATGTGATTTGTTTATAATGGGTGTGTTCCTTATCTAATCCTAGTGTCTAAACTCTTCTCCATGGCTGGACCCCCAAATAATATTCGTTTATGTGCTAAGGGGTAACTAGAGAGTGGGATAGGTTTAATCACTACCCTAACCCTAACGTGTACCCTAACCCTAACCCCTACCCTAACCCTAACACGTACCCTAATCCTAACCCGTACCCTAAACCGAGCCCTAACCCTAACACTAACCCTAACCCAACCCTAACCCATACCCTACGCCGTACCCGAAGCCCTCCCCGAACCCGTACCCTAAGCCGTACCCTAACCCTAACCCTAAGCCTAACCCTAACCCTAGGCTACCCTTGACTGCTTCTGCCTCCAATAGATTTCCTAAGCACTAGTGTTTTAAGGAACAGCTTAAGAAGAGAATCCTAATGTGATTTCTTTATAATGAGTGTATTCCTTATCTTATCCTAGTGTCTAAACTCTTCTCCATGGCTGGACCCCCAAATAATATTCCTTTACGTGCTAAGGGGTAACTAGAGAGTGGGATAGGTTTAATAACTACCCTAACCCTAACGTGTACCCTAACGCTAACCCCTACCCTAACCCTAACACGTACCCTAATCCTAACCCGTACCCTAAACCGAGCCCTAACCCTAACACTAACCCTAACCCTAACCCTAACCCATACCCTACGCCGTACCCGAAGCCCTCCCCGAACCCGTACCCTAAGCCGTACCCTAAGCCTAACCCTAAGCCTAACCGTAACCCTAGGCTACCCTTGATTGCTTCTGCCTCCAATAGATTTCCTAAGCACTAGTGTTTTAAGGAACAGCTTAAAAAGAGAATCCTAATGTGATTTCTTTATAATGGGTGTGTTCCTTATCTAATACTAGTGTCTAAACTCTTCTCCATGGCTGGACCCCCAAATAATATTATTTTATGTGCTAAGGGGTATCTAGAGAGTGGGATAGGTTTAATCACTACCCTAACCCTAACGCGTACACTAACCCTAACCCCTACCCTAACCCTAACACGTACCCTAATCCTAACCCGTACCCTAAACCGAGCCCTAACCCTAACACTAACCCTAACCCTAACCCTAACCCATACCCTACGCCGTAACCGAAGCCCTCCCTGAACCCGTACCCTAAGCCTAACCCTAAGCCTAACCCTAACCCTAGGCTACCCTTGACTGCTTCTGCCACCAATAGATTTCCTAAGCACTAGTGTTTTAAGGAACAGCTTAAAAAGAGAATCCTAATGTGATTTCTTTATAATGGGTTTGTTCCTTATCTTATCCTAGTGTCTAAACTCTTCTCCATGGCTGGACCCCCAAATAATATTCCTTTACGTGCTAAGGGGTATCGAGAGAGAGGGATAGGTTTAATAACTACCCTAACCCTAACGCGTACCCTAACCCTAACCCCTACCGTAACCCTAACACGTACCCTAATCCTAACCCGTACCCTAAACCGAGCCCTAACCCTAACACTAACCCTAACCCTAACCCTAACCCATACCCTACGCCGTACCCGAAGCCCTCCCTGAACCCGTACCCTAAGCCGTACCCTAAGCCTAACCCTAAGCCTAACCCTAACCCTAGGCTACCCTTGACTGCTTCTGCCACCAATAGATTTCCTAAGCACTAGTGTTTTAAGGAACAGCTTAAAAAGAGAATCCTAATGTGATTTCTTTATAATGTGTGTGTTCCTTATATTATCTTAGTGTCTAAACTCTTCTCCATGGCTGGACCCCCAAATAATATTCCTTTACGTGCTAAGGGGTATCTAGAGAGTGGGATAGGTTTAATAACTACCCTAACCCTAACGCGTACCCTAACCCTAACCCCTACCCTAACCCTAACACGTACCCTAATCCAAACCTGTACCCTAAACCGAGCCCTAACCCTAACCCTAACCCATACCCTACGCCGTACCCGAAACCCTCCCCGAACCCGTACCCTAAGCCGTACCCTAAGCCTAACCCTAAGCCTAACCCTAACCCTAGGCTACCCTTCACTGCCTCTGCCTCCAATAGATTTCCTAAGCACTAGTGTTTTAAGGAACAGCTTAAAAAGAGAATCCTAATGTGATTTCTTTATAATGTGTGTGTTCCTTATATTATCTTAGTGTCTAAACTCTTCTCCATGGCTGGACCCCCAAATAATATTCCTTTACGTGCTAAGGGGTATCTAGAGAGTGGGATAGGTTTAATAACTACCCTAACCGTAAAGAGTACCCTAACCCTAACCCCTACCCTAACCCTAACACGTACCCTAATCCTAACCCGTACCGTAAACCGAGCCCTAACCCTAACACTAACCCTAACCCTAACCCTAACCCATACCCTACGCCGTACCCGAAGCCCTCCCCGAACCCGTACCCTAAGCCGTACCCTAAGCCTAACCCTAAGCCTAACCCTAACCGTAGGCTACCCTTGACTGCTTCTGCCTCCAATAGATTTCCTAAGCACTAGTGTTTTAAGGAACAGCTTAAGAAGAGAATCCTAATGTGATTTCTTTATAATGGGTGTGTTCCTTATCTTATCCTAGTGTCTAAACTCTTCTCCATGGCTGGACCCCCAAATAATATTCCTTTACGTGCTAAGGGGTAACTAGAGAGTGGGATAGGTTTAATAACTACCCTAACCCTAACGTGTACCCTAACGCTAACCCCTACCCTAACCCTAACACGTACCCTAATCCTAACCCGTACCCTAAACCGAGCCCTAACCCTAACACTAACCCTAACCCTAACCCTAACCCATACCCTACGCCGTACCCGAAGCCCTCCCCGAACCCGTACCCTAAGCCGTACCCTAAGCCTAACCCTAAGCCTAACCCTAACCCTAGGCTACCCTTGATTGCTTCTGCCTCCAATAGATTTCCTAAGCACTAGTGTTTTAAGGAACAGCTTAAAAAGAGGATCCTAATGTGATTTCTTTATAATGGGTGTGTTCCTTATCTAATACTAGTGTCTAAACTCTTCTCCATGGCTGGACCCCCAAATAATATTATTTTATGTGCTAAGGGGTATCTAGAGAGTGGGATAGGTTTAATCACTACCCTAACCCTAACGCGTACACTAACCCTAACCCCTACCCTAACCCTAACACGTACCCTAATCCTAACCCGTACCCTAAACCGAGCCCTAACCCTAACACTAACCCTAACCCTAACCCTAACCCATACCCTACGCCGAAACCGAAGCCCTCCCTGAACCCGTACCCTAAGCCTAACCCTAAGCCTAACCCTAACCCTAGGCTACCCTTGACTGCTTCTGCCACCAATAGATTTCCTAAGCACTAGTGTTTTAAGGAACAGCTTAAAAAGAGAATCCTAATGTGATTTCTTTATAATGGGTTTGTTCCTTATCTTATCCTAGTGTCTAAACTCTTCTCCATGGCTGGACCCCCAAATAATATTCCTTTACGTGCTAAGGGGTATCGAGAGAGAGGGATAGGTTTAATAACTACCCTAACCCTGACGCGTACCCTAACCCTAACCCCTACCGTAACCCTAACACGTACCCTAATCCTAACCCGTACCCTAAACCGAGCCCTAACCCTAACACTAACCCTAACCCTAACCCTAACCCATACCCTACGCCGTACCCGAAGCCCTCCCTGAACCCGTACCCTAAGCCGTACCCTAAGCCTAACCCTAAGCCTAACCCTAACCCTAGGCTACCCTTGACTGCTTCTGCCACCAATAGATTTCCTAAGCACTAGTGTTTTAAGGAACAGCTTAAAAAGAGAATCCTAATGTGATTTCTTTATAATGTGTGTGTTCCGTATATTATCTTAGTGTCTAAACTCTTTTCCATGGCTGGACCCCCAAATAATATTCCTTTACGTGCTAAGGGGTATCTAGAGAGTGGGATAGGTTTAATAACTACCCTAACCGTAAAGAGTACCCTAACCCTAACCCCTACCCTAACCCTAACACGTACCCTAATCCTAACCCGTACCGTAAACCGAGCCCTAACCCTAACACTAACCCTAACCCTAACCCTAACCCATACCCTACGCCGTACCCGAAGCCCTCCCCGAACCCGTACCCTAAGCCGTACCCTAAGCCTAACCCTAACCGTAGGCTACCCTTGACTGCTTCTGCCTCCAATAGATTTCCTAAGCACTAGTGTTTTAAGGAACAGCTTAAGAAGAGAATCCTAATGTGATTTCTTTATAATGGGTGTGTTCCTTATCTTATCCTAGTGTCTAAACTCTTCTCCATGGCTGGACCCCCAAATAATATTCCTTTACGTGCTAAGGGGTAACTAGAGGGTGGGATAGGTTTAATAACTACCCTAACCCTAACGCGTACCCTAACGCTAACCCCTACCCTAACCCTAACACGTACCCTAATCCTAACCCGTACCCTAATCCGAGCCCTAACCCTAACACTAACCCTAATCCTAACCCTAACCCATACCCTACGCCGTACCAGAAGCCCTCCCCGAACCCGTATCCTAAGCCGTACCCTAAGCCTAACCCTAAGCCTAACCCTAACCCTAGGCTACCCTTGACTGCTTCTGCCTCCAATAGATTTCCTAAGCACTAGTGTTTTAAGGAACAGCTTAAAAAGAGAATCCTAATGTGATGTCTTTATAATGTGTGTGTTCCTTATATTATCTTAGTGTCTAAACTCTTCTCCATGGCTGGACCCCCAAATAATATTCCTTTACGTGCTAAGGGGTATCTAGAGAGTGGGATAGGTTTAATAACTACCCTAACCCTAACGCGTACCCTAACCCTAACCCCTACCCTAACCCTAACACGTACCCTAATCCAAACCTGTACCCTAAACCGAGCCCTAACCCTAACCCTAACCCATACCCTACGCCGTACCCGAAACCCTCCCCGAACCCGTACCCTAAGCCGTACCCTAAGCCTAACCCTAAGCCTAACCCTAACCCTAGGCTACCCTTCACTGCCTCTGCCTCCAATAGATTTCCTAAGCACTAGTGTTTTAAGGAACAGCTTAAAAAGAGAATCCTAATGTGATTTCTTTATAATGTGTGTGTTCCTTATATTATCTTAGTGTCTAAACTCTTCTCCATGGCTGGACCCCCAAATAATATTCCTTTACGTGCTAAGGGGTATCTAGAGAGTGGGATAGGTTTAATAACTACCCTAACCGTAAAGAGTACCCTAACCCTAACCCCTACCCTAACCCTAACACGTACCCTAATCCTAACCCGTACCGTAAACCGAGCCCTAACCCTAACACTAACCCTAACCCTAACCCTAACCCATACCCTACGCCGTACCCGAAGCCCTCCCTGAACCCGTACCCTAAGCCTAACCCTAAGCCTAACCCTAACCCTAGGCTACCCTTGACTGCTTCTGCCACCAATAGATTTCCTAAGCACTAGTGTTTTAAGGAACAGCTTAAAAAGAGAATCCTAATGTGATTTCTTTATAATGGGTTTGTTCCTTATCTTATCCTAGTGTCTAAACTCTTCTCCATGGCTGGACCCCCAAATAATATTCCTTTACGTGCTAAGGGGTATCGAGAGAGAGGGATAGGTTTAATAACTACCCTAACCCTAACGCGTACCCTAACCCTAACCCCTACCGTAACCCTAACACGTACCCTAATCCTAACCCGTACCCTAAACCGAGCCCTAACCCTAACACTAACCCTAACCCTAACCCTAACCCATACCCTACGCCGTACCCGAAGCCCTCCCTGAACCCGTACCCTAAGCCGTACCCTAAGCCTAACCCTAAGCCTAACCCTAACCCTAGGCTACCCTTGACTGCTTCTGCCACCAATAGATTTCCTAAGCACTAGTGTTTTAAGGAACAGCTTAAAAAGAGAATCCTAATGTGATTTCTTTATAATGTGTGTGTTCCTTATATTATCTTAGTGTCTAAACTCTTTTCCATGGCTGGACCCCCAAATAATATTCCTTTACGTGCTAAGGGGTATCTAGAGAGTGGGATAGGTTTAATAACTACCCTAACCGTAAAGAGTACCCTAACCCTAACCCCTACCCTAACCCTAACACGTACCCTAATCCTAACCCGTACCGTAAACCGAGCCCTAACCCTAACACTAACCCTAACCCTAACCCTAACCCATACCCTACGCCGTACCCGAAGCCCTCCCCGAACCCGTACCCTAAGCCGTACCCTAAGCCTAACCCTAACCGTAGGCTACCCTTGACTGCTTCTGCCTCCAATACATTTCCTAAGCACTAGTGTTTTAAGGAACAGCTTAAGAAGAGAATCCTAATGTGATTTCTTTATAATGGGTTTGTTCCTTATCTTATCCTAGTGTCTAAACTCTTCTCCATGGCTGGACCCCCAAATAATATTCCTTTACGTGCTAAGGGGTATCGAGAGAGAGGGATAGGTTTAATAACTACCCTAACCCTAACGCGTACCCTAACCCTAACCCCTACCCTAACCCTAACACGTACCCTAATCCTAACCCGTACCCTAAACCGAGCCCTAACCCTAACACTAACCCTAATCCTAACCCTAACCCATACCCTACGCCGTACCAGAAGCCCTCCCCGAACCCGTACCCTAAGCCGTACCCTAAGCCTAACCCTAAGCCTAACCCTAACACTAGGCTACCCTTGACTGCTTCTGCCTCCAATAGATTTCCTAAGCACTAGTGTTTTAAGGAACAGCTTAAAAAGAGAATCCTAATGTGATGTCTTTATAATGTGTGTGTTCCTTATATTATCTTAGTGTCTAAACTCTTCTCCATGGCTGGACCCCCAAATAATATTCCTTTACGTGCTAAGGGGTATCTAGAGAGTGGGATAGGTTTAATAACTACCCTAACCCTAACGCGTACCCTAACCCTAACCCCTACCCTAACCCTAACACGTACCCTAATCCAAACCTGTACCCTAAACCGAGCCCTAACCCTAACCCTAACCCATACCCTACGCCGTACCCGAAACCCTCCCCGAACCCGTACCCTAAGCCGTACCCTAAGCCTAACCCTAAGCCTAACCCTAACCCTAGGCTACCCTTCACTGCCTCTGCCTCCAATAGATTTCCTAAGCACTAGTGTTTTAAGGAACAGCTTAAAAAGAGAATCCTAATGTGATTTCTTTATAATGTGTGTGTTCCTTATATTATCTTAGTGTCTAAACTCTTCTCCATGGCTGGACCCCCAAATAATATTCCTTTACGTGCTAAGGGGTATCTAGAAATTGGGATAGGTTTAATAACTACCCTAACCCTAACGCGTACCCTAACCCTAACCCCTACCATAACCCTAACACGTACCCTAATCCTAACCCGTACCCTAAACCGAGCCCTAACCCTAACACTAACCCTAACCCTAACCCTAACCCATACCCTACGCCGTACCCGAAACGCTCCCCGTACCCGTACCCTAAGCCGTACCCTAAGCCTAACCCTAAGCCTAACCCTAACCCTAGGCTACCCTTGACTGCTTCTGCCTCCAATATATTTCCTAAGCACTAGAGTTTTAAGGAACAGCTTAAAAAGAGAATCCTAATGTGATTTCTTTATAATGGGTGTGTTCCTTATCTGATCCTAGTGTCTAAACTCTTCTCCATGGCTGGACCCCCAAATAATATTCCTTTACGTGCTAAGGGGTATCTAGAGAGTGGGATAGGTTTAATAACTACCCTAACCCGAACGAGTACCCTAACCCTAACCCCAACCCTAACCCTAACACGTACCCTAATCCTAACCCGTACCCTAAACCGAGCCCTAACCCTAACACTAACCCTAACCCTAACCCTAACCCATACCCTACGCCGTACCCGAAGCCCTCCCCGAACCCGTACCCTAAGCCGTACCCTAAGCCTACCCCTAAGCCTAACCCTAACCCTAGGCTACCCTTGACTGCTTCTGCCTCCAATAGATTTCCTAAGCACTAGTGTTTTAAGGAACAGCTTAAAAAGAGAATCCTAATGTGATTTCTTTATAATGTGTGTGTTCCTTATATTATCTTAGAGTCTAAACTCTTCTCCATGGCTGGACCCCCAAATAATATTCCTTTACGTGCTAAGGGGTATCTAGAGAGTGGGATAGGTTTAATAACTACCCTAACCCTAACGCGTACCCTAACCCTAACCCCTACCCTAACCCTAACACGTACCCTAATCCTAACCTGTACCCTAAACCGAGCCCTAACCCTAACCCTCACCCATACCCTACGCCGTACCCGAAACCCTCCCCGAACCCGTACCCTAAGCCGTACCCTAAGCCTAACCCTAAGCCTAACCCTAACCCTAGGCTACCCTTGACTGCTTCTGCCTCCAATATATTTCCTAAGCACTAGTGTTTTAAGGAACAGCTTAAAAAGAGAATCCTAATGTGATTTCTTTATAATGGGTGTGTTCTTATCTGATCCTAGTGTCTAAACTCTTCTCCATGGCAGGACCCCCAAATAATATTCCTTTACGTGCTAAGGGGTATCTAGAGAGTGGGATATGTTTAATAACTACCCTAACCCTAACGCGTACCCTAACCCTAACCCCTACCCTAACCCTAACACGTTCCCTAATCCTAAGCCGTACCCTAAACCGAGCCCTAACCCTAACACTAACCCTAACCCTAACCCTAACCCATACCCTACGCTGTACCCGAAGCCCTCCCCGAAACCGTACCCTAAGCCGTACCATAAGCCTAACCCTAAGCCTAACCCTAACCCTAGGCTACCCTTGACTTCTTCTGCCTCCAATAGATTTCCTAAGCACTAGTGTTTTACGGAACAGCTTAAAAAGAGAATCCTAATGTGATTTCTTTATAATGGGTGTGTTCCTTATCTTATCCTAGTGTCTAAACTATTCGCCATGGCTGGACCCCCAAATAATATTCCTTTACGTGCTAAGGGGTAACTAGAGAGTGGGATAGGTTTAATAACTACCCTAACCCTAACGCGTACCATAACGCTAACCGCTACCCTAACCCTAACACGTACCCTAATCCTAACCCGTACCCTAAACCGAGCCCTAACCCTAACACTAACCCTAACCCTAACCCTAACCCATACCCTATGCCGTACCCGAAGCCCTCCCCGAACCCGTACCCTAAGCCGTACCCTAAGCCTAAACCTAAGCCTAACCCTAACCCTAGGCTACCCTTGACTGCTTCTGCCTCCAATAGATTTCCTAAGCACTAGTGTTTTAAGGAACAGCTTAAAAAGAGAATCCTAATGTGATTTCTTTATAATGGGTGTGTTCCTTATCTAATCCTAGTGTCTAAACTCTTCTCCATGGCTGGACCCCCAAATAATATTCCTTTATGTGCTAAGGGGTATCTAGAGAGTGGGATAGGTTTAATCATTACCCTAACCCTAACGCGTACCATAACCCTAACCCCTACCCTAACCCTAACACGTACCCTAATCCTAACCCGTACCCTAAACCGAGCCCTAACCCTAACACTAACCCTAACCCTAACCCTAACCCATACCCTACGCCGTACCCGAAGCCCTCCCCGAACCCGTACCCTAAGCCGTACCCTAAGCCTACCCCTAAGCCTAACCCTAACCCTAGGCTACCCTTGACTGCTTCTGCCTCCAATAGATTTCCTAGGCACTAGTGTTTTAAGGAACAGCTTAAAAAGAGAATCCTAATGTGATTTCTTTATAATGTGTGTGTTCCTTATATTATCTTAGAGTCTAAACTCTTCTCCATGGCTGGACCCCCAAATAATATTCCTTTACGTGCTAAGGGGTATCTAGAGAGTGGGATAGGTTTAATAACTACCCTAACCCTAACGCGTACCCTAACCCTAACCCCTACCCTAACCCTAACACGTACCCTAATCCTAACCTGTACCCTAAACCGAGCCCTAACCCTAACCCTCACCCATACCCTACGCCGTACCCGAAACCCTCCCCGAACCCGTACCCTAAGCCGTACCCTAAGCCTAACCCTAAGCCTAACCCTAACCCTAGGCTACCCTTGACTGCTTCTGCCTCCAATATATTTCCTAAGCACTAGTGTTTTAAGGAACAGCTTAAAAAGAGAATCCTAATGTGATTTCTTTATAATGGGTGTGTTCTTATCTGATCCTAGTGTCTAAACTCTTCTCCATGGCAGGACCCCCAAATAATATTCCTTTACGTGCTAAGGGGTATCTAGAGAGTGGGATATGTTTAATAACTACCCTAACCCTAACGCGTACCCTAACCCTAACCCCTACCCTAACCCTAACACGTACCCTAATCCTAACCTGTACCCTAAACCGAGCCCTAACCCTAACACTAACCCTAACCCATACCCTACGCCGTACCCGAAGCCCTCCCCGAACACGTACCCTAAGCCGTACCCTAAGCCTAACCCTAAGCCTAACCCTAACCCTAGGCTACCCTTGACTTCTTCTGCCTCCAATAGATTTCCTAAGCACTAGTGTTTTAAGGAACAGCTTAAAAAGAGAATCCTAATGTGATTTCTTTATAATGGGTGTGTTCCTTATCTTATCCTAGTGTCTAAACTCTTCTCCATGGCTGGACCCCCAAATAATATTCCTTTACGTGCTAATGTTTATCTAGAGAGTATGATAGGTTTAATAACTACCCTAACCCTAACACGTACCCTAACCCTAACCCCTACCCTAACACTAACGCGTACCCTAACCCTAACCCCTACCCTAACCCTAACACGTACCCTAATCCTAACCCGTACCCTAAACCGAGCCCTAACCCTAACACTAACCCAAACCCTAACCCTAACCCATACCTTACGCCGTACCCGAACCCCTCCCCGAACCCATACCCTAAGCCGTACCCTAAGCCTAACCCTATGCCTAACACTAACCCTAGGCTGCCCTTGACTGCTTCTGCCTCCAATAGATTTCCTAAGCACTAGTGTTTTAAGGAACAGCTTAAAAAGAGAATCCTAATGTGATTTCTTTATAAGGGGTGTGTTCCTTATCTAATCCTAGTGTCTAAACTCTTCTCCATGGCTGGACCCCCAAATAATATTCCTTTATGTGCTAAGGGGTATCTAGAGAGTGGGATAGGTTTAATCACTACCCTAACCCTAACGCGTACCCTAACCCTAACCCCTACCCTAACCCTAACACGTACCCTAATCCTAACCCGTACCCTAAACCGAGCCCTAACACTAACACTAACCCTAACCCTAACCCTAACCCATACCCTACGCCGTACCCGAAGCCCTCCCCGAACCCGTACCCTAAGCCGTACCCTAAGCCTAACCCTAAGCCTAACCCTAACCCTAGGCTAGCCTTCACTGCTTCTGCCTCCAATAGATTTCCTAAGCACTAGTGTTTTAAGGAACAGCTTAAAAAGAGAATCCTAATGTGATTTCTTTATAATGTGTGTGTTCCTTATATTATCTTAGTGTCTAAACTCTTCTCCATGGCTGGACCCCCAAATAATATTCCTTTACGTGCTAAGGGGTATCTAGAAAGTGGGATAGGTTTAATAACTACCCTAACCCTAACGCGTACCCTAACCCTAACCCCTACCATAACCCTAACACGTACCCTAATCCTAACCCGTACCCTAAACCGAGCCCTAACCCTAACACTAACCCTAACCCTAACCCTAACCCATACCCTACGCCGTACCCGAAACCCTCCCCGAACCCGTACCCTAAGCCGTACCCTAAGCCTAACCCTAAGCCTAACCCTAACCCTAGGCTACCCTTGACTGCTTCTGCCTCCAATATATTTCCTAAGCACTAGAGTTTTAAGGAACAGCTTAAAAAGAGAATCCTAATGTGATTTCTTTATAATGGGTGTGTTCCTTATCTGATCCTAGTGTCTAAACTCTTCTCCATGGCTGCACCACCAAATAATATTCCTTTACGTGCTAAGGGGTATCTAGAGAGTGGGATATGTTTAATAACTACCCTAACCCTAACGCGTACCCTAACCCTAACCCCTGACCTAACCCTAACACGTACCCTAATCCTAACCCGTACCCTAAACCGAGCCCTAACCCTAAAACTAACCCTAACCCTAACCCTAACCCATACCCTACGCCGTACCCGAAGCCCTCCCCGAACCCATACGCTAAGCCTAACCCTAAGCCTAACACTAACCCTAGGCTACCCTTGACTGCTTCTGACTCCAATAGATTTCCTAAGAACTAGTGTTTTAAGGAACAGCTTAAAAAGAGAATCCTAATGTGATTTCTTTATAATGGGTGTGTTCCTTATCTTATCCTAGTGTCTAAACTCTTCTCCATGGCTGGACCCCCAAATAATATTCCTTTACGGGCTAAGGGGTAACTAGAGAGTGGGATAGGTTTAATAACTACCCTAACCCTAACGCGTACCCTAACGCTAACCGCTACCCTAACCCTAACACGTACCCTAATCCTAACCCGTACCCTAAACCGAGCCCTAACCCTAACACTAACCCTAAACCTAACCCTAACCCCTACCCTATGCCGTATCCGAAGCCCTCCCCGAACCCGTACCCTAAGCCGTACCCTAAGCCTAAACCTAAGCCTAACCCTAACCCTAGGCTACCCTTGACTGCTTCTGCCTCCAAAAGATTTCCTAAGCACTAGTGTTTTAACGAACAGCTTAAAAAGAGAATCCTAATGTGATTTCTTTATAATGGGTGTGTTCCTTATCTAATCCTAGTGTCTAAACTCTTCTCCATGGCTGGACCCCCAAATAATATTCCTTTATGTGCTAAGGGGTATCTAGAGAGTGGGATAGGTTTAATCACTACCCTAACCCTAACGCGTACCATAACCCTAACCCCTACCCTAACCCTAACACGTACCCTAATCCTAACCCGTACCCTAAACCGAGCCCTAACCCTAACACTAACCCTAACCCTAACCCTAACCCATACCCTACGCCGTACCCGAAGCCCTCCCCGAACCCGTACCCTAAGCCGTACCCTAAGCCTACCCCTAAGCCTAACCCTAACCCTAGGCTACCCTTGACTGCTTCTGCCTCCAATAGATTTCCTAAGCACTAGTGTTTTAAGGAACAGCTTAAAAAGAGAATCCTAATGTGATTTCTTTATAATGTGTGTGTTCCTTATATTATCTTAGAGTCTAAACTCTTCTCCATGGCTGGACCCCCAAATAATATTCCTTTACGTGCTAAGGGGTATCTAGAGAGTGGGATAGGTTTAATAACTACCCTAACCCTAACACGTACCCTAACCCTAACCCCTACCCTAACCCTAACACGTACCCTAATCCTAACCTGTACCCTAAACCGAGCCCTAACCCTAACCCTCACCCATACCCTACGCCGTACCCGAAACCCTCCCCGAACCCGTACCCTAAGCCGTACCCTAAGCCTAACCCTAAGCCTAACCCTAACCCTAGGCTACCCTTGACTTCTTCTGCCTCCAATAGATTTCCTAAGCACTAGTGTTTTAAGGAACAGCTTAAAAAGAGAATCCTAATGTGATTTCTTTATAATGGGTGTGTTCCTTATCTTATCCTAGTGTCTAAACTCTTCTCCATGGCTGGACCCCCAAATAATATTCCTTTACGTGCTAATGTTTATCTAGAGAGTATGATAGGTTTAATAACTACCCTAATCCTAACACGTACCCTAACCCTAACCCCTACCCTAACACTAACGCGTAACCTAACCCTAACCCCTACCCTAACCCTAACACGTACCCTAATCCTAACCCGTACCCTAAACCGAGCCCTAACCCTAACACTAACCCAAACCCTAACCCTAACCCATACCTTACGCCGTACCCGAACCCCTCCCCGAACCCGTAACCTAAGCCGTACCCTAAGCCTAACCCTATGCCTAACACTAACCCTAGGCTGCCCTTGACTGCTTCTGCCTCCAATAGATTTCCTAAGCACTAGTGTTTTAAGGAACAGCTTAAAAAGAGAATCCTAATGTGATTTCTTTATAATGGGTGTGTTCCTTATCTAATCCTAGTGTCTAAACTCTTCTCCATGGCTGGACCCCCAAATAATATTCCTTTATGTGCTAAGGGGTATCTAGAATGTGGGATAGGTTTAATCACTACCCTAACCCTAACGCGTACCCTAACCCTAACCCCTACCCTAACCCTAACACGTACCCTAATCCTAACCCGTAACCTAAACCGAGCCCTAACACTAACACTAACCCTAACCCTAACCCTAACCCATACCCTACGCCGTACCCGAAGCCCTCCCCGAACCCGTACCCTAAGCCGTACCATAAGCCTAACCCTAAGCCTAACCCTAACCCTAGGCTACCCTTCACTGCTTCTGCCTCCAATAGATTTCCTAAGCACTAGTGTTTTAAGGAACAGCTTAAAAAGAGAATCCTAATGTGATTTCTTTATAATGTGTGTGTTCCTTATATTATCTTAGTGTCTAAACTCTTCTCCATGGCTGGACCCCCAAATAATATTCCTTTACGTGCTAAGGGGTATCTAGAAAGTGGGATAGGTTTAATAACTACCCTAACCCTAACGCGTACCCTAACCCTAACCCCTACCATAACCCTAACACGTACCCTAATCCTAACCCGTACCCTAAACCGAGCCCTAACCCTAACACTAACCCTAACCCTAACCCTAACCCATACCCTACGCCGTACCCGAAACCCTCCCCGAAACCGTACCCTAAGCCGTACCCTAAGCCTAACCCTAAGCCTAACCCTAACCCTAGGCTACCCTTGACTGCTTCTGCCTCCAATATATTTCCTAAGCACTAGAGTTTTAAGGAACAGCTTAAAAAGAGAATCCTAATGTGATTTCTTTATAATGGGTGTGTTCCTTATCTGATCCTAGTGTCTAAACTCTTCTCCATGGCTGGACCCCCAAATAATATTCCTTTACGTGCTAAGGGGTATCTAGAGAGTGGGATATGTTTAATAACTACCCTAACCCTAACGCGTACCCTAACCCTAACCCCTACCCTAACCCTAACAGGTACCCTAATCCTAACCCGTACCCTAAACCGAGCCCTAACCCTAAAACTAACCCTAACCCTAACCCTAACCCATACCCTATGCCGTACCCGAAGCCCTCCCCGAACCCGTACCCTAAGCCTAACCCTAAGCCTAACCCTAACCCTAGGCTACCCTTGACTGCTTCTGACTCCAATAGATTTCCTAAGCACTAGTGTTTTAAGGAACAGCTTAAAAAGAGAATCCTAATGTGATTTCTTTATAATGGGTGTGTTCCTTATCTTATCCTAGTGTCTAAACTCTTCTCCATGGCTGGACCCCCAAATAATATTCCTTTACGGGCTAAGGGGTAACTAGAGAGTGGGATAGGTTTAATAACTACCCTAACCCTAACGCTTACCCTAACGCTAACCGCTACCCTAACCCTAACACGTACCCTAATCCTAACCCGTACCCTAAACCGAGCCCTAACCCTAACACTAACCCTAACCCTAACCCTAACCCATACCCTACGCCGTATCCGAAGCCCTCCCCGAACCCGTACCCTAAGCCGTACCCTAAGCCTAAACCTAAGCCTAACCCTAACCCTAGGCTACCCTTGACTGCTTCTGCCTCCAATAGATTTCCTAAGCACTAGTGTTTTAACGAACAGCTTAAAAAGAGAATCCTAATGTGATTTCTTTATAATGGGTGTGTTCCTTATCTAATCCTATTGTCTAAACTCTTCTCCATGGCTGGACCCCCAAATAATATTCCTTTATGTGCTAAGGGGTATCTAGAGAGTGGGATAGGTTTAATCACTACCCTAACCCTAACCCGTACCATAACCCTAACCGCTACCCTAACCCTAACACGTACCCTAATCCTAACCCGTACCCTAAACCGAGCCCTAACCCTAACACTAACCCTAACCCTAACCCTAACCCATACCCTACGCCGTACCCGAAGCCCTCCCCGAACCCGTACCCTAAGCCGTACCATAAGCCTAACCCTAAGCCTAACCCTAACCCTAGGCTACCCTTGACTGCTTCTGCCTCCAATAGATTTCCTAAGCACTAGTGTTTTAAGGAACAGCTTAAAAAGAGAATCCTAATGTGATTTCTTTATAATGGGTGTGTTCCTTATCTTATCCTAGTGTCTAAACACTTCTCCATGGCTGGACCCCCAAATAATATTCCTTTACGTGCTAAGGGGTAATTAGAGAGTGGGATAGGTTTAATAACTACCCTAACCCTAACGCGTACCCTAACGCTAACCCCTACCCTAACACTAACACGTACACTAATCCTAACCCGTAACCTAAACCGAGCCCTAACCCTAACACTAACCCTAACTCTAACCCTAACCCATACCCTACGCCGTACCCGAAGCCCTCCCCGAACCCGTACCCTAAGCCGTACCCTAAGCCTAACCCTAAGCCTAACCCTAACCCTAGGCTACCCTTGACTGCTTCTGCCTCCGATAGATTTCCTAAGCACTAGTGTTTTAAGGAACAGCTTAAAAAGAGAATCCTAATGTGATTTCTTTATAATGTGTGTGTTCCTTATATTATCTTAGTGTCTAAACTCTTCTCCATGGCTGGACCCCCAAATAATATTCCTTTACGTGCTAAGGGGTATCTAGAAATTGGGATAGGTTTAATAACTACCCTAACCCTAACGCGTACCCTAACCCTAACCCCTACCATAACCCTAACACGTACCCTAATCCTAACCCGTACCCTAAACCGAGCCCTAACCCTAACACTAACCCTAACCCTAACCCTAACCCATACCCTACGCCGTACCCGAAACGCTCCCCGAACCCGTACCCTAAGCCGTACCCTAAGCCTAACCCTAAGCCTAACCCTAACCCTAGGCTACCCTTGACTGCTTCTGCCTCCAATATATTTCCTAAGCACTAGAGTTTTAAGGAACAGCTTAAAAAGAGAATCCTAATGTGATTTCTTTATAATGGGTGTGTTCCTTATCTGATCCTAGTGTCTAAACTCTTCTCCATGGCTGGACCCCCAAATAATATTCCTTTACGTGCTAAGGGGTATCTAGAGAGTGGGATAGGTTTAATAACTACCCTAACCCGAACGCGTACCCTAACCCTAACCCCAACCCTAACCCTAACACGTACCCTAATCCTAACCCGTACCCTAAACCGAGCCCTAACCCTAACACTAACCCTAACCCTAACCCTAACCCATACCCTACGCCGTACCCGAAGCCCTCCCCGAACCCGTACCCTAAGCCGTACCCTAAGCCTACCCCTAAGCCTAACCCTAACCCTAGGCTACCCTTGACTGCTTCTGCCTCCAATAGATTTCCTAAGCACTAGTGTTTTAAGGAACAGCTTAAAAAGAGAATCCTAATGTGATTTCTTTATAATGTGTGTGTTCCTTATATTATCTTAGAGTCTAAACTCTTCTCCATGGCTGGACCCCCAAATAATATTCCTTTACGTGCTAAGGGGTATCTAGAGAGTGGGATAGGTTTAATAACTACCCTAACCCTAACGCGTACCCTAACCCTAACCCCTACCCTAACCCTAACACGTACCCTAATCCTAACCTGTACCCTAAACCGAGCCCTAACCCTAACCCTCACCCATACCCTACGCCGTACCCGAAACCCTCCCCGAACCCGTACCCTAAGCCGTACCCTAAGCCTAACCCTAAGCCTAACCCTAACCCTAGGCTACCCTTGACTGCTTCTGCCTCCAATATATTTCCTAAGCACTAGTGTTTTAAGGAACAGCTTAAAAAGAGAATCCTAATGTGATTTCTTTATAATGGGTGTGTTCTTATCTGATCCTAGTGTCTAAACTCTTCTCCATGGCAGGACCCCCAAATAATATTCCTTTACGTGCTAAGGGGTATCTAGAGAGTGGGATATGTTTAATAACTACCCTAACCCTAACGCGTACCCTAACCCTAACCCCTACCCTAACCCTAACACGTTCCCTAATCCTAAGCCGTACCCTAAACCGAGCCCTAACCCTAACACTAACCCTAACCCTAACCCTAACCCATACCCTACGCTGTACCCGAAGCCCTCCCCGAAACCGTACCCTAAGCCGTACCCTAAGCCTAACCCTAAGCCTAACCCTAACCCTAGGCTACCCTTGACTTCTTCTGCCTCCAATAGATTTCCTAAGCACTAGTGTTTTACGGAACAGCTTAAAAAGAGAATCCTAATGTGATTTCTTTATAATGGGTGTGTTCCTTATCTTATCCTAGTGTCTAAACTATTCTCCATGGCTGGACCCCCAAATAATATTCCTTTACGTGCTAAGGGGTAACTAGAGAGTGGGATAGGTTTAATAACTACCCTAACCCTAACGCGTACCATAACGCTAACCGCTACCCTAACCCTAACACGTACCCTAATCCTAACCCGTACCCTAAACCGAGCCCTAACCCTAACACTAACCCTAACCCTAACCCTAACCCATACCCTATGCCGTACCCGAAGCCCTCCCCGAACCCGTACCCTAAGCCGTACCCTAAGCCTAAACCTAAGCCTAACCCTAACCCTAGGCTACCCTTGACTGCTTCTGCCTCCAATAGATTTCCTAAGCACTAGTGTTTTAAGGAACAGCTTAAAAAGAGAATCCTAATGTGATTTCTTTATAATGGGTGTGTTCCTTATCTAATCCTAGTGTCTAAACTCTTCTCCATGGCTGGACCCCCAAATAATATTCCTTTATGTGCTAAGGGGTATCTAGAGAGTGGGATAGGTTTAATCACTACCCTAACCCTAACGCGTACCATAACCCTAACCCCTACCCTAACCCTAACACGTACCCTAATCCTAACCCGTACCCTAAACCGAGCCCTAACCCTAACACTAACCCTAACCCTAACCCTAACCCATACCCTACGCCGTACCCGAAGCCCTCCCCGAACCCGTACCCTAAGCCGTACCCTAAGCCTACCCCTAAGCCTAACCCTAACCCTAGGCTACCCTTGACTGCTTCTGCCTCCAATAGATTTCCTAGGCACTAGTGTTTTAAGGAACAGCTTAAAAAGAGAATCCTAATGTGATTTCTTTATAATGTGTGTGTTCCTTATATTATCTTAGAGTCTAAACTCTTCTCCATGGCTGGACCCCCAAATAATATTCCTTTACGTGCTAAGGGGTATCTAGAGAGTGGGATAGGTTTAATAACTACCCTAACCCTAACGCGTACCCTAACCCTAACCCCTACCCTAACCCTAACACGTACCCTAATCCTAACCTGTACCCTAAACCGAGCCCTAACCCTAACCCTCACCCATACCCTACGCCGTACCCGAAACCCTCCCCGAACCCGTACCCTAAGCCGTACCCTAAGCCTAACCCTAAGCCTAACCCTAACCCTAGGCTACCCTTGACTGCTTCTGCCTCCAATATATTTCCTAAGCACTAGTGTTTTAAGGAACAGCTTAAAAAGAGAATCCTAATGTGATTTCTTTATAATGGGTGTGTTCTTATCTGATCCTAGTGTCTAAACTCTTCTCCATGGCAGGACCCCCAAATAATATTCCTTTACGTGCTAAGGGGTATCTAGAGAGTGGGATATGTTTAATAACTACCCTAACCATAACGCGTACCCTAACCCTAACCCCTACCCTAACCCTAACACGTACCCTAATCCTAACCTGTACCCTAAACCGAGCCCTAACCCTAACACTAACCCTAACCCATACCCTACGCCGTACCCGAAGCCCTCCCCGAACACGTACCCTAAGCCGTACCCTAAGCCTAACCCTAAGCCTAACCCTAACCCTAGGCTACCCTTGACTTCTTCTGCCTCCAATAGATTTCCTAAGCACTAGTGTTTTAAGGAACAGCTTAAAAAGAGAATCCTAATGTGATTTCTTTATAATGGGTGTGTTCCTTATCTTATCCTAGTGTCTAAACTCTTCTCCATGGCTGGACCCCCAAATAATATTCCTTTACGTGCTAATGTTTATCTAGAGAGTATGATAGGTTTAATAACTACCCTAACCCTAACACGTACCCTAACCCTAACCCCTACCCTAACACTAACGCGTACCCTAACCCTAACCCCTACCCTAACCCTAACACGTACCCTAATCCTAACCCGTACCCTAAACCGAGCCCTAACCCTAACACTAACCCAAACCCTAACCCTAACCCATACCTTACGCCGTACCCGAACCCCTCCCCGAACCCATACCCTAAGCCGTACCCTAAGCCTAACCCTATGCCTAACACTAACCCTAGGCTGCCCTTGACTGCTTCTGCCTCCAATAGATTTCCTAAGCACTAGTGTTTTAAGGAACAGCTTAAAAAGAGAATCCTAATGTGATTTCTTTATAAGGGGTGTGTTCCTTATCTAATCCTAGTGTCTAAACTCTTCTCCATGGCTGGACCCCCAAATAATATTCCTTTATGTGCTAAGGGGTATCTAGAGAGTGGGATAGGTTTAATCACTACCCTAACCCTAACGCGTACCCTAACCCTAACCCCTACCCTAACCCTAACACGTACCCTAATCCTAACCCGTACCCTAAACCGAGCCCTAACACTAACACTAACCCTAACCCTAACCCTAACCCATACCCTACGCCGTACCCGAAGCCCTCCCCGAACCCGTACCCTAAGCCGTACCCTAAGCCTAACCCTAAGCCTAACCCTAACCCTAGGCTACCCTTGACTGCTTCTGCCTCCAATATATTTCCTAAGCACTAGAGTTTTAAGGAACAGCTTAAAAAGAGAATCCTAATGTGATTTCTTTATAATGGGTGTGTTCCTTATCTGATCCTAGTGTCTAAACTCTTCTCCATTGCTGCACCACCAAATAATATTCCTTTACGTGCTAAGGGGTATCTAGAGAGTGGGATATGTTTAATAACTACCCTAACCCTAACGCGTACCCTAACCCTAACCCCTGACCTAACCCTAACACGTACCCTAATCCTAACCCGTACCCTAAACCGAGCCCTAACCCTAAAACTAACCCTAACCCTAACCCTAACCCATACCCTACGCCGTACCCGAAGCCCTCCCCGAACCCGTACGCTAAGCCTAACCCTAAGCCTAACACTAACCCTAGGCTACCCTTGACTGCTTCTGACTCCAATAGATTTCCTAAGAACTAGTGTTTTAAGGAACAGCTTAAAAAGAGAATCCTAATGTGATTTCTTTATAATGGGTGTGTTCCTTATCTTATCCTAGTGTCTAAACTCTTCTCCATGGCTGGACCCCCAAATAATATTCCTTTACGGGCTAAGGGGTAACTAGAGAGTGGGATAGGTTTAATAACTACCCTAACCCTAACGCGTACCCTAACGCTAACCGCTACCCTAACCCTAACACGTACCCTAATCCTAACCCGTACCCTAAACCGAGCCCTAACCCTAACACTAACCCTAAACCTAACCCTAACCCCTACCCTATGCCGTATCCGAAGCCCTCCCCGAACCCGTACCCTAAGCCGTACCCTAAGCCTAAACCTAAGCCTAACCCTAACCCTAGGCTACCCTTGACTGCTTCTGCCTCCAAAAGATTTCCTAAGCACTAGTGTTTTAACGAACAGCTTAAAAAGAGAATCCTAATGTGATTTCTTTATAATGGGTGTGTTCCTTATCTAATCCTAGTGTCTAAACTCTTCTCCATGGCTGGACCCCCAAATAATATTCCTTTATGTGCTAAGGGGTATCTAGAGAGTGGGATAGGTTTAATCACTACCTTAACCCTAACGCGTACCATAACCCTAACCCCTACCCTAACCCTAACACGTACCCTAATCCTAACCCGTACCCTAAACCGAGCCCTAACCCTAACACTAACCCTAACCCTAACCCTAACCCATACCCTACGCCGTACCCGAAGCCCTCCCCGAACCCGTACCCTAAGCCGTACCCTAAGCCTACCCCTAAGCCTAACCCTAACCCTAGGCTACCCTTGACTGCTTCTGCCTCCAATAGATTTCCTAAGCACTAGTGTTTTAAGGAACAGCTTAAAAAGAGAATCCTAATGTGATTTCTTTATAATGTGTGTGTTCCTTATATTATCTTAGAGTCTAAACTCTTCTCCATGGCTGGACCCCCAAATAATATTCCTTTACGTGCTAAGGGGTATCTAGAGAGTGGGATAGGTTTAATAACTACCCTAACCCTAACACGTACCCTAACCCTAACCCCTACCCTAACCCTAACACGTACCCTAATCCTAACCTGTACCCTAAACCGAGCCCTAACCCTAACCCTCACCCATACCCTACGCCGTACCCGAAACCCTCCCCGAACCCGTACCCTAAGCCGTACCCTAAGCCTAACCCTAAGCCTAACCCTAACCCTAGGCTACCCTTGACTTCTTCTGCCTCCAATAGATTTCCTAAGCACTAGTGTTTTAAGGAACAGCTTAAAAAGAGAATCCTAATGTGATTTCTTTATAATGGGTGTGTTCCTTATCTTATCCTAGTGTCTAAACTCTTCTCCATGGCTGGACCCCCAAATAATATTCCTTTACGTGCTAATGTTTATCTAGAGAGTATGATAGGTTTAATAACTACCCTAATCCTAACACGTACCCTAACCCTAACCCCTACCCTAACACTAACGCGTAACCTAACCCTAACCCCTACCCTAACCCTAACACGTACCCTAATCCTAACCCGTACCCTAAACCGAGCCCTAACCCTAAAACTAACCCTAACCCTAACCCTAACCCATACCCTATGCCGTACCCGAAGCCCTCCCCGAACCCGTACCCTAAGCCTAACCCTAAGCCTAACCCTAACCCTAGGCTACCCTTGACTGCTTCTGACTCCAATAGATTTCCTAAGCACTAGTGTTTTAAGGAACAGCTTAAAAAGAGAATCCTAATGTGATTTCTTTATAATGGGTGTGTTCCTTATCTTATCCTAGTGTCTAAACTCTTCTCCATGGCTGGACCCCCAAATAATATTCCTTTACGGGCTAAGGGGTAACTAGAGAGTGGGATAGGTTTAATAACTACCCTAACCCTAACGCTTACCCTAACGCTAACCGCTACCCTAACCCTAACACGTACCCTAATCCTAACCCGTACCCTAAACCGAGCCCTAACCCTAACACTAACCCTAACCCTAACCCTAACCCATACCCTACGCCGTATCCGAAGCCCTCCCCGAACCCGTACCCTAAGCCGTACCCTAAGCCTAAACCTAAGCCTAACCCTAACCCTAGGCTACCCTTGACTGCTTCTGCCTCCAATAGATTTCCTAAGCACTAGTGTTTTAACGAACAGCTTAAAAAGAGAATCCTAATGTGATTTCTTTATAATGGGTGTGTTCCTTATCTAATCCTATTGTCTAAACTCTTCTCCATGGCTGGACCCCCAAATAATATTCCTTTATGTGCTAAGGGGTATCTAGAGAGTGGGATAGGTTTAATCACTACCCTAACCCTAACCCGTACCATAACCCTAACCGCTACCCTAACCCTAACACGTACCCTAATCCTAACCCGTACCCTAAACCGAGCCCTAACCCTAACACTAACCCTAACCCTAACCCTAACCCATACCCTACGCCGTACCCGAAGCCCTCCCCGAACCCGTACCCTAAGCCGTACCATAAGCCTAACCCTAAGCCTAACCCTAACCCTAGGCTACCCTTGACTGCTTCTGCCTCCAATAGATTTCCTAAGCACTAGTGTTTTAAGGAACAGCTTAAAAAGAGAATCCTAATGTGATTTCTTTATAATGGGTGTGTTCCTTATCTTATCCTAGTGTCTAAACACTTCTCCATGGCTGGACCCCCAAATAATATTCCTTTACGTGCTAAGGGGTAATTAGAGAGTGGGATAGGTTTAATAACTACCCTAACCCTAACGCGTACCCTAACGCTAACCCCTACCCTAACACTAACACGTACACTAATCCTAACCCGTAACCTAAACCGAGCCCTAACCCTAACACTAACCCTAACTCTAACCCTAACCCATACCCTACGCCGTACCCGAAGCCCTCCCCGAACCCGTACCCTAAGCCGTACCCTAAGCCTAACCCTAAGCCTAACCCTAACCCTAGGCTACCCTTGACTGCTTCTGCCTCCGATAGATTTCCTAAGCACTAGTGTTTTAAGGAACAGCTTAAAAAGAGAATCCTAATGTGATTTCTTTATAATGTGTGTGTTCCTTATATTATCTTAGTGTCTAAACTCTTCTCCATGGCTGGACCCCCAAATAATATTCCTTTACGTGCTAAGGGGTATCTAGAGAGTGCGATAGGTTTAATCACTACCCTAACCCTAACGCGTACCATAACCCTAACCCCTAACCTAACCCTAACACGTACCCTAATCCTAACCCGTACCCTAAACCGAGCCCTAACCCTAACACTAACCCTAACCCTAACCCTAACCCATACCCTACGCCGTACCCGAAGCCCTCCCCGAACCCGTACCCTAAGCCGTACCATAAGCCTAACCCTAAGCCTAACC
The DNA here is from genome assembly GCF_965194825.1 of Balaenoptera physalus. Classification (NCBI taxonomy): domain Eukaryota; kingdom Metazoa; phylum Chordata; class Mammalia; order Artiodactyla; family Balaenopteridae; genus Balaenoptera; species Balaenoptera physalus. Next base: position 54,016 of record NW_028126449.1, on the reverse strand, counting down.
CTAACCCTAGGCTACCCTTGACTGCTTCTGCCTCCAATAGATTTCCTAAGCACTAGTGTTTTAACGAACAGCTTAAAAAGAGAATCCTAATGTGATTTCTTTATAATGGGTGTGTTCCTTACCTTATCCTAGTGTCTAAACACTTCTCCATGGCTGGACCCCCAAATAATATTCCTTTACGTGCTAAGGGGTAACTAGAGAGTGGGATAGGTTTAATAACTACCCTAACCCTAACGCGTACCCTAACGCTAACCCCTACCCTAACACTAACACGTACACTAATCCTAACCCGTAACCTAAACCGAGCCCTAACCCTAACACTAACCCTAACCCTAACCCTAACCCATACCCTACGCCGTACCCGAAGCCCTCCCCGAACCCGTACCCTAAGCCGTAACCTAAGCCTAACCCTAAGCCTAACCCTAACCCTAGGCTACCCTTGACTTCTTCTGCCTCCAATATATTTCTTAAGCACTAGTGTTTTAAGGAACAGCTTAAAAAGAGAATCCTAATGTGATTTCTTTATAATGGGTGTGTTCTTATCTGATCCTAGTGTCTAAACTCTTCTCCATGGCAGGACCCCCAAATAATATTCCTTTACGTGCTAAGGGGTATCTAGAGAGTGGGATATGTTTAATAACTACCCTAACCCTAACGCGTACCCTAACCCTAACCCCTACCCTAACCCTAACACGTACCCTAATCCTAACCCGTACCCTAAACCGAGCCCTAACCCTAACACTAACCCTAACCCTAACCCTAACCCATACCCTACGCCGTACCGAAGCCCTCCCCGAACCCGTACCCTAAGCCGTACCCTAAGCCTAACCCTAAGCCTAACCCTAACCCTAGGCTACCCTTGACTGCTTCTGCCTCCAATAGATTTCCTAAGCACTAGTGTTTTAAGGAACAGCTTAAAAAGAGAATCCTAATGTGATTTCTTTATAATGGGTGTGTTCCTTATCTTATCCTAGTGTCTAAACTCTTCTCCATGGCTGGACCCCCAAATAATATTCCTTTACGTGCTAATGTTTATCTAGAGAGTATGATAGGTTTAATAACTACCCTAACCCTAACACGTACCCTAACCCTAACCCCTACCCTAACACAAACGCGTACCCTAACCCTAACCCCTACCCTAACCCTAACACGTACCCTAATCCTAACCCGTACCCTAAACCGAGCCCTAACCCTAACACTAACCCAAACCCTAACCCTAACCCATACCTTATGCCGTACCCGAACCCCTCCCCGAACCCGTACCCTAAGCCGTACCCTAAGCCTAACCCTATGCCTAACACTAACCCTAGGCTACCCTTGACTGCTTCTGCCTCCAATAGATTTCCTAAGCACTAGTGTTTTAAGGAACAGCTTAAAAAGAGAATCCTAATGTGATTTCTTTATAATGGGTGTGTTCCTTATCTAATCCTAGTGTCTAAACTCTTCTCCATGGCTGGACCCCCAAATAATATTCCTTTATGTGCTAAGGGGTATCTAGAGAGTGGGATAGGTTTAATCACTACCCTAACCCTAACGCGTACCCTAACCCTAACCCCTACTCTAACCCTAACACGTACCCTAATCCTAACCCGTACCCTAAACCGAGCCCTAACACTAACACTAACCCTAACCCTAACCCTAATCCATACCCTACGCCGTACCCGAAGCCCTCCCCGAACCCGTACCCTAAGCCGTACCCTAAGCCTAACCCTAAGCCTAACCCTAACCCTAGGCTACCCTTCACTGCTTCTGCCTCCAATAGATTTCCTAAGCACTAGTGTTTTAAGGAACAGCTTAAAAAGAGAATCCTAATGTGATTTCTTTATAATGTGTGTGTTCCTTATATTAACTTAGTGTCTAAACTCTTCTCCATGGCTGGACCCCCAAATAATATTCCTTTACGTGCTAAGGGGTATCTAGAAAGTGGGATAGGTTTAATAACTACCCTAACCCTAACGCGTACCCTAACCCTAACCCCTACCATAACCCTAACACGTACCCTAATCCTAACCCGTACCCTAAACCGAGCCCTAACCCTAACACTAACCCTAACCCTAACCCTAACCCATACCCTACGCCGTACCCGAAACCCTCCCCGAACCCGTACCCTAAGCCGTACCCTAAGCCTAACCCTAAGCCTAACCCTAACCCTAGGCTACCCTTGACTGCTTCTGCCTCCAATAGATTTCCTAAGCACTAGTGTTTTAACGAACAGCTTAAAAAGAGAATCCTAATGTGATTTCTTTATAATGGGTGTGTTCCTTATCTAATCCTAGTGTCTAAACTCTTCTCCATGGCTGGACCCCCAAATAATATTCCTTTATGTGCTAAGGGGTATCTAGAGAGTGGGATAGGTTTAATCACTACCCTAACCCTAACCCGTACCATAACCCTAACCGCTACCCTAACCCTAACACGTACCCTAATCCTAACCCGTACCCTAAACCGAGCCCTAACCCTAACACTAACCCTAACCCTAACCCTAACCCATACCCTACGCCGTACCCGAAGCCCTCCCCGAACCCGTACCCTAAGCCGTACCCTAAGCCTACCCCTAAGCCTAACCCTAACCCTAGGCTACCCTTGACTGCTTCTGCCTCCAATAGATTTCCTAAGCACTAGTGTTTTAAAGAACAGCTTAAAAAGAGAATCCTAATGTGATTTCTTTATAATGTGTGTGTTCCTTATATTATCTTAGTGTCTAAACTCTTCTCCATGGCTGGACCCCCAAATAATATTCTTTACGTGCTAAGGGGTATCTAGAGAGTGGGATAGGTTTAATAACTACCCTAACCCTAACGCGTACCCTAACCCTAACCCCTAACCTAACCCTAACACGTACCCTAATCCTAACCCGTACCCTAAACCGAGCCCTAACCCTAACACTAACCCTAACCCTAACCCTAACCCATACCCTACGCCGTACCCGAAGCCCTCCCCGAACCCGTACCCTAAGCCGTACCATAAGCCTAACCCTAAGCCTAACCCTAACCCTAGGCTACCCTTGACTGCTTCTGCCTCCAATAGATTTCCTAAGCACTAGTGTTTTAAGGAACAGCTTAAAAAGAGAATCCTAATGTGATTTCTTTATAATGGGTGTGTTCCTTATCTTATCCTAGTGTCTAAACACTTCTCCATGGCTGGACCCCCAAATAATATTCCTTTACGTGCTAAGGGGTAACTAGAGAGTGGGATAGGTTTAATAACTACCCTAACCCTAACGCGTACCCTAACGCTAACCCCTACCCTAACACTAACACGTACACTAATCCTAACCCGTAACCTAAACCGAGCCCTAACCCTAACACTAACCCTAACTCTAACCCTAACCCATACCCTACGCCGTACCCGAAGCCCTCCCCGAACCCGTACCCTAAGCCGTACCCTAAGCCTAACCCTAAGCCTAACCCTAACCCTAGGCTACCCTTGACTGCTTCTGCCTCCAATAGATTTCCTAAGCACTAGTGTTTTAAGGAACAGCTTAAAAAGAGAATCCTAATGTGATTTCTTTATAATGTGTGTGTTCCTTATATTATCTTAGTGTCTAAACTCTTCTCCATGGCTGGACCCCCAAATAATATTCCTTTACGTGCTAAGGGGTATCTAGAGAGTGCGATAGGTTTAATCACTACCCTAACCCTAACGCGTACCATAACCCTAACCCCTAACCTAACCCTAACACGTACCCTAATCCTAACCCGTACCCTAAACCGAGCCCTAACCCTAACACTAACCCTAACCCTAACCCTAACCCATACCCTACGCCGTACCCGAAGCCCTCCCCGAACCCGTACCCTAAGCCGTACCATAAGCCTAACCCTAAGCCTAACCCTAACCCTAGGCTACCCTTGACTGCTTCTGCCTCCAATAGATTTCCTAAGCACTAGTGTTTTAACGAACAGCTTAAAAAGAGAATCCTAATGTGATTTCTTTATAATGGGTGTGTTCCTTACCTTATCCTAGTGTCTAAACACTTCTCCATGGCTGGACCCCCAAATAATATTCCTTTACGTGCTAAGGGGTAACTAGAGAGTGGGATAGGTTTAATAACTACCCTAACCCTAACGCGTACCCTAACGCTAACCCCTACCCTAACACTAACACGTACACTAATCCTAACCCGTAACCTAAACCGAGCCCTAACCCTAACACTAACCCTAACCCTAACCCTAACCCATACCCTACGCCGTACCCGAAGCCCTCCCCGAACCCGTACCCTAAGCCGTAACCTAAGCCTAACCCTAAGCCTAACCCTAACCCTAGGCTACCCTTGACTTCTTCTGCCTCCAATATATTTCTTAAGCACTAGTGTTTTAAGGAACAGCTTAAAAAGAGAATCCTAATGTGATTTCTTTATAATGGGTGTGTTCTTATCTGATCCTAGTGTCTAAACTCTTCTCCATGGCAGGACCCCCAAATAATATTCCTTTACGTGCTAAGGGGTATCTAGAGAGTGGGATATGTTTAATAACTACCCTAACCCTAACGCGTACCCTAACCCTAACCCCTACCCTAACCCTAACACGTACCCTAATCCTAACCCGTACCCTAAACCGAGCCCTAACCCTAACACTAACCCTAACCCTAACCCTAACCCATACCCTACGCCGTACCGAAGCCCTCCCCGAACCCGTACCCTAAGCCGTACCCTAAGCCTAACCCTAAGCCTAACCCTAACCCTAGGCTACCCTTGACTTCTTCTGCCTCCAATAGATTTCCTAAGCACTAGTGTTTTAAGGAACAGCTTAAAAAGAGAATCCTAATGTGATTTCTTTATAATGGGTGTGTTCCTTATCTTATCCTAGTGTCTAAACTCTTCTCCATGGCTGGACCCCCAAATAATATTCCTTTACGTGCTAATGTTTATCTAGAGAGTATGATAGGTTTAATAACTACCCTAACCCTAACACGTACCCTAACCCTAACCCCTACCCTAACACTAACGCGTACCCTAACCCTAACCCCTACCCTAACCCTAACACGTACCCTAATCCTAACCCGTACCCTAAACCGAGCCCTAACCCTAACACTAACCCAAACCCTAACCCTAACCCATACCTTACGCCGTACCCGAACCCTTCCCCGAACCCGTACCCTAAGCCGTACCCTAAGCCTAACCCTATGCCTAACACTAACCCTAGGCTACCCTTGACTGCTTCTGCCTCCAATAGATTTCCTAAGCACTAGTGTTTTAAGGAACAGCTTAAAAAGAGAATCCTAATGTGATTTCTTTATAATGGGTGTGTTCCTTATCTAATCCTAGTGTCTAAACTCTTCTCCATGGCTGGACCCCCAAATAATATTCCTTTATGTGCTAAGGGGTATCTAGAGAGTGGGATAGGTTTAATCACTACCCTAACCCTAACGCGTACCCTAACCCTAACCCCTACCCTAACCCTAACACGTACCCTAATCCTAACCCGTACCCTAAACCGAGCCCTAACCCTAACACTAACCCTAACCCTAACCCTAACCCATACCCTACGCCGTACCCGAAGCCCTCCCCGAACCCGTACCCTAAGCCGTACCCTAAGCCTACCCCTAAGCCTAACCCTAACCCTAGGCTACCCTTGACTGCTTCTGCCTCCAATAGATTTCCTAAGCACTAGTGTTTTAAGGAACAGCTTAAAAAGAGAATCCTAATGTGATTTCTTTATAATGTGTGTGTTCCTTACATTATCTTAGTGTCTAAACTCTTCTCCATGGCTGGACCCCCAAATAATATTCCTTTACGTGCTAAGGGGTATCTAGAGAGTGGGATAGGTTTAATAACTACCCTAACCCTAACGCGTACCCTAACCCTAACCCCTAACCTAACCCTAACACGTACCCTAATCCTAACCCGTACCCTAAACCGAGCCCTAACCCTAACACTAACCCTAACCCTAACCCTAACCCATACCCTATGCCGTACTCGAAGCCCTCCCCGAACCCGTACCCTAAGCCGTACCATAGGCCTAACCCTAAGCCTAACCCTAACCCTAGGCTACCCTTGACTGCTTCTGCCTCCAATAGATTTCCTAAGCACTAGTGTTTTAAGGAACAGCTTAAAAAGAGAATCCTAATGTGATTTCTTTATAATGGGTGTGTTCCTTATCTTATCCTAGTGTCTAAACACTTCTCCATGGCTGGACCCCCAAATAATATTCCTTTACGTGCTAAGGGGTAACTAGAGAGTGGGATAGGTTTAATAACTACCCTAACCCTAACGCGTACCCTAACGCTAACCCCTACCCTAACCCTAACACGTACCCTAATCCTAACCCGTAACCTAAACCGAGCCCTAACCCTAACACTAACCCTAACCCTAACCCTAACCCATACCCTACGCCGTACCCGAAGCCCTCCCCGAACCCGTACCCTAAGCCGTACCCTAAGCCTAACCCTAAGCCTAACCCTAACCCTAGGCTACCCTTGACTGCTTCTGCCTCCAATAGATTTCCTAAGCACTAGTGTTTTAAGGAACAGCTTAAAAAGAGAATCCTAATGTGATTTCTTTATAATGTGTGTGTTCCTTATATTATCTTAGTGTCTAAACTCTTCTCCATGGCTGGACCCCCAAATAATATTCCTTTACGTGCTAAGGGGTATCTAGAGAGTGGGATAGGTTTAATCACTACCCTAACCCTAACGCGTACCATAACCCTAACCCCTACCCTAACCCTAACACGTACCCTAATCCTAACCCGTACCCTAAACCGAGCCCTAACCCTAACACTAACCCTAACCCTAACCCTAACCCAAACCCTACGCCGTACCCGAAGCCCTCCCCGAACCCGTACCCTAAGCCGTACCCTAAGCCTAACCCTAAGCCTAACCCTAACCCTAGGCTACCCTTGACTGCTTCTGCCTCCAATAGATTTCCTAAGCACTAGTGTTTTAAGGAACAGCTTAAAAAGAGAATCCTAATGTGATTTCTTTATAATGTGTGTGTTCCTTATATTATCTTAGAGTCTAAACTCTTCTCCATGGCTGGACCCCCAAATAATATTCCTTTACGTGCTAAGGGGTATCTAGAGAGTGGGATAGGTTTAATAACTACCCTAACCCTAACGCGTACCCTAACCCTAACCCCTACCCTAACCCTAACACGTACCCTAATCCTAACCCGTACCCTAAACCGAGCCCTAACCCTAACGCTCACCCTAACCCTAACCCTCACCCATACCCTACGCCGTACCCGAAGCCCTCCCCGAACCCGTACCCTAAGCCGTACCCTAAGCCTAAACCTAAGCCTAACCCTAACCCTAGGCTACCCTTGACTGCTTCTGCCTCCAATAGATTTCCTAAGCACTAGTGTTTTAAGGAACAGCTTAAAAAGAGAATCCTAATGTGATTTCTTTATAATGGGTGTGTTCCTTATCTAATCCTAGTGTCTAAACTCTTCACCATGGCTGGACCCCCAAATAATATTCCTTTATGTGCTAAGGGGTATCTAGAGAGTGGGATAGGTTTAATCACTACCCTAACCCTAACGCGTACCATAACACTAACCCCTACCCTAACCCTAACACGTACCCTAATCCTAACCCGTAACCTAAACCGAGCCCTAACCCTAACACTAACCCTAACCCTAACCCTAACCCATACCCTACGCCGTACCCGAAGCCCTCCCCGAACCCGTACTCTAAGCTGTACCCTAAGCCTACCCCTAAGCCTAATCCTAACCCTAGGCTACCCTTGACTGCTTCTGCCTCCAATAGATTTCCTAAGCACTACTGTTTTAAGGAACAGCTTAAAAAGAGAATCCTAATGTGATTTCTTTATAATGGGTGTGTTGCTTATCTTATCCTAGTGTCTAAACTCTTCTCCATGGCTGGACCCCCAAATAATATTCCTTTACGTGCTAAGGGGTAACTAGAGAGTGGGATAGGTTTAATAACGACCCTAAACCTAACGCGTACCCTAACGCTAACCCCTACCCTAACCCTAACATGTACCCTAATCCTAACCCGTAACCTAAACCGAGCCCCAACCCTAACACTAACCCTAACCCTAACCCTAAACCATACCCTACGCCGTACCTGAAGCCCTCCCCGAACCCGTACCCTAAGCCGTACCCTAAGCCTAACCCTAAGCCTAACCCTAACCCTAGGCTACCCTTGACTGCTTCTGCCTCCAATAGATTTCCTAAGCACTAGTGTTTTAAGGAACAGCTTAAAAAGAGAATCCTAATGTGATTTCTTTATAACGGGTGTGTTCCTTATCTAATCCTAGTGTCTAATCTCTTCTCCATGGCTGGACCCCCAAATAATATTCCTTTACGTGCTAAGGGGTATCTAGAGAGTGGGATAGGTTTAATCACTACCCTAACCCTAACGCGTACCATAACCCTAACCCCTACCCTAACCCTAACACGTACCCTAATCCTAACCCGTACCCTAAACCGAGCCCTAACCCTAACACTAACCCTAACCCTAACCCTAACCCATACCCTATGCCGTACCCGAAGCCCTCCCCGAACCCGTACCCTAAGCCATACCCTAAGCCTACCCCTAAGCCTAACCCTAACCCTAGGCTACCCTTGACTGCTTCTGCCTCCAATAGATTTCCTAAGCACTAGTGTTTTAAGGAACAGCTTAAAAAGAGAATCCTAATGTGATTTCTTTATAATGTGTGTGTTCCTTATATTATCTTAGAGTCTAAACTCTTCTCCATGGCTGGACCCCCAAATAATATTCCTTTACGTGCTAAGGGGTATCTAGAGAGTGGGATAGGTTTAATAACTACCCTAATCCTAACGCGTACCCTAACCCTACCACTACCCTAACCCTAACACGTACCCTAATCCTAACCTGTACCCTAAACCGAGCCCTAACCCTAACCCTAACCCATACCCTACGCCGTACCCGAAGCCCTCCCCGAACCCGTACCCTAAGCCGTACCCTAAGCCTAACCCTAAGCCTAACCCTAACCCTAGGCTACCCTTGACTTCTTCTGCCTCCAATAGATTTCCTAAGCACTAGTGTTTTAAGGAACAGCTTAAAAAGAGAATCCTAATGTGATTTCTTTATAATGGGTGTGTTCCTTATCTTATCCTAGTGTCTAAACTATTCTCCATGGCTGGACCCCCAAATAATATTCCTTTACGTGCTAAGGGGTAACTAGAGAGTGGGATAGGTTTAATAACTACCCTAACCCTAACGCGTACCCTAACGCTAACCGCTACCCTAACCCTAACACGTACCCTAATCCTAACCCGTACCCTAAACCGAGCCCTAACCCTAACACTAACCCTAACCCTAACCCTAACCCATACCCTACGCCGTACCCGAAGCCCTCCCCGAACCCGTACCCTAAGCCGTACCCTAAGCCTAAACCTAAGCCTAACCCTAACCCTAGGCTACCCTTGACTGCTTCTGCCTCCAATAGATTTCCTAAGCACTAGTGTTTTAAGGAACAGCTTAAAAAGAGAATCCTAATGTGATTTCTTTATAATGGGTGTGTTCCTTATCTAATCCTAGTGTCTAAACTCTTCACCATGGCTGGACCCCCAAATAATATTCCTTTACGTGCTAAGGGGTATCTAGAGAGTGGGATAGGTTTAATAACTACCCTAACCCTAACGCGTACCCTAACCCTAACCCCTACCCTAACCCTAACACGTACCCTAATCCAAACCTGTACCCTAAACCGAGCCCTAACCCTAACCCTAACCCATACCCTACGCCGTACCCGAAACCCTCCCCGAACCCGTACCCTAAGCCGTACCCTAAGCCTAACCCTAAGCCTAACCCTAACCCTAGGCTACCCTTCACTGCCTCTGCCTCCAATAGATTTCCTAAGCACTAGTGTTTTAAGGAACAGCTTAAAAAGAGAATCCTAATGTGATTTCTTTATAATGTGTGTGTTCCTTATATTATCTTAGTGTCTAAACTCTTCTCCATGGCTGGACCCCCAAATAATATTCCTTTACGTGCTAAGGGGTATCTAGAAATTGGGATAGGTTTAATAACTACCCTAACCCTAACGCGTACCCTAACCCTAACCCCTACCATAACCCTAACACGTACCCTAATCCTAACCCGTACCCTAAACCGAGCCCTAACCCTAACACTAACCCTAACCCTAACCCTAACCCATACCCTACGCCGTACCCGAAACCCTCCCCGAACCCGTACCCTAAGCCGTACCCTAAGCCTAACCCTAAGCCTAACCCTAACCCTAGGCTACCCTTGACTGCTTCTGCCTCCAATATATTTCCTAAGCACTAGAGTTTTAAGGAACAGCTTAAAAAGAGAATCCTAATGTGATTTCTTTATAATGGGTGTGTTCCTTATCTGATCCTAGTGTCTAAACTCTTCTCCATGGCTGGACCCCCAAATAATATTCCTTTACGTGCTAAGGGGTATCTAGAGAGTGGGATAGGTTTAATAACTACCCTAACCCGAACGCGTACCCTAACCCTAACCCCAACCCTAACCCTAACACGTACCCTAATCCTAACCCGTACCCTAAACCGAGCCCTAACCCTAAAACTAACCCTAACCCTAACCCTAACCCATACCCTACGCCGTACCCGAAGCCCTCCCCGAACCCGTACCCTAAGCCGTACCCTAAGCCTAACCCTAAGCCTAACCCTAACCCTAAGCTACCCTTGACTGCTTCTGCCTCCAATAGATTTCCTAAGCACTAGTGTTTTAAGGAACAGCTTAAAAAGAGAATCCTAATGTGATTTCTTTATAATGTGTGTGTTCCTTATATTATCTTAGTGTCTAAACTCTTCTCCATGGCTGGACCCCCAAATAATATTCCTTTACGTGCTAAGGGGTATCTAGAGAGTGCGATAGGTTTAATCACTACCCTAACCCTAACGCGTACCCTAACCCTAACCCCTACCCTAACCCTAACACGTACCCTAATCCTAACCCGTACCCTAAACCGAGCCCTAACCCTAACACTAACCCTAACCCTAACCCTAACCCATACCCTACGCCGTACCCGAAGCCCTCCCCGAACCCGTACCCTAAGCCGTACCCTAAGCCTAACACTAACCGTAGGCTACCCTTGACTGCTTCTGCCTCCAATAGATTTCCTAAGCACTAGTGTTTTAAGGAACAGCTTAAGAAGAGAATCCTAATGTGATTTCTTTATAATGGGTGTGTTCCTTATCTTATCCTAGTGTCTAAACTCTTCTCCATGGCTGGACCCCCAAATAATATTCCTTTACGTGCTAAGGGGTAACTAGAGAGTGGGATAGGTTTAATAACTACCCTAACCCTAACGCGTACCCTAACGCTAACCCCTACCCTAACCCTAACACGTACCCTAATCCTAACCCGTACCCTAAACCGAGCCCTAACCCTAACACTAACCCTAACCCTAACCCTAACCCATACCCTACGCCGTACCGAAGCCCTCCCCGAACCCGTACCCTAAGCCGTACCCTAAGCCTAACCCTAAGCCTAACCCTAACCCTAGGCTACCCTTGACTTCTTCTGCCTCCAATAGATTTCCTAAGCACTAGTGTTTTAAGGAACAGCTTAAAAAGAGAATCCTAATGTGATTTCTTTATAATGGGTGTGTTCCTTATCTTATCCTAGTGTCTAAACTCTTCTCCATGGCTGGACCCCCAAATAATATTCCTTTACGTGCTAATGTTTATCTAGAGAGTATGATAGGTTTAATAACTACCCTAACCCTAACACGTACCCTAACCCTAACCCCTACCCTAACACTAACGCGTACCCTAACCCTAACCCCTACCCTAACCCTAACACGTACCCTAATCCTAACCCGTACCCTAAACCGAGCCCTAACCCTAACACTAACCCAAACCCTAACCCTAACCCATACCTTACGCCGTACCCGAACCCCTCCCCGAACCCGTACCCTAAGCCGTACCCTAAGCCTAACCCTATGCCTAACACTAACCCTAGGCTACCCTTGACTGCTTCTGCCTCCAATAGATTTCCTAAGCACTAGTGTTTTAAGGAACAGCTTAAAAAGAGAATCCTAATGTGATTTCTTTATAATGGGTGTGTTCCTTATCTAATCCTAGTGTCTAAACTCTTCTCCATGGCTGGACCCCCAAATAATATTCCTTTATGTGCTAAGGGGTATCTAGAGAGTGGGATAGGTTTAATCACTACCCTAACCCTAACGCGTACCCTAACCCTAACCCCTACCCTAACCCTAACACGTACCCTAATCCTAACCCGTACCCTAAACCGAGCCCTAACACTAACACTAACCCTAACCCTAACCCTAACCCATACCCTACGCCGTACCCGAAGCCCTCCCCGAACCCGTACCCTAAGCCGTACCCTAAGCCTAACCCTAAGCCTAACCCTAACCCTAGGCTACCCTTCACTGCTTCTGCCTCCAAAAGATTTCCTAAGCACTAGTGTTTTAAGGAACAGCTTAAAAAGAGAATCCTAATGTGATTTCTTTATAATGTGTGTGTTCCTTATATTAACTTAGTGTCTAAACTCTTCTCCATGGCTGGACCCCCAAATAATATTCCTTTACGTGCTAAGGGGTATCTAGAAAGTGGGATAGGTTTAATAACTACCCTAACCCTAACGCGTACCCTAACCCTAACCCCTACCATAACCCTAACACGTACCCTAATCCTAACCCGTACACTAAACCGAGCCCTAACCCTAACACTAACCCTAACCCTAACCCTAACCCATACCCTACGCCGTACCCGAAACCCTCCCCGAACCCGTACCCTAAGCCGTACCCTAAGCCTAACCCTAAGCCTAACCCTAACCCTAGGCTACCCTTGACTGCTTCTGCCTCCAATATATTTCCTAAGCACTAGAGTTTTAAGGAACAGCTTAAAAAGAGATTCCTAATGTGATTTCTTTATAATGGGTGTGTTCCTTATCTGATCCTAGTGTCTAAACTCTTCTCCATGGCTGGACCCCCAAATAATATTCCTTTACGTGCTAAGCGGTATCTAGAGAGTGGGATATGTTTAATAACTACCCTAACACTAACGCGTACCCTAACCCTAACCCCTACCCTAACCCTAACACGTACCCTAATCCTAACCCCTACCCTAAACCGAGCCCTAACCCTAAAACTAACCCTAACCCTAACCCTAACCCATACCCTACGCCGTACCCGAAGCCCTCCCCGAACCCGTACCCTAAGCCGTACCCTAAGCCTAACACTAAGCCTAGGCTACCCTTGACTGCTTCTGCCTCCAATAGATTTCCTAAGCACTAGTGTTTTAAGGAACAGATTAAATAGAGAATCCTAATGTGATTTCTTTATAATGGGTGTGTTCCTTATCTTATCCTAGTGTCTAAACTCTTCTCCATGGCTGGACCGCCAAATAATATTCCTTTACGGGATAAGGGGTAACTAGAGAGTGGGATAGGTTTAATAACTACCCTAACCCTAACGCGTACCCTAACGCTAACCGCTACCCTAACCCTAACACGTACCCTAATCCTAACCCGTACCCTAAACCGAGCCCTAGCCCTAACCCTAACCCATACCCTACGCCGTATCCGAAGCCCTCCCCGAACCCGTACCCTAAGCCGTACCCTAAGCCTAAACCTAAGCCTAACCCTAACCCTAGGCTACCCTTGACTGCTTCTGCCTCCAATAGATTTCCTAAGCACTAGTGTTTTAACGAACAGCTTAAAAAGAGAATCCTAATGTGATTTCTTTATAATGGGTGTGTTCCTTATCTAATCCTAGTGTCTAAACTCTTCTCCATGGCTGGACCCCCAAATAATATTCCTTTATGTGCTAAGGGGTATCTAGAGAGTGGGATAGGTTTAATCACTACCCTAACCCTAACGCGTACCATAACCCTAACCGCTACCCTAACCCTAACACGTACCCTAATCCTAACCCATACCCTAAACCGAGACCTAACCCTAACACTAACCCTAACCCTAACCCTAACCCATACCCTACGCCGTACCCGAAGCCCTCCCCGAACCCGTACCCTAAGCCGTACCCTAAGCCTACCCCTAAGCCTAACCCTAACCCTAGGCTACCCTTGACTGCTTCTGCCTCCAATAGATTTCCTAAGCACTAGTGTTTTAAGGAACAGCTTAAAAAGAGAATCCTAATGTGATTTCTTTATAATGTGTGTGTTCCTTATATTATCTTAGTGTCTAAACTCTTCTCCATGGCTGGACCCCCAAATAATATTCCTTTACGTGCTAAGGGGTATCTAGAGAGTGGGATAGGTTTAATAACTACCCTAACCCTAACGCGTACCCTAACCCTAACCCCTAACCTAACCATAACACGTACCCTAATCCTAACCCGTACCCTAAACCGAGCCCTAACCCTAACACTAACCCTAACCCTAACCCTAACCCATACCCTATGCCGTACTCTAAGCCCTCCCCGAACCCGTACCCTAAGCCGTACCATAGGCCTAACCCTAAGCCTAACCCTAACACTAGGCTACCCTTGACTGCTTCTGCCTCCAATAGATTTCCTAAGCACTAGTGTTTTAAGGAACAGCTTAAAAAGAGAATCCTAATGTGATTTCTTTATAATGGGTGTGTTCCTTATCTTATCCTAGTGTCTAAACACTTCTCCATGGCTGGACCCCCAAATAATATTCCTTTACGTGCTAAGGGGTAACTAGAGAGTGGGATAGGTATAATAACTACCCTAACCCTAACGCGTACCCTAACGCTAACCCCTACCCTAACCCTAACACGTACCCTAATCCTAACCCGTAACCTAAACCGAGCCCTAACCCTAACACTAACCCTAACCCTAACCCTAACCCATACCCTACGCCGTACCCGAAGCCCTCCCCGAACCCGTACCCTAAGCCGTACCCTAAGCCTAACCCTAAGCCTAACCCTAACCCTAGGCTACCCTTGACTGCTTCTGCCTCCAATAGATTTCCTAAGCACTAGTGTTTTAAGGAACAGCTTAAAAAGAGAATCCTAATGTGATTTCTTTATAATGTGTGTGTTCCTTATATTATCTTAGTGTCTAAACTCTTCTCCATGGCTGGACCCCCAAATAATATTCCTTTACGTGCTAAGGGGTATCTAGAGAGTGGGATAGGTTTAATCACTACCCTAACCCTAACGCGTACCATAACCCTAACCCCTACCCTAACCCTAACACGTACCCTAATCCTAACCCGTACCCTAAACCGAGCCCTAACCCTAACACTAACCCTAACCCTAACCCTAACCCAAACCCTACGCCGTACCCGAAGCCCTCCCCGAACCCGTACCCTAAGCCGTACCCTAAGCCTAACCCTAAGCCTAACCCTAACCCTAGGCTACCCTTGACTGCTTCTGCCTCCAATAGATTTCCTAAGCACTAGTGTTTTAAGGAACAGCTTAAAAAGAGAATCCTAATGTGATTTCTTTATAATGTGTGTGTTCCTTATATTATCTTAGAGTCTAAACTCTTCTCCATGGCTGGACCCCCAAATAATATTCCTTTACGTGCTAAGGGGTATCTAGAGAGTGGGATAGGTTTAATAACTACCCTAACCCTAACGCGTACCCTAACCCTAACCCCTACCCTAACCCTAACACGTACCCTAATCCTAACCCGTACCCTAAACCGAGCCCTAACCCTAACGCTCACCCTAACCCTAACCCTCACCCATACCCTACGCCGTACCCGAAGCCCTCCCCGAACCCGTACCCTAAGCCGTACCCTAAGCCTAAACCTAAGCCTAACCCTAACCCTAGGCTACCCTTGACTGCTTCTGCCTCCAATAGATTTCCTAAGCACTAGTGTTTTAAGGAACAGCTTAAAAAGAGAATCCTAATGTGATTTCTTTATAATGGGTGTGTTGCTTATCTTATCCTAGTGTCTAAACTCTTCTCCATGGCTGGACCCCCAAATAATATTCCTTTACGTGCTAAGGGGTAACTAGAGAGTGGGATAGGTTTAATAACGACCCTAAACCTAACGCGTACCCTAACGCTAACCCCTACCCTAACCCTAACATGTACCCTAATCCTAACCCGTAACCTAAACCGAGCCCCAACCCTAACACTAACCCTAACCCTAACCCTAAACCATACCCTACGCCGTACCCGAAGCCCTCCCCGAACCCGTACCCTAAGCCGTACCCTAAGCCTAACCCTAAGCCTAACCCTAACCCTAGGCTACCCTTGACTGCTTCTGCCTCCAATAGATTTCCTAAGCACTAGTGTTTTAAGGAACAGCTTAAAAAGAGAATCCTAATGTGATTTCTTTATAACGGGTGTGTTCCTTATCTAATCCTAGTGTCTAATCTCTTCTCCATGGCTGGACCCCCAAATAATATTCCTTTACGTGCTAAGGGGTATCTAGAGAGTGGGATAGGTTTAATCACTACCCTAACCCTAACGCGTACCATAACCCTAACCCCTACCCTAACCCTAACACGTACCCTAATCCTAACCCGTACCCTAAACCGAGCCCTAACCCTAACACTAACCCTAACCCTAACCCTAACCCATACCCTATGCCGTACCCGAAGCCCTCCCCGAACCCGTACCCTAAGCCATACCCTAAGCCTACCCCTAAGCCTAACCCTAACCCTAGGCTACCCTTGACTGCTTCTGCCTCCAATAGATTTCCTAAGCACTAGTGTTTTAAGGAACAGCTTAAAAAGAGAATCCTAATGTGATTTCTTTATAATGTGTGTGTTCCTTATATTATCTTAGAGTCTAAACTCTTCTCCATGGCTGGACCCCCAAATAATATTCCTTTACGTGCTAAGGGGTATCTAGAGAGTGGGATAGGTTTAATAACTACCCTAATCCTAACGCGTACCCTAACCCTACCACTACCCTAACCCTAACACGTACCCTAATCCTAACCTGTACCCTAAACCGAGCCCTAACCCTAACCCTAACCCATACCCTACGCCGTACCCGAAGCCCTCCCCGAACCCGTACCCTAAGCCGTACCCTAAGCCTAACCCTAAGCCTAACCCTAACCCTAGGCTACCCTTGACTTCTTCTGCCTCCAATAGATTTCCTAAGCACTAGTGTTTTAAGCAACAGCTTAAAAAGAGAATCCTAATGTGATTTCTTTATAATGGGTGTGTTCCTTATCTTATCCTAGTGTCTAAACTATTCTCCATGGCTGGACCCCCAAATAATATTCCTTTACGTGCTAAGGGGTAACTAGAGAGTGGGATAGGTTTAATAACTACCCTAACCCTAACGCGTACCCTAACGCTAACCGCTACCCTAACCCTAACACGTACCCTAATCCTAACCCGTACCCTAAACCGAGCCCTAACCCTAACACTAACCCTAACCCTAACCCTAACCCATACCCTACGCCGTACCCGAAGCCCTCCCCGAACCCGTACCCTAAGCCGTACCCTAAGCCTAAACCTAAGCCTAACCCTAACCCTAGGCTACCCTTGACTGCTTCTGCCTCCAATAGATTTCCTAAGCACTAGTGTTTTAAGGAACAGCTTAAAAAGAGAATCCTAATGTGATTTCTTTATAATGGGTGTGTTCCTTATCTAATCCTAGTGTCTAAACTCTTCACCATGTCTGGACCCCCAAATAATATTCCTTTATGTGCTAAGGGGTATCTAGAGAGTGGGATAGGTTTAATCACTACCCTAACCCTAACGCGTACCATAACACTAACCCCTACCCTAACCCTATTACGTACCCTAATCCTAACCCGTACCCTAAACCGAGCCCTAACCCTAACACTAACCCTAACCCTAACCCTAACCCATACCCTACGCCGTACCCGAAGCCCTCCCCGAACCCCTACTCTAAGCCGTACCCTAAGCCTACCCCTAAGCCTAATCCTAATCCTAGGCTACCCTTGACTGCTTCTGCCTCCAATAGATTTCCTAAGCACTAGTGTTTTAAGGAACAGCTTAAAAAGAGAATCCTAATGTGATTTCTTTATAATGGGTGTGTTGCTTATCTTATCCTAGTGTCTAAACTCTTCTCCATGGCTGGACCCCCAAATAATATTCCTTTACGTGCTAAGGGGTAACTAGAGAGTGGGATAGGTTTAATAACTACCCTAAACCTAACGCGTACCCTAACGCTAACCCCTACCCTAACCCTAACACGTACCATAATCCTAACCCGTAACCTAAACCGAGCCCCAACCCTAACACTAACCCTAACCCTAACCCTAAACCATACCCTACGCCGTACCCGAAGCCCTCCCCGAACCCGTACCCTAAGCCGTACCCTAAGCCTAACCCTAAGCCTAACCCTAACCCTAGGCTACCCTTGACTGCTTCTGCCTCCAATAGATTTCCTAAGCACTAGTGTTTTAAGGAACAGCTTAAAAAGAGAATCCTAATGTGATTTCTTTATAATGGGTGTGTTCTTATCTGATCCTAGTGTCTAAACTCTTCTCCATGGCAGGACCCCCAAATAATATTCCTTTACGTGCTAAGGGGTATCTAGAGAGTGGGATATGTTTAATAACTACCCTAACCCTAACGCGTACCCTAACCCTAACCCCTACCCTAACCCTAACACGTACCCTAATCCTAACCCGTACCCTAAACCGAGCCCTAACCCTAAAACTAACCCTAACCCTAACCCTAACCCATACCCTACGCCGTACCCGAAGCCCTCCCCGAACCCGTACCCTAAGCCGTACCCTAAGCCTAACCCTAAGCCTAACCCTAACCCTAGGCTACCCTTGACTTCTTCTGCCTCCAATAGATTTCCTAAGCACTAGTGTTTTAAGGAACAGCTTAAAAAGAGAATCCTAATGTGATTTCTTTATAATGGGTGTGTTCCTTATCTTATCCTAGTGTCTAAACTCTTCTCCATGGCTGGACCCCCAAATAATATTCCTTTACGGGCTAAGGGGTAACTAGAGAGTGGGATAGGTTTAATAACTACCCTAACCCTAACGCGTACCCTAACGCTAACCGCTACCCTAACCCTAACACGTACCCTAATCCTAACCCGTACCCTAACCCGAGCCCTAACCCTAACACTAACCCTAACCCTAACCCTAACCCATACCCTACGCCGTACCCGAAGCCCTCCCCGAACCCGTACCCTAAGCCGTACCCTAAGCCTAACCCTAACCGTAGGCTACCCTTGACTGCTTCTGCCTCCAATAGATTTCCTAAGCACTAGTGTTTTAAGGAACAGCTTAAGAAGAGAATCCTAATGTGAAATCTTTATAATGGGTTTGTTCCTTATCTTATCCTAGTGTCTAAACTCTTCTCCATGGCTGGACCCCCAAATAATATTCCTTTACGTGCTAAGGGGTATCGAGAGAGAGGGATAGGTTTAATAACTACCCTAACCCTAACGCTTACCCTAACCCTAACCCCTACCCTAACCCTAACACGTACCCTAATCCTAACCCGTACCCTAAACCGAGCCCTAACCCTAACACTAACCCTAATCCTAACCCTAACCCATACCCTACGCCGTACCCGAAGCCCTCCCTGAACCCGTACCCTAAGCCGTACCCTAAGCCTAACCCTAAGCCTAACCCTAACCCTAGGCTACCCTTGACTGCTTCTGCCTCCAATAGATTTCCTAAGCACTAGTGTTTTAAGGAACAGCTTAAAAAGAGAATCCTAATGTGATGTCTTTATAATGTGTGTGTTCCTTATATTATCTTAGTGTCTAAACTCTTCTCCATGGCTGGACCCCCAAATAATATTCCTTTACGTGCTAAGGGGTATCTAGAGAGTGGGATAGGTTTAATAACTACCCTAACCCTAACGCGTACCCTAACCCTAACCCCTACCCTAACCCTAACACGTACCCTAATCCAAACCTGTACCCTAAACCGAGCCCTAACCCTAACCCTAACCCATACCCTACGCCGTACCCGAAACCCTCCCCGAACCCGTACCCTAAGCCGTACCCTAAGCCTAACCCTAAGCCTAACCCTAACCCTAGGCTACCCTTCACTGCCTCTGCCTCCAATAGATTTCCTAAGCACTAGTGTTTTAAGGAACAGCTTAAAAAGAGAATCCTAATGTGATTTCTTTATAATGTGTGTGTTCCTTATATTATCTTAGTGTCTAAACTCTTCTCCATGGCTGGACCCCCAAATAATATTCCTTTACGTGCTAAGGGGTATCTAGAAATTGGGATAGGTTTAATAACTACCCTAACCCTAACGCGTACCCTAACCCTAACCCCTACCATAACCCTAACACGTACCCTAATCCTAACCCGTACCCTAAACCGAGCCCTAACCCTAACACTAACCCTAAACCTAACCCTAACCCATACCCTACGCCGTACCCGAAACCCTCCCCGAACCCGTACCCTAAGCCGTACCCTAAGCCTAACCCTAAGCCTAACCCTAACCCTAGGCTACCCTTGACTGCTTCTGCCTCCAATATATTTCCTAAGCACTAGAGTTTTAAGGAACAGCTTAAAAAGAGAATCCTAATGTGATTTCTTTATAATGGGTGTGTTCCTTATCTGATCCTAGTGTCTAAACTCTTCTCCATGGCTGGACCCCCAAATAATATTCCTTTACGTGCTAAGGGGTATCTAGAGAGTGGGATAGGTTTAATAACTACCCTAACCCGAACGCGTACCCTAACCCTAACCCCAACCCTAACCCTAACACGTACCCTAATCCTAACCCGTACCCTAAACCGAGCCCTAACCCTAAAACTAACCCTAACCCTAACCCTAACCCATACCCTACGCCGTACCCGAAGCCCTCCCCGAACCCGTACCCTAAGCCGTACCCTAAGCCTAACCCTAAGCCTAACCCTAACCCTAAGCTACCCTTGACTGCTTCTGCCTCCAATAGATTTCCTAAGCACTAGTGTTTTAAGGAACAGCTTAAAAAGAGAATCCTAATGTGATTTCTTTATAATGTGTGTGTTCCTTATATTATCTTAGTGTCTAAACTCTTCTCCATGGCTGGACCCCCAAATAATATTCCTTTACGTGCTAAGGGGTATCTAGAGAGTGCGATAGGTTTAATCATTACCCTAACCCTAACGCGTACCCTAACCCTAACCCCTACCCTAACCCTAACACGTACCCTAATCCTAACCCGTACCCTAAACCGAGCCCTAACCCTAACACTAACCCTAACCCTAACCCTAACCCATACCCTACGCCGTACCCGAAGCCCTCCCCGAACCCGTACCCTAAGCCGTACCCTAAGCCTGACCCTAACCGTAGGCTACCCTTGACTGCTTCTGCCTCCAATAGATTTCCTAAGCACTAGTGTTTTAAGGAACAGCTTAAGAAGAGAATCCTAATGTGATTTCTTTATAATGGGTGTGTTCCTTATCTTATCCTAGTGTCTAAACTCTTCTCGATGGCTGGACCCCCAAATAATATTCCTTTACGTGCTAAGGGGTAACTAGAGAGTGGGATAGGTTTAATAACTACCCTAACCCTAACGCGTACCCTAACGCTAACCCCTACCCTAACCCTAACACGTACCCTAATCCTAACCCGTACCCTAAACCGAGCCCTAACCCTAACACTAACCCTAACCCTAACCCTAACCCATACCCTACGCCGTACCAGAAGCCCTCCCCGAACCCGTACCCTAAGCCGTACCCTAAGCCTAACCCTAAGCCTAACCCTAACCCTAGGCTACCCTTGACTGCTTCTGCCTCCAATAGATTTCCTAAGCACTAGTGTTTTAAGGAACAGCTTAAAAAGTGAATCCTAA
The DNA here is from genome assembly GCF_965194825.1 of Balaenoptera physalus. Lineage (NCBI taxonomy): Eukaryota > Metazoa > Chordata > Mammalia > Artiodactyla > Balaenopteridae > Balaenoptera > Balaenoptera physalus. The sequence continues at coordinate 32,443 of NW_028126449.1, read as the reverse complement.
TGTGATGTCTTTATAATGTGTGTGTTCCTTATATTATCTTAGTGTCTAAACTCTTCTCCATGGCTGGACCCCCAAATAATATTCCTTTACGTGCTAAGGGGTATCTAGAGAGTGGGATAGGTTTAATAACTACCCTAACCCTAACGCGTACCCTAACCCTAACCCCTACCCTAACCCTAACACGTACCCTAATCCGAACCTGTACCCTAAACCGAGCCCTAACCCTAACCCTAACCCATACCCTACGCCGTACCCGAAACCCTCGCCGAACCCGTACCCTAAGCCGTACCCTAAGCCTAACCCTAAGCCTAACCATAACCCTAGGCTACCCTTGACTGCTTCTGCCTCCAATATATTTCCTAAGCACTAGTGTTTTAAGGAACAGCTTAAAAAGATAATACTAATGTAAATTCTTTATAATGTGTGTGTTCCTTATATTATCTTAGTGTCTAAACTCTTCTCCATTGGTGGACCCCCAAATAATATTCCTTTACGTGCTAAGGGGTATCTAGAGAGTGGGATATGTTTAATAACTACCCTAACCCTAATGCGTACCCTAACCCTAACCCCTACCCTAACCCTAACACGTACCCTAATCCTAAGCCGTACCCTAAACCGAGCCCTAACCCTAACACTAACCCTAACCCTAACCCTAACCCATACCCTACGCTGTACCCGAAGCCCTCCCCGAAACCGTACCCTAAGCCGTACCCTAAGCCTAACCCTAAGCCTAACCCTAACCCTAGGCTACCCTTGACTTCTTCTGCCTCCAATAGATTTCCTAAGCACTAGTGTTTTAAGGAACAGCTTAAAAAGAGAATCCTAATGTGATTTCTTTATATTGGGTGTGTTCCTTATCTTATCCTAGTGTCTAAACTATTCTCCATGGCTGGACCCCCAAATAATATTCCTTTACGTGCTAAGGGGTAACTAGAGAGTGGGATAGGTTTAATAACTACCCTAACCCTAACGCGTACCATAACGCTAACCGCTACCCTAACCCTAACACGTACCCTAATCCTAACCCGTACCCTAAACCGAGCCCTTACCCTAACACTAACCCTAACCCTAACCCTAACCCATACCCTATGCCGTACCCGAAGCCCTCCCCGAACCCGTACCCTAAGCCGTACCCTAAGCCTAAACCTAAGCCTAACCCTAACCCTAGGCTACCCTTGACTGCTTCTGCCTCCAATAGATTTCCTAAGCACTAGTGTTTTAAGGAACAGCTTAAAAAGAGAATCCTAATGTGATTTGTTTATAATGGGTGTGTTCCTTATCTAATCCTAGTGTCTAAACTCTTCTCCATGGCTGGACCCCCAAATAATATTCCTTTATGTGCTAAGGGGTATCTAGAGAGTGGGATAGGTTTAATCACTACCCTAACCCTAACGCGTACCATAACCCTAACCCCTACCCTAACCCTAACACGTACCCTAATCCTAACCCGTACCCTAAACCGAGCCCTAACCCTAACACTAACCCTAACCCTAACCCTAACCCATACCCTACGCCGTACCCGAAGCCCTCCCCGAACCCGTACCCTAAGCCGTACCCTAAGCCTACCCCTAAGCCTAACCCTAACCCTAGGCTACCCTTGACTGCTTCTGCCTCCAATAGATTTCCTAAGCACTAGTGTTTTAAGGAACAGCTTAAAAAGAGAATCCTAATGTGATTTCTTTATAATGTGTGTGTTCCTTATATTATCTTAGAGTCTAAACTCTTCTCCATGGCTGGACCCCCAAATAATATTCCTTTACGTGCTAAGGGGTATCTAGAGAGTGGGATAGGTTTAATAACTACCCTAACCCTAACGCGTACCCTAACCCTAACCCCTACCCTAACCCTAACACGTACCCTAATCCTAACCTGTACCCTAAACCGAGCCCTAACCCTAACCCTCACCCATACCCTACGCCGTACCCGAAACCCTCCCCGAACCCATACCCTAAGCCGTACCCTAAGCCTAACCCTAAGCCTAACCCTAACCCTAGGCTACCCTTGACTGCTTCTGCCTCCAATATATTTCCTAAGCACTAGTGTTTTAAGGAACAGCTTAAAAAGAGAATCCTAATGTGATTTCTTTATAATGGGTGTGTTCTTATCTGATCCTAGTGTCTAAACTCTTCTCCATGGCAGGACCCCCAAATAATATTCCTTTACGTGCTAAGGGGTATCTAGAGAGTGGGATATGTTTAATAACTACCCTAACCCTAACGCGTACCCTAACCCTAACCCCTACCCTAACCCTAACACGTACCCTAATCCTAAGCCGTACCCTAAACCGAGCCCTAACCCTAACACTAACCCTAACCCTAACCCTAACCCATACCCTACGCTGTACCCGAAGCCCTCCCCGAAACCGTACCCTAAGCCGTACCCTAAGCCTAACCCTAAGCCTAACCCTAACCCTAGGCTACCCTTGACTTCTTCTGCCTCCAATAGATTTCCTAAGCACTAGTGTTTTACGGAACAGCTTAAAAAGAGAATCCTAATGTGATTTCTTTATAATGGGTGTGTTCCTTATCTTATCCTAGTGTCTAAACTATTCTCCATGGCTGGACCCCCAAATAATATTCCTTTACGTGCTAAGGGGTAACTAGAGAGTGGGATAGGTTTAATAACTACCCTAACCCTAACGCGTACCATAACGCTAACCGCTACCCTAACCCTAACACGTACCCTAATCCTAACCCGTACCCTAAACCGAGCCCTAACCCTAACACTAACCCTAACCCTAACCCTAACCCATACCCTATGCCGTACCCGAAGCCCTCCCCGAACCCGTACCCTAAGCCGTACCCTAAGCCTAAACCTAAGCCTAACCCTAACCCTAGGCTACCCTTGACTGCTTCTGCCTCCAATAGATTTCCTAAGCACTAGTGTTTTAAGGAACAGCTTAAAAAGAGAATACTAATGTGATTTCTTTATAATGGGTGTGTTCCTTATCTAATCCTAGTGTCTAAACTCTTCTCCATGGCTGGACCCCCAAATAATATTCCTTTATGTGCTAAGGGGTATCTAGAGAGTGGGATAGGTTTAATCACTACCCTAACCCTAACGCGTACCATAACCCTAACCCCTACCCTAACCCTAACACGTACCCTAATCCTAACCCGTACCCTAAACCGAGCCCTAACCCTAACACTAACCCTAACCCTAACCCTAACCCATACCCTACGCCGTACCCGAAGCCCTCCCCGAACCCGTACCCTAAGCCGTACCCTAAGCCTACCCCTAAGCCTAACCCTAACCCTAGGCTACCCTTGACTGCTTCTGCCTCCAATAGATTTCCTAAGCACTAGTGTTTTAAGGAACAGCTTAAAAAGAGAATCCTAATGTGATTTCTTTATAATGTGTGTGTTCCTTATATTATCTTAGAGTCTAAACTCTTCTCCATGGCTGGACCCCCAAATAATATTCCTTTACGTGCTAAGGGGTATCTAGAGAGTGGGATAGGTTTAATAACTACCCTAACCCTAACGCGTACCCTAACCCTAACCCCTACCCTAACCCTAACACGTACCCTAATCCTAACCCGTACCCTAAACCGAGCCCTAACCCTAACACTAACCCTAACCCTAACCCTAACCCATACCCTACGCCGTACCCGAAGCCCTCCCCGAACCCGTACCCTAAGCCGTACCCTAAGCCTACCCCTAAGCCTAACCCTAACCCTAGGCTACCCTTGACTGCTTCTGCCTCCAATAGATTTCCTAAGCACTAGTGTTTTAAGGAACAGCTTAAAAAGAGAATCCTAATGTGATTTCTTTATAATGTGTGTGTTCCTTATATTATCTTAGAGTCTAAACTCTTCTCCATGGCTGGACTCCCAAATAATATTCCTTTACGTGCTAAGGGGTATCTAGAGAGTGGGATAGGTTTAATAACTACCCTAACCCTAACGCGTACCCTAACCCTAACCCCTACCCTAACCCTAACACGTACCCTAATCCTAACCTGTACCCTAAACCGAGCCCTAACCCTAACCCTCACCCATACCCTACGCCGTACCCGAAACCCTCCCCGAACCCATACCCTAAGCCGTACCCTAAGCCTAACCCTAAGCCTAACCCTAACCCTAGGCTACCCTTGACTGCTTCTGCCTGCAATATATTTCCTAAGCACTAGTGTTTTAAGGAACAGCTTAAAAAGAGAATCCTAATGTGATTTCTTTATAATGGGTGTGTTCTTATCTGATCCTAGTGTCTAAACTCTTCTCCATGGCAGGACCCCCAAATAATATTCCTTTACGTGCTAAGGGGTATCTAGAGAGTGGGATAGGTTTAATAACTACCCTAACCCTAACGCGTACCATAACGCTAACCGCTACCCTAACCCTAACACGTACCCTAATCCTAACCCGTACCCTAAACCGAGCCCTAACCCTAACACTAACCCTAACCCTAACCCTAACCCATACCCTATGCCGTACCCGAAGCCCTCCCCGAACCCGTACCCTAAGCCGTACCCTAAGCCTAAACCTAAGCCTAACCCTAACCCTAGGCTACCCTTGACTGCTTCTGCCTCCAATAGATTTCCTAAGCACTAGTGTTTTAAGGAACAGCTTAAAAAGAGAATACTAATGTGATTTCTTTATAATGGGTGTGTTCCTTATCTAATCCTAGTGTCTAAACTCTTCTCCATGGCTGGACCCCCAAATAATATTCCTTTATGTGCTAAGGGGTATCTAGAGAGTGGGATAGGTTTAATCACTACCCTAACCCTAACGCGTACCATAACCCTAACCCCTACCCTAACCCTAACACGTACCCTAATCCTAACCCGTACCCTAAACCGAGCCCTAACCCTAACACTAACCCTAACCCTAACCCTAACCCATACCCTACGCCGTACCCGAAGCCCTCCCCGAACCCGTACCCTAAGCCGTACCCTAAGCCTACCCCTAAGCCTAACCCTAACCCTAGGCTACCCTTGACTGCTTCTGCCTCCAATAGATTTCCTAAGCACTAGTGTTTTAAGGAACAGCTTAAAAAGAGAATCCTAATGTGATTTCTTTATAATGTGTGTGTTCCTTATATTATCTTAGAGTCTAAACTCTTCTCCATGGCTGGACCCCCAAATAATATTCCTTTACGTGCTAAGGGGTATCTAGAGAGTGGGATAGGTTTAATAACTACCCTAACCCTAACGCGTACCCTAACCCTAACCCCTACCCTAACCCTAACACGTACCCTAATCCTAACCTGTACCCTAAACCGAGCCCTAACCCTAACCCTCACCCATACCCTACGCCGTACCCGAAACCCTCCCCGAACCCATACCCTAAGCCGTACCCTAAGCCTAACCCTAAGCCTAACCCTAACCCTAGGCTACCCTTGACTGCTTCTGCCTCCAATATATTTCCTAAGCACTAGTGTTTTAAGGAACAGCTTAAAAAGAGAATCCTAATGTGATTTCTTTATAATGGGTGTGTTCTTATCTGATCCTAGTGTCTAAACTCTTCTCCATGGCAGGACCCCCAAATAATATTCCTTTACGTGCTAAGGGGTATCTAGAGAGTGGGATAGGTTTAATCACTACCCTAACCCTAACGCGTACCATAACCCTAACCCCTACCCTAACCCTAACACGTACCCTAATCCTAACCCGTACCCTAAACCGAGCCCTAACCCTAACACTAACCCTAACCCTAACCCTAACCCATACCCTACGCCGTACCCGAAGCCCTCCCCGAACCCGTACCCTAAGCCGTACCCTAAGCCTACCCCTAAGCCTAACCCTAACCCTAGGCTACCCTTGACTGCTTCTGCCTCCAATAGATTTCCTAAGCACTAGTGTTTTAAGGAACAGCTTAAAAAGAGAATCCTAATGTGATTTCTTTATAATGTGTGTGTTCCTTATATTATCTTAGAGTCTAAACTCTTCTCCATGGCTGGACCCCCAAATAATATTCCTTTACGTGCTAAGGGGTATATAGAGAGTGGGATAGGTTTAATAACTACCCTAACCCTAACGCGTACCCTAACCCTAACCCCTACCCTAACCCTAACACGTACCCTAATCCTAACCTGTACCCTAAACCGAGCCCTAACCCTAACCCTCACCCATACCCTACGCCGTACCCGAAACCCTCCCCGAACCCATACCCTAAGCCGTACCCTAAGCCTAACCCTAAGCCTAACCCTAACCCTAGGCTACCCTTCACTGCCTCTGCCTCCAATAGATTTCCTAAGCACTAGTGTTTTAAGGAACAGCTTAAAAAGAGAATCCTAATGTGATTTCTTTATAATGTGTGTGTTCCTTATATTATCTTAGTGTCTAAACTCTTCTCCATGGCTGGACCCCCAAATAATATTCCTTTACGTGCTAAGGGGTATCTAGAAATTGGGATAGGTTTAATAACTACCCTAACCCTAACGCGTACCCTAACCCTAACCCCTACCATAACCCTAACACGTACCCTAATCCTAACCCGTACCCTAAACCGAGCCCTAACCCTAACACTAACCCTAAACCTAACCCTAACCCATACCCTACGCCGTACCCGAAACCCTCCCCGAACCCGTACCCTAAGCCGTACCCTAAGCCTAACCCTAAGCCTAACCCTAACCCTAGGCTACCCTTGACTGCTTCTGCCTCCAATATATTTCCTAAGCACTAGAGTTTTAAGGAACAGCTTAAAAAGAGAATCCTAATGTGATTTCTTTATAATGGGTGTGTTCCTTATCTGATCCTAGTGTCTAAACTCTTCTCCATGGCTGGACCCCCAAATAATATTCCTTTACGTGCTAAGGGGTATCTAGAGAGTGGGATAGGTTTAATAACTACCCTAACCCGAACGCGTACCCTAACCCTAACCCCAACCCTAACCCTAACACGTACCCTAATCCTAACCCGTACCCTAAACCGAGCCCTAACCCTAAAACTAACCCTAACCCTAACCCTAACCCATACCCTACGCCGTACCCGAAGCCCTCCCCGAACCCGTACCCTAAGCCGTACCCTAAGCCTAACCCTAAGCCTAACCCTAACCCTAAGCTACCCTTGACTGCTTCTGCCTCCAATAGATTTCCTAAGCACTAGTGTTTTAAGGAACAGCTTAAAAAGAGAATCCTAATGTGATTTCTTTATAATGTGTGTGTTCCTTATATTATCTTAGTGTCTAAACTCTTCTCCATGGCTGGACCCCCAAATAATATTCCTTTACGTGCTAAGGGGTATCTAGAGAGTGCGATAGGTTTAATCATTACCCTAACCCTAACGCGTACCCTAACCCTAACCCCTACCCTAACCCTAACACGTACCCTAATCCTAACCCGTACCCTAAACCGAGCCCTAACCCTAACACTAACCCTAACCCTAACCCTAACCCATACCCTACGCCGTACCCGAAGCCCTCCCCGAACCCGTACCCTAAGCCGTACCCTAAGCCTGACCCTAACCGTAGGCTACCCTTGACTGCTTCTGCCTCCAATAGATTTCCTAAGCACTAGTGTTTTAAGGAACAGCTTAAGAAGAGAATCCTAATGTGATTTCTTTATAATGGGTGTGTTCCTTATCTTATCCTAGTGTCTAAACTCTTCTCGATGGCTGGACCCCCAAATAATATTCCTTTACGTGCTAAGGGGTAACTAGAGAGTGGGATAGGTTTAATAACTACCCTAACCCTAACGCGTACCCTAACGCTAACCCCTACCCTAACCCTAACACGTACCCTAATCCTAACCCGTACCCTAAACCGAGCCCTAACCCTAACACTAACCCTAACCCTAACCCTAACCCATACCCTACGCCGTACCAGAAGCCCTCCCCGAACCCGTACCCTAAGCCGTACCCTAAGCCTAACCCTAAGCCTAACCCTAACCCTAGGCTACCCTTGACTGCTTCTGCCTCCAATAGATTTCCTAAGCACTAGTGTTTTAAGGAACAGCTTAAAAAGTGAATCCTAATGTGATGTCTTTATAATGTGTGTGTTCCTTATATTATCTTAGTGTCTAAACTCTTCTCCATGGCTGGACCCCCAAATAATATTCCTTTACGTGCTAAGGGGTATCTAGAGAGTGGGATAGGTTTAATAACTACCCTAACCCTAACGCGTACCCTAACCCTAACCCCTACCCTAACCCTAACACGTACCCTAATCCGAACCTGTACCCTAAACCGAGCCGTAACCCTAACCCTAACCCATACCCTACGCCGTACCCGAAACCCTCGCCGAACCCGTACCCTAAGCCGTACCCTAAGCCTAACCCTAAGCCTAACCATAACCCTAGGCTACCCTTGACTGCTTCTGCCTCCAATATATTTCCTAAGCACTAGTGTTTTAAGGAACAGCTTAAAAAGATAATACTAATGTAAATTCTTTATAATGTGTGTGTTCCTTATATTATCTTAGTGTCTAAACTCTTCTCCATTGGTGGACCCCCAAATAATATTCCTTTACGTGCTAAGGGGTATCTAGAGAGTGGGATATGTTTAATAACTACCCTAACCCTAATGCGTACCCTAACCCTAACCCCTACCCTAACCCTAACACGTACCCTAATCCTAAGCCGTACCCTAAACCGAGCCCTAACCCTAACACTAACCCTAACCCTAACCCTAACCCATACCCTACGCTGTACCCGAAGCCCTCCCCGAAACCGTACCCTAAGCCGTACCCTAAGCCTAACCCTAAGCCTAACCCTAACCCTAGGCTACCCTTGACTTCTTCTGCCTCCAATAGATTTCCTAAGCACTAGTGTTTTAAGGAACAGCTTAAAAAGAGAATCCTAATGTGATTTCTTTATAATGGGTGTGTTCCTTATCTTATCCTAGTGTCTAAACTATTCTCCATGGCTGGACCCCCAAATAATATTCCTTTACGTGCTAAGGGGTAACTAGAGAGTGGGATAGGTTTAATAACTACCCTAACCCTAACGCGTACCATAACGCTAACCGCTACCCTAACCCTAACACGTACCCTAATCCTAACCCGTACCCTAAACCGAGCCCTTACCCTAACACTAACCCTAACCCTAACCCTAACCCATACCCTTTGCCGTACCCGAAGCCCTCCCCGAACCCGTACCCTAAGCCGTACCCTAAGCCTAAACCTAAGCCTAACCCTAACCCTAGGCTACCCTTGACTGCTTCTGCCTCCAATAGATTTCCTAAGCACTAGTGTTTTAAGGAACAGCTTAAAAAGAGAATCCTAATGTGATTTGTTTATAATGGGTGTGTTCCTTATCTAATCCTAGTGTCTAAACTCTTCTCCATGGCTGGACCCCCAAATAATATTCCTTTATGTGCTAAGGGGTATCTAGAGAGTGGGATAGGTTTAATCACTACCCTAACCCTAACGCGTACCATAACCCTAACCCCTACCCTAACCCTAACACGTACCCTAATCCTAACCCGTACCCTAAACCGAGCCCTAACCCTAACACTAACCCTAACCCTAACCCTAACCCATACCCTACGCCGTACCCGAAGCCCTCCCCGAACCCGTACCCTAAGCCGTACCCTAAGCCTACCCCTAAGCCTAACCCTAACCCTAGGCTACCCTTGACTGCTTCTGCCTCCAATAGATTTCCTAAGCACTAGTGTTTTAAGGAACAGCTTAAAAAGAGAATCCTAATGTGATTTCTTTATAATGTGTGTGTTCCTTATATTATCTTAGAGTCTAAACTCTTCTCCATGGCTGGACCCCCAAATAATATTCCTTTACGTGCTAAGGGGTATCTAGAGAGTGGGATAGGTTTAATAACTACCCTAACCCTAACGCGTACCCTAACCCTAACCCCTACCCTAACCCTAACACGTACCCTAATCCTAACCTGTACCCTAAACCGAGCCCTAACCCTAACCCTCACCCATACCCTACGCCGTACCCGAAACCCTCCCCGAACCCATACCCTAAGCCGTACCCTAAGCCTAACCCTAAGCCTAACCCTAACCCTAGGCTACCCTTGACTGCTTCTGCCTCCAATATATTTCCTAAGCACTAGTGTTTTAAGGAACAGCTTAAAAAGAGAATCCTAATGTGATTTCTTTATAATGGGTGTGTTCTTATCTGATCCTAGTGTCTAAACTCTTCTCCATGGCAGGACCCCCAAATAATATTCCTTTACGTGCTAAGGGGTATCTAGAGAGTGGGATATGTTTAATAACTACCCTAACCCTAACGCGTACCCTAACCCTAACCCCTACCCTAACCCTAACACGTACCCTAATCCTAAGCCGTACCCTAAACCGAGCCCTAACCCTAACACTAACCCTAACCCTAACCCTAACCCATACCCTACGCTGTACCCGAAGCCCTCCCCGAAACCGTACCCTAAGCCGTACCCTAAGCCTAACCCTAAGCCTAACCCTAACCCTAGGCTACCCTTGACTTCTTCTGCCTCCAATAGATTTCCTAAGCACTAGTGTTTTACGGAACAGCTTAAAAAGAGAATCCTAATGTGATTTCTTTATAATGGGTGTGTTCCTTATCTTATCCTAGTGTCTAAACTATTCTCCATGGCTGGACCCCCAAATAATATTCCTTTACGTGCTAAGGGGTAACTAGAGAGTGGGATAGGTTTAATAACTACCCTAACCCTAACGCGTACCATAACGCTAACCGCTACCCTAACCCTAACACGTACCCTAATCCTAACCCGTACCCTAAACCGAGCCCTAACCCTAACACTAACCCTAACCCTAACCCTAACCCATACCCTATGCCGTACCCGAAGCCCTCCCCGAACCCGTACCCTAAGCCGTACCCTAAGCCTAAACCTAAGCCTAACCCTAACCCTAGGCTACCCTTGACTGCTTCTGCCTCCAATAGATTTCCTAAGCACTAGTGTTTTAAGGAACAGCTTAAAAAGAGAATCCTAATGTGATTTCTTTATAATGTGTGTGTTCCTTATATTATCTTAGAGTCTAAACTCTTCTCCATGGCTGGACTCCCAAATAATATTCCTTTACGTGCTAAGGGGTATCTAGAGAGTGGGATAGGTTTAATAACTACCCTAACCCTAACGCGTACCCTAACCCTAACCCCTACCCTAACCCTAACACGTACCCTAATCCTAACCTGTACCCTAAACCGAGCCCTAACCCTAACCCTCACCCATACCCTACGCCGTACCCGAAACCCTCCCCGAACCCATACCCTAAGCCGTACCCTAAGCCTAACCCTAAGCCTAACCCTAACCCTAGGCTACCCTTGACTGCTTCTGCCTGCAATATATTTCCTAAGCACTAGTGTTTTAAGGAACAGCTTAAAAAGAGAATCCTAATGTGATTTCTTTATAATGGGTGTGTTCTTATCTGATCCTAGTGTCTAAACTCTTCTCCATGGCAGGACCCCCAAATAATATTCCTTTACGTGCTAAGGGGTATCTAGAGAGTGGGATAGGTTTAATAACTACCCTAACCCTAACGCGTACCATAACGCTAACCGCTACCCTAACCCTAACACGTACCCTAATCCTAACCCGTACCCTAAACCGAGCCCTAACCCTAACACTAACCCTAACCCTAACCCTAACCCATACCCTATGCCGTACCCGAAGCCCTCCCCGAACCCGTACCCTAAGCCGTACCCTAAGCCTAAACCTAAGCCTAACCCTAACCCTAGGCTACCCTTGACTGCTTCTGCCTCCAATAGATTTCCTAAGCACTAGTGTTTTAAGGAACAGCTTAAAAAGAGAATACTAATGTGATTTCTTTATAATGGGTGTGTTCCTTATCTAATCCTAGTGTCTAAACTCTTCTCCATGGCTGGACCCCCAAATAATATTCCTTTATGTGCTAAGGGGTATCTAGAGAGTGGGATAGGTTTAATCACTACCCTAACCCTAACGCGTACCATAACCCTAACCCCTACCCTAATCCTAACACGTACCCTAATCCTAACCCGTACCCTAAACCGAGCCCTAACCCTAACACTAACCCTAACCCTAACCCTAACCCATACCCTACGCCGTACCCGAAGCCCTCCCCGAACCCGTACCCTAAGCCGTACCCTAAGCCTACCCCTAAGCCTAACCCTAACCCTAGGCTACCCTTGACTGCTTCTGCCTCCAATAGATTTCCTAAGCACTAGTGTTTTAAGGAACAGCTTAAAAAGAGAATCCTAATGTGATTTCTTTATAATGTGTGTGTTCCTTATATTATCTTAGAGTCTAAACTCTTCTCCATGGCTGGACCCCCAAATAATATTCCTTTACGTGCTAAGGGGTATCTAGAGAGTGGGATAGGTTTAATAACTACCCTAACCCTAACGCGTACCCTAACCCTAACCCCTACCCTAACCCTAACACGTACCCTAATCCTAACCTGTACCCTAAACCGAGCCCTAACCCTAACCCTCACCCATACCCTACGCCGTACCCGAAACCCTCCCCGAACCCGTACCCTAAGCCGTACCCTAAGCCTAACCCTAAGCCTAACCCTAACCCTAGGCTACCCTTGACTGCTTCTGCCTCCAATATATTTCCTAAGCACTAGTGTTTTAAGGAACAGCTTAAAAAGAGAATCCTAATGTGATTTCTTTATAATGGGTGTGTTCTTATCTGATCCTAGTGTCTAAACTCTTCTCCATGGCAGGACCCCCAAATAATATTCCTTTACGTGCTAAGGGGTATCTAGAGAGTGGAATATGTTTAATAACTACCCTAACCCTAACGCGTACCCTAACCCTAACCCCTACCCTAACCCTAACACGTACCCTAATCCTAACCTGTACCCTAAAGCGAGCCCTAACCCTAACACTAACCCTAACACTAACCCTAACCCATACCCTACGCCGTACCCGAAGCCCTCCCCGAACCCGTACCCTAAGCCGTACCCTAAGCCTAACCCTAAGCCTAACCCTAACCCTAGGCTACCCTTGACTTCTTCTGCCTCCAATAGATTTCCTAAGCACTAGTGTTTTAAGGAACAGCTTAAAAAGAGAATCCTAATGTGATTTCTTTATAATGGGTGTGTTCCTTATCTTATCCTAGTGTCTAAACTCTTCTCCATGGCTGGACCCCCAAATAATATTCCTTTACGTGCTAATGTTTATCTAGAGAGTATGATAGGTTTAATAACTACCCTAACCCTAACACGTACCCTAACCCTAACCCCTACCCTAACACTAACGCGTACCCTAACCCTAACCCCTACCCTAACCCTAACACGTACCCTAATCCTAACCCGTACCCTAAACCGAGCCCTAACCCTAACACTAACCCAAACCCTAACCCTAACCCATACCTTACGCCGTACCCGAAACCCTCCCCGAACCCGTACGCTAAGCCTAACCCTAAGCCTAACCCTAACCCTAGGCTACCCTTGACTGCTTCTGACTCCAATAGATTTCCTAAGAACTAGTGTTTTAAGGAACAGCTTAAAAAGAGAATCCTAATGTGATTTCTTTATAATGGGTGTGTTCCTTATCTTATCCTAGTGTCTAAACTCTTCTCCATGGCTGGACCCCCAAATAATATTCCTTTACGGGCTAAGGGGTAACTAGAGAGTGGGATAGGTTTAATAACTACCCTAACCCTAACGCGTACCCTAACGCTAACCGCTACCCTAACCCTAACACGTACCCTAATCCTAACCCGTACCCTAAACCGAGCCCTAACCCTAACACTAACCCTAAACCTAACCCTAACCCCTACCCTATGCCGTATCCGAAGCCCTCCCCGAACCCGTACCCTAAGCCGTACCCTAAGCCTAAACCTAAGCCTAACCCTAACCCTAGGCTACCCTTGACTGCTTCTGCCTCCAATAGATTTCCTAAGCACTAGTGTTTTAACGAACAGCTTAAAAAGAGAATCCTAATGTGATTTCTTTATAATGGGTGTGTTCCTTATCTAATCCTAGTGTCTAAACTCTTCTCCATGGCTGGACCCCCAAATAATATTCCTTTATGTGCTAAGGGGTATCTAGAGAGTGGGATAGGTTTAATCACTACCCTAACCCTAACGCGTACCATAACCCTAACCCCTACCCTAACCCTAACACGTACCCTAATCCTAACCCGTACCCTAAACCGAGCCCTAACCCTAACACTAACCCTAACCCTAACCCTAACCCATACCCTACGCCGTACCCGAAGCCCTCCCCGAACCCGTACCCTAAGCCGTACCCTAAGCCTACCCCTAAGCCTAACCCTAACCCTAGGCTACCCTTGACTGCTTCTGCCTCCAATAGATTTCCTAAGCACTAGTGTTTTAAGGAACAGCTTAAAAAGAGAATCCTAATGTGATTTCTTTATAATGTGTGTGTTCCTTATATTATCTTAGAGTCTAAACTCTTCTCCATGGCTGGACCCCCAAATAATATTCCTTTACGTGCTAAGGGGTATCTAGAGAGTGGGATAGGTTTAATAACTACCCTAACCCTAACGCGTACCCTAACCCTAACCCCTACCCTAACCCTAACACGTACCCTAATCCTAACCTGTACCCTAAACCGAGCCCTAACCCTAACCCTCACCCATACCCTACGCCGTACCCGAAACCCTCCCCGAACCCGTACCCTAAGCCGTACCCTAAGCCTAACCCTAAGCCTAACCCTAACCCTAGGCTACCCTTGACTTCTTCTGCCTCCAATAGATTTCCTAAGCACTAGTGTTTTAAGGAACAGCTTAAAAAGAGAATCCTAATGTGATTTCTTTATAATGGGTGTGTTCCTTATCTTATCCTAGTGTCTAAACTCTTCTCCATGGCTGGACCCCCAAATAATATTCCTTTACGTGCTAATGTTTATCTAGAGAGTATGATAGGTTTTATAACTACCGTAACCCTAACACGTACCCTAACCCTAACCCCTACCCTAACACTAACGCGTACCCTAACCCTAACCCCTACCCTAACCCTAACACGTACCCTAATCCTAACCCGTACCCTAAACCGAGCCCTAACCCTAACACTAACCCAAACCCTAACCCTAACCCATACCTTACGCCGTACCCGAACCCCTCCCCGAACCCGTAACCTAAGCCGTACCCTAAGCCTAACCCTATGCCTAACACTAACCCTAGGCTGCCCTTGACTGCTTCTGCCTCCAATAGATTTCCTAAGCACTAGTGTTTTAAGGAACAGCTTAAAAAGAGAATCCTAATGTGATTTCTTTATAATGGGTGTGTTCCTTATCTAATCCTAGTGTCTAAACTCTTCTCCATGGCTGGACCCCCAAATAATATTCCTTTATGTGCTAAGGGGTATCTAGAGAGTGGGATAGGTTTAATCACTACCCTAACCCTAACGCGTACCCTAACCCTAACCCCTACCCTAACCCTAACACGTACCCTAATCCTAACCCGTACCCTAAACCGAGCCCTAACACTAACACTAACCCTAACCTTAACCCTAACCCATACCCTACGCCGTACCCGAAGCCCTCCCCGAACCCGTACCCTAAGCCGTACCCTAAGTCTAACCCTAAGCCTAACCCTAACCCTAGGCTACCCTTCACTGCTTCTGCCTCCAATAGATTTCCTAAGCACTAGTGTTATAAGGAACAGCTTAAAAAGAGAATCCTAATGTGATTTCTTTATAATGTGTGTGTTCCTTATATTATCTTAGTGTCTAAACTCTTCTCCATGGCTGGACCCCCAAATAATATTCCTTTACGTGCTAAGGGGTATCTAGAAAGTGGGATAGGTTTAATAACTACCCTAACCCTAACGCGTACCCTAACCCTAACCCCTACCATAACCCTAACACGTACCCTAATCCTAACCCGTACCCTAAACCGAGCCCTAACCCTAACACTAACCCTAACCCTAACCCTAACCCATACCCTACGCCGTACCCGAAACCCTCCCCGAAACCGTACCCTAAGCCGTACCCTAAGCCTAACCCTAAGCCTAACCCTAACCCTAGGCTACCCTTGACTGCTTCTGCCTCCAATATATTTCCTAAGCACTAGAGTTTTAAGGAACAGCTTAAAAAGAGAATCCTAATGTGATTTCTTTATAATGGGTGTGTTCCTTATCTGATCCTAGTGTCTAAACTCTTCTCCATGGCTGGACCCCCAAATAATATTCCTTTACGTGCTAAGGGGTATCTAGAGAGTGGGATATGTTAATAACTACCCTAACCCTAACGCGTACCCTAACCCTAACCCCTACCCTAACCCTAACACGTACCCTAATCCTAACCCGTACCCTAAACCGAGCCCTAACCCTAAAACTAACCCTAACCCTAACCCTAACCCATACCTTATGCCGTACCCGAAGCCCTCCCCGAACCCGTACCCTAAGCCTAACCCTAAGCCTAACCCTAACCCTAGGCTACCCTTGACTGCTTCTGACTCCAATAGATTTCCTAAGCACTAGTGTTTTAAGGAACAGCTTAAAAAGAGAATCCTAATGTGATTTCTTTATAATGGGTGTGTTCCTTATCTTATCCTAGTGTCTAAACTCTTCTCCATGGCTGGACCCCCAAATAATATTCCTTTACGGGCTAAGGGGTAACTAGAGAGTGGGATAGGTTTAATAACTACCCTAACCCTAACGCTTACCCTAACGCTAACCGCTACCCTAACCCTAACACGTACCCTAATCCTAACCCGTACCCTAAACCGAGCCCTAACCCTAACACTAACCCTAACCCTAACCTTAACCCATACCCTACGCCGTACCCGAAGCCCTCCCCGAACCCGTACCCTAAGCCGTACCCTAAGCCTACCCCTAAGCCTAACCCTAACCCTAGGCTACCCTTGACTGCTTCTGCCTCCAATAGATTTCCTAAGCACTAGTGTTTTAAGGAACAGCTTAAAAAGAGAATCCTAATGTGATTTCTTTATAATGTGTGTGTTCCTTATATTATCTTAGAGTCTAAACTCTTCTCCATGGCTGGACCCCCAAATAATATTCCTTTACGTGCTAAGGGGTATCTAGAGAGTGGGATAGGTTTAATAACTACCCTAACCCTAACGCGTACCCTAACCCTAACCCCTACCCTAACCCTAACACGTACCCTAATCCTAACCTGTACCCTAAACCGAGCCCTAACCCTAACCCTCACCCATACCCTACGCCGTACCCGAAACCCTCCCCGAACCCGTACCCTAAGCCGTACCCTAAGCCTAACCCTAAGCCTAACCCTAACCCTAGGCTACCCTTGACTTCTTCTGCCTCCAATAGATTTCCTAAGCACTAGTGTTTTAAGGAACAGCTTAAAAAGAGAATCCTAATGTGATTTCTTTATAATGGGTGTGTTCCTTATCTTATCCTAGTGTCTAAACTCTTCTCCATGGCTGGACCCCCAAATAATATTCCTTTACGTGCTAATGTTTATCTAGAGAGTATGATAGGTTTTATAACTACCGTAACCCTAACACGTACCCTAACCCTAACCCCTACCCTAACACTAACGCGTACCCTAACCCTAACCCCTACCCTAACCCTAACACGTACCCTAATCCTAACCCGTACCCTAAACCGAGCCCTAACCCTAACACTAACCCAAACCCTAACCCTAACCCATACCTTACGCCGTACCCGAACCCCTCCCCGAACCCGTAACCTAAGCCGTACCCTAAGCCTAACCCTATGCCTAACACTAACCCTAGGCTACCCTTGACTGCTTCTGCCTCCAATAGATTTCCTAAGCACTAGTGTTTTAAAGAACAGCTTAAAAAGAGAATCCTAATGTGATTTCTTTATAATGTGTGTGTTCCTTATATTATCTTAGTGTCTAAACTCTTCTCCATGGCTGGACCCCCAAATAATATTCCTTTACGTGCTAAGGGGTATCTAGAGAGTGGGATAGGTTTAATAACTACCCTAACCCTAACGCGTACCCTAACCCTAACCCCTAACCTAACCCTAACACGTACCCTAATCCTAACCCGTACCCTAAACCGAGCCCTAACCCTAACACTAACCCTAACCCTAACCCATACCCTACGCCGTACCCGAAGCCCTCCCCGAACCCGTACCCTAAGCCGTACCATAAGCCTAACCCTAAGCCTAACCCTAACCCTAGGCTACCCTTGACTGCTTCTGCCTCCAATAGATTTCCTAAGCACTAGTGTTTTAAGGAACAGCTTAAAAAGAGAATCCTAATGTGATTTCTTTATAATGGGTGTGTTCCTTATCTTATCCTAGTGTCTAAACACTTCTCCATGGCTGGACCCCCAAATAATATTCCTTTACGTGCTAAGGGGTAACTAGAGAGTGGGATAGGTTTAATAACTACCCTAACCCTAACGCGTACCCTAACGCTAACCCCTACCCTAACACTAACACGTACACTAATCCTAACCCGTAACCTAAACCGAGCCCTAACCCTAACACTAACCCTAACCCTAACCCTAACCCATACCCTACGCCGTACCCGAAGCCCTCCCCGAACCCGTACCCTAAGCCGTACCCTAAGCCTACCCCTAAGCCTAACCCTAACCCTAGGCTACCCTTGACTGCTTCTGCCTCCAATAGATTTCCTAAGCACTTGTGTTTTAAGGAACAGCTTAAAAAGAGAATCCTAATGTGATTTCTTTATAATGTGTGTGTTCCTTATATTATCTTAGTGTCTAAACTCTTCTCCATGGCTGGACCCCCAAATAATATTCCTTTACGTGCTAAGGGGTATCTAGAGAGTGCGATAGGTTTAATCACTACCCTAACCCTAACGCGTACCATAACCCTAACCCCTAACCTAACCCTAACACGTACCCTAATCCTAACCCGTACCCTAAACCGAGCCCTAACCCTAACACTAACCCTAACCCTAACCCTAACCCATACCCTACGCCGTACCCGAAGCCCTCCCCGAACCCGTACCCTAAGCCGTACCATAAGCCTAACCCTAAGCCTAACCCTAACCCTAGGCTACCCTTGACTGCTTCTGCCTCCAATAGATTTCCTAAGCACTAGTGTTTTAACGAACAGCTTAAAAAGAGAATCCTAATGTGATTTCTTTATAATGGGTGTGTTCCTTACCTTATCCTAGTGTCTAAACACTTCTCCATGGCTGGACCCCCAAATAATATTCCTTTACGTGCTAAGGGGTAACTAGAGAGTGGGATAGGTTTAATAACTACCCTAACCCTAACGCGTACCCTAACGCTAACCCCTACCCTAACACTAACACGTACACTAATCCTAACCCGTAACCTAAACCGAGCCCTAACCCTAACACTAACCCTAACCCTAACCCTAACCCATACCCTACGCCGTACCCGAAGCCCTCCCCGAACCCGTACCCTAAGCCGTAACCTAAGCCTAACCCTAAGCCTAACCCTAACCCTAGGCTACCCTTGACTTCTTCTGCCTCCAATATATTTCTTAAGCACTAGTGTTTTAAGGAACAGCTTAAAAAGAGAATCCTAATGTGATTTCTTTATAATGGGTGTGTTCTTATCTGATCCTAGTGTCTAAACTCTTCTCCATGGCAGGACCCCCAAATAATATTCCTTTACGTGCTAAGGGGTATCTAGAGAGTGGGATATGTTTAATAACTACCCTAACCCTAACGCGTACCCTAACCCTAACCCCTACCCTAACCCTAACACGTACCCTAATCCTAACCCGTACCCTAAACCGAGCCCTAACCCTAACACTAACCCTAACCCTAACCCTAACCCATACCCTACGCCGTACCGAAGCCCTCCCCGAACCCGTACCCTAAGCCGTACCCTAAGCCTAACCCTAAGCCTAACCCTAACCCTAGGCTACCCTTCACTGCTTCTGCCTCCAATAGATTTCCTAAGCACTAGTGTTTTAAGGAACAGCTTAAAAAGAGAATCCTAATGTGATTTCTTTATAATGGGTGTGTTCCTTATCTTATCCTAGTGTCTAAACTCTTCTCCATGGCTGGACCCCCAAATAATATTCCTTTACGTGCTAATGTTTATCTAGAGAGTATGATAGGTTTAATAACTACCCTAACCCTAACACGTACCCTAACCCTAACCCCTACCCTAACACTAACGCGTACCCTAACCCTAACCCCTACCCTAACCCTAACACGTACCCTAATCCTAACCCGTACCCTAAACCGAGCCCTAACCCTAACACTAACCCAAACCCTAACCCTAACCCATACCTTACGCCGTACCCGAACCCCTCCCCGAACCCGTACCCTAAGCCGTACCCTAAGCCTAACCCTATGCCTAACACTAACCCTAGGCTACCCTTGACTGCTTCTGCCTCCAATAGATTTCCTAAGCACTAGTGTTTTAAGGAACAGCTTAAAAAGAGAATCCTAATGTGATTTCTTTATAATGGGTGTGTTCCTTATCTAATCCTAGTGTCTAAACTCTTCTCCATGGCTGGACCCCCAAATAATATTCCTTTATGTGCTAAGGGGTATCTAGAGAGTGGGATAGGTTTAATCACTACCCTAACCCTAACGCGTACCCTAACCCTAACCCCTACCCTAACCCTAACACGTACCCTAATCCTAACCCGTACCCTAAACCGAGCCCTAAAACTAACACTAACCCTAACCCTAACCCTAACCCATACCCTACGCCGTACCCGAAGCCCTCCCCGAACCCGTACCCTAAGCCGTACCCTAAGCCTAACCCTAAGCCTAACCCTAACCCTAGGCTACCCTTCACTGCTTCTGCCTCCAATAGATTTCCTAAGCACTAGTGTTTTAAGGAACAGCTTAAAAAGATAATCCTAATGTGATTTCTTTATAATGTGTGTGTTCCTTATATTAACTTAGTGTCTAAACTCTTCTCCATGGGTGGACCCCCAAATAATATTCCTTTACGTGCTAAGGGGTATTTAGAAAGTGGGATAGGTTTAATAACTACCCTAACCCTAACGCGTACCCTAACCCTAACCCCTACCATAACCCTAACACGTACCCTAATCCTAACCCGTACCCTAAACCGAGCCCTAACCCTAACACTAACCCTAACCCTAACCCTAACCCATACCCTACGCCGTACCCGAAACCCTCCCCGAACCCGTACCCTAAGCCGTACCCTAAGCCTAACCCTAAGCCTAACCCTAACCCTAGGCTACCCTTGACTGCTTCTGCCTCCAATATATTTCCTAAGCACTAGAGTTTTAAGGAACAGCTTAAAAAGAGATTCCTAATGTGATTTCTTTATAATGGGTGTGTTCCTTATCTGATCCTAGTGTCTAAACTCTTCTCCATGGCTGGACCCCCAAATAATATTCCTTTACGTGCTAAGCGGTATCTAGAGAGTGGGATATGTTTAATAACTACCCTAACACTAACGCGTACCCTAACCCTAACCCCTACCCTAACCCTAACACGTACCCTAATCCTAACCCCTACCCTAAACCGAGCCCTAACCCTAAAACTAACCCTAACCCTAACCCTAACCCATACCCTACGCCGTACCCGAAGCCCTCCCCGAACCCGTACCCTAAGCCTAACCCTAAGCCTAACCCTAACCCTAGGCTACCCTTGACTGCTTCTGCCTCCAATAGATTTCCTAAGCACTAGTGTTTTAAGGAACAGATTAAAAAGAGAATCCTAATGTGATTTCTTTATAATGGGTGTGTTCCTTATCTAATCCTAGTGTCTAAACTCTTCACCATGGCTGGACCCCCAAATAATATTCCTTTATGTGCTAAGGGGTATCTAGAGAGTGGAATAGGTTTAATCACTACCCTAACCCTAACGCGTACCATAACACTAACCCCTACCCTAACCCTAACACGTACCCTAATCCTAACCCGTACCCTAAACCGAGCCCTAACCCTAACACTAACCCTAACCCTAACCCTAACCCATACCCTACGCCGTACCCGAAGCCCTCCCCGAACCCGTACCCTAAGCCGTACCCTAAGCCTACCCCTAAGCCTAATCCTAACCCTAGGCTACCCTTGACTGCTTCTGCCTCCAATAGATTTCCTAAGCACTAGTGTTTTAAGGAACAGCTTAAAAAGAGAATCCTAATGTGATTTCTTTATAATGGGTGTGTTGCTTATCTTATCCTAGTGTCTAAACTCTTCTCCATGGCTGGACCCCCAAATAATATTCCTTTACGTGCTAAGGGGTAACTAGAGAGTGGGATAGGTTTAATAACGACCCTAAACCTAACGCGTACCCTAACGCTAACCCCTACCCTAACCCTAACATGTACCCTAATCCTAACCCGTAACCTAAACCGAGCCCCAACCCTAACACTAACCCTAACCCTAACCCTAAACCATACCCTACGCCGTACCCGAAGCCCTCCCCGAACCCGTACCCTAAGCCGTACCCTAAGCCTAACCCTAAGCCTAACCCTAACCCTAGGCTACCCTTGACTGCTTCTGCCTCCAATAGATTTCCTAAGCACTAGTGTTTTAAGGAACAGCTTAAAAAGAGAATCCATATGTGATTTCTTTATAACGGGTGTGTTCCTTATCTAATCCTAGTGTCTAATCTCTTCTCCATGGCTGGACCCCCAAATAATATTCCTTTACGTGCTAAGGGGTATCTAGAGAGTGGGATAGGTTTAATCACTACCCTAACCCTAACGCGTACCATAACCCTAACCCCTACCCTAACCCTAACACGTACCCTAATCCTAACCCGTACCCTAAACCGAGCCCTAACACTAACACTAACCCTAACCCTAACCCTAACCCATACCCTATGCCGTACCCGAAGCCCTCCCCGAACCCGTACCCTAAGCCATACCCTAAGCCTACCCCTAAGCCTAACCCTAACCCTAGGCTACCCTTGACTGCTTCTGCCTCCAATAGATTTCCTAAGCACTAGTGTTTTAAGGAACAGCTTAAAAAGAGAATCCTAATGTGATTTCTTTATAATGTGTGTGTTCCTTATATTATCTTAGAGTCTAAACTCTTCTCCATGGCTGGACCCCCAAATAATATTCCTTTACGTGCTAAGGGGTATCTAGAGAGTGGGATAGGTTTAATAACTACCCTAATCCTAACGCGTACCCTAACCCTACCACTACCCTAACCCTAACACGTACCCTAATCCTAACCTGTACCCTAAACCGAGCCCTAACCCTAACCCTAACCCATACCCTACGCCGTACCCGAAGCCCTCCCCGAACCCGTACCCTAAGCCGTACCCTAAGCCTAACCCTAAGCCTAACCCTAACCCTAGGCTACCCTTGACTTCTTCTGCCTCCAATAGATTTCCTAAGCACTAGTGTTTTAAGGAACAGCTTAAAAAGAGAATCCTAATGTGATTTCTTTATAATGGGTGTGTTCCTTATCTTATCCTAGTGTCTAAACTATTCTCCATGGCTGGACCCCCAAATAATATTCCTTTACGTGCTAAGGGGTAACTAGAGAGTGGGATAGGTTTAATAACTACCCTAACCCTAACGCGTACCCTAACGCTAACCGCTACCCTAACCCTAACACGTACCCTAATCCTAACCCGTACCCTAAACCGGGCCCTAACCCTAACACTAACCCTAACCCTAACCCTAACCCATACCCTACGCCGTACCCGAAGCCCTCCCCGAACCCGTACCCTAAGCCGTACCCTAAGCCTAAACCTAAGCCTAACCCTAACCCTAGGCTACCCTTGACTGCTTCTGCCTCCAATAGATTTCCTAAGCACTAGTGTTTTAAGGAACAGCTTAAAAAGAGAATCCTAATGTGATTTCTTTATAATGGGTGTGTTCCTTATCTAATCCTAGTGTCTAAACTCTTCACCATGGCTGGACCCCCAAATAATATTCCTTTATGTGCTAAGGGGTATCTAGAGAGTGGGATAGGTTTAATCACTACCCTAACCCTAACGCGTACCATAACACTAACCCCTACCCTAACCCTAAGACGTACACTAATCCTAACCCGTACCCTAAACCGAGCCCTAACCCTAACACTAACCCTAACCCTAACCCTAACCCATACCCTACGCCGTACCCGAAGCCCTCCCCGAACCCCTACCCTAAGCCGTACCCTAAGCCTACCCCTAAGCCTAATCCTAACCCTAGGCTACCCTTGACTGCTTCTGCCTCCAATAGATTTCCTAAGCACTAGTGTTTTAAGGAACAGCTTAAAAAGAGAATCCTAATGTGATTTCTTTATAATGGGTGTGTTGCTTATCTTATCCTAGTGTCTAAACTCTTCTCCATGGCTGGACCCCCAAATAATATTCCTTTACGTGCTAAGGGGTAACTAGAGAGTGGGATAGGTTTAATAACTACCCTAAACCTAACGCGTACCCTAACGCTAACCCCTACCCTAACCCTAACACGTACCATAATCCTAACCCGTAACCTAAACCGAGCCCCAACCCTAACACTAACCCTAACCCTAACCCTAAACCATACCCTACGCCGTACCCGAAGCCCTCCCCGAACCCGTACCCTAAGACGTACCCTAAGCCTAACCCTAAGCCTAACCCTAACCCTAGGCTACCCTTGACTGCTTCTGCCTCCAATAGATTTCCTAAGCACTAGTGTTTTAAGGAACAGCTTAAAAAGAGAATCCTAATGTGATTTCTTTATAATGGGTGTGTTCTTATCTGATCCTAGTGTCTAAACTCTTCTCCATGGCAGGACCCCCAAATAATATTCCTTTACGTGCTAAGGGGTATCTAGAGAGTGGGATATGTTTAATAACTACCCTAACCCTAACGCGTACCCTAACCCTAACCCCTACCCTAACCCTAACACGTACCCTAATCCTAACCCGTACCCTAAACCGAGCCCTAACCCTAAAACTAACCCTAATCCTAACCCTAACCCATACCCTACGCCGTACCCGAAGCCCTCCCCGAACCCGTACCCTAAGCCGTACCCTAAGCCTAACCCTAAGCCTAACCCTAACCCTAGGCTACCCTTGACTTCTTCTGCCTCCAATAGATTTCCTAAGCACTAGTGTTTTAAGGAACAGCTTAAAAAGAGAATCCTAATGTGATTTCTTTATAATGGGTGTGTTCCTTATCTTATCCTAGTGTCTAAACTCTTCTCCATGGCTGGACCCCCAAATAATATTCCTTTACGTGCTAATGTTTATCTAGAGAGTATGATAGGTTTAATAACTACCCTAACCCTAACACGTACCCTAACCCTAACCCCTACCCTAACACTAACGCGTACCCTAACCCTAACCCCTACCCTAACCCTAACATGTACCCTAATCCTAACTCGTACCCTAAACCGAGCCCTAACCCTAACACTAACCCAAACCCTAACCCTAACCCATACCTTACGCCGTACCCGAACCCCTCCCCGAACCCGTACCCTAAGCCGTACCCTAAGCCTAACCCTATGCCTAACACTAACCCTAGGCTACTCTTGACTGCTTCTGCCTCCAATAGATTTCCTAAGCACTAGTGTTTTAAGGAACAGCTTAAAAAGAGAATCCTAATGTGATTTCTTTACAATGGGTGTGTTCCTTATCTAATCCTAGTGTCTAAACTCTTCTCCATGGCTGGACCCCCAAATAATATTCCTTTATGTGCTAAGGGGTATCTAGAGAGTGGGATAGGTTTAATCACTACCCTAACCCTAACGCGTACCCTAACCCTAACCCCTACCCTAACCCTAACACGTACCCTAATCCTAACCCGTACCCTAAACCGAGCCCTAACCCTAACACTAACCCTAACCCTAACCCTAACCCATACCCTACGCCGTACCCGAAGCCCTCCCCGAACCCGTACCCTAAGCCGTACCCTAAGCCTAACCCTAAGCCTAACCCTAACCCTAGGCTACCCTTCACTGCTTCTGCCTCCAATAGATTTCCTAAGCACTAGTGTTTTAAGGAACAGCTTAAAAAGAGAAACCTAATGTGATTTCTTTATAATGTGTGTGTTCCTTATATTATCTTAGTGTCTAAACTCTTCTCCATGGCTGGACCCCCAAATAATATTCCTTTACGTGCTAAGGGGTATCTAGAAAGTGGGATAGGTTTAATAACTACCCTAACCCTAACGCGTACCCTAACCCTAACCCCTACCATAACCCTAACACGTACCCTAATCCTAACCCGTACCCTAAACCGAGCCCTAACCGTAACACTAACCCTTACCCTAACCCTAACCCATACCCTACGCCGTACCCGAAACCCTCACCGAACCCGTACCCTAAGCCGTACCCTAAGCCTAACCCTAAGCCTAACCCTAACCCTAGGCTACCCTTGACTGCTTCTGCCTCCAATATATTTCCTAAGCACTATAGTTTTAAGGAACAGCTTAAAAAGAGAATCCTAATATGATTTCTTTATAATGGGTGTGTTTCTTATCTGATCCTAGTGTCTAAACTCTTCTCCATGGCTGGACCCCCAAATAATATTCCTTTTCGTGCTAAGGGGTATCTAGAGAGTGGGATATGTTTAATAACTACCCTAACCCTAACGCGTACCCTAACCCTAAACCCTACCCTAACCATAACACGTACCCTAATCCTAACCCGTACCCTAAACCGAGCCCTAACCCTAACACTAACCCTAACCCTAACCCTAACCCTAACCCTAACCCATACCCTACGCCGTACCCAAAGCCCTCCCCGAACCCGTACCCTAAGCCTAACCCTAAGCCTAACCCTAAACCTAGGCTACCCTTGACTGCTTCTGCCTCCAATATATTTCCTAAGCACTAGTGTTTTAAGGAACAGCTTAAAAAGAGAATCCTAATGTGATTTCTTTATAATGGGTGTGTTCTTATCTGATCCTAGTGTCTAAACTCTTCTCCATGGCAGGACCCCCAAATAATATTCCTTTACGTGCTAAGGGGTATCTAGAGAGTGGGATATGTTTAATAACTACCCTAACCCTAACGCGTACCCTAACCCTAACCCCTACCCTAACCCTAACACGTACCTTAATCCTAACCCGTAACCTAAACCGAGCCCTAACCCTAACACTAACCGTAACCCTAACCCTAACCCATACCCTACGCCGTACCCGAAGCCCTCCCCGAACCCGTACCCTAAGCCGTACCCTAAGCCTAACCCTAAGCCTAGCCCAACCCTAGGCTACCCTTGACTTCTTCTGCCTCCAATAGATTTCCTAAGCACTAGTGTTTTAAGGAACAGCTTAAAAAGAGAATTCTAATGTGATTTCTTTATAATGGGTGTGTTCCTTATCTTATCCTAGTGTCTAAACTCTTCTCCATGGCTGGACCCCCAAATAATATTCCTTTACGTGCTAATGTTTATCTAGAGAGTATGATAGGTTTAATAACTACCCTAACCCTAACACGTACCCTAACCCTAACCCCTACCCTAACACTAACGCGTACTCTAACCCTAACCCCTACCCTAACCCTAACACGTACCCTAATCCTAACCCGTACCCTAAACCGAGCCCTAACACTAACACTAACCCAAACCCTAACCCTAACCCATACCTTACGCCGTACCCGAACCCCTCCCCGAACCCGTACCCTAAGCCGTACCCTAAGCCTAACCCTATGCCTAACACTAACCCTAGGCTACCCTTGACTGCTTCTGCCTCCAATAGATTTCCTAAGCACTAGTGTTTTAAGGAACAGCTTAAAAAGAGAATCCTAATGTGATTTCTTTATAATGGGTGTGTTCCTTATCTAATCCTAGTGTCTAAACTCTTCTCCATGGCTGGACCCCCAAATAATATTCCTTTATGTGCTAAGGGGTATCTAGAGAGTGGGATAGGTTTAATCACTACCCTAACCCTAACGCGTACCCTAACCCTAACCCCTACCCTAACCCTAACACGTACCCTAATCCTAACCCGTACCCTAAACCGAGCCCTAACCCTAACACTAACCCTAACCCTAACCCTAACCCATACCCTACGCCGTACCCGAAGCCCTCCCCGAACCCGTACCCTAAGCCTAACCCTAAGCCTAACCCTAACCCTAGGCTACCCTTGACTGCTTCTGCCTCCAATAGATTTCCTAAGCACTAGTGTTTTAAGGAACAGATTAAAAAGAGAATCCTAATGTGATTTCTTTATAATGGGTGTGTTCCTTATCTTATCCTAGTGTCTAAACTCTTCTCCATGGCTGGACCGCCAAATAATATTCCTTTACGGGATAAGGGGTAACTAGAGAGTGGGATAGGTTTAATAACTACCCTAACCCTAACGCGTACCCTAACGCTAACCCCTACCCTAACCCTAACACGTACCCTAATCCTAACCCGTAACCTAAACCGAGCCCTAACCCTAACACTAACCCTAACCCTAACCCTAACCCATACCCTACGCCGTACCCGAAGCCCTCCCCGAACCCGTACCCTAAGCCGTACCCTAAGCCTAACCCTAAGCCTAACCCTAACCCTAGGCTACCCTTGACTGCTTCTGCCTCCAATAGATTTCCTAAGCACTAGTGTTTTAAGGAACAGCTTAAAAAGAGAATCCTAATGTGATTTCTTTATAATGTGTGTGTTCCTTATATTATCTTAGTGTCTAAACTCTTCTCCATGGCTGGACCCCCAAATAATATTCCTTTACGTGCTAAGGGGTATCTAGAGAGTGGGATAGGTTTAATCACTACCCTAACCCTAACGCGTACCATAACCCTAACCCCTACCCTAACCCTAACACGTACCCTAATCCTAACCCGTACCCTAAACCGAGCCCTAACCCTAACACTAACCCTAACCCTAACCCTAACCCAAACCCTACGCCGTACCCGAAGCCCTCCCCGAACCCGTACCCTAAGCCGTACCCTAAGCCTAACCCTAAGCCTAACCCTAACCCTAGGCTACCCTTGACTGCTTCTGCCTCCAATAGATTTCCTAAGCACTAGTGTTTTAAGGAACAGCTTAAAAAGAGAATCCTAATGTGATTTCTTTATAATGTGTGTGTTCCTTATATTATCTTAGAGTCTAAACTCTTCTCCATGGCTGGACCCCCAAATAATATTCCTTTACGTGCCTAAGGGGTATCTAGAGAGTGGGATAGGTTTAATAACTACCCTAACCCTAACGCGTACCCTAACCCTAACCCCTACCCTAACCCTAACACGTACCCTAATCCTAACCCGTACCCTAAACCGAGCCCTAACCCTAACGCTCACCCTAACCCTAACCCTCACCCATACCCTACGCCGTACCCGAAGCCCTCCCCGAACCCGTACCCTAAGCCGTACCCTAAGCCTAAACCTAAGCCTAACCCTAACCCTAGGCTACCCTTGACTGCTTCTGCCTCCAATAGATTTCCTAAGCACTAGTGTTTTAAGGAACAGCTTAAAAAGAGAATCCTAATGTGATTTCTTTATAATGGGTGTGTTCCTTATCTAATCCTAGTGTCTAAACTCTTCACCATGGCTGGACCCCCAAATAATATTCCTTTATGTGCTAAGGGGTATCTAGAGAGTGGAATAGGTTTAATCACTACCCTAACCCTAACGCGTACCATAACACTAACCCCTACCCTAACCCTAACACGTACCCTAATCCTAACCCGTACCCTAAACCGAGCCCTAACCCTAACACTAACCCTAACCCTAACCCTAACCCATACCCTACGCCGTACCCGAAGCCCTCCCCGAACCCGTACCCTAAGCCGTACCCTAAGCCTACCCCTAAGCCTAATCCTAACCCTAGGCTACCCTTGACTGCTTCTGCCTCCAATAGATTTCCTAAGCACTAGTGTTTTAAGGAACAGCTTAAAAAGAGAATCCTAATGTGATTTCTTTATAATGGGTGTGTTGCTTATCTTATCCTAGTGTCTAAACTCTTCTCCATGGCTGGACCCCCAAATAATATTCCTTTACGTGCTAAGGGGTAACTAGAGAGTGGGATAGGTTTAATAACGACCCTAAACCTAACGCGTACCCTAACGCTAACCCCTACCCTAACCCTAACATGTACCCTAATCCTAACCCGTAACCTAAACCGAGCCCCAACCCTAACACTAACCCTAACCCTAACCCTAAACCATACCCTACGCCGTACCCGAAGCCCTCCCCGAACCCGTACCCTAAGCCGTACCCTAAGCCTAACCCTAAGCCTAACCCTAACCCTAGGCTACCCTTGACTGCTTCTGCCTCCAATAGATTTCCTAAGCACTAGTGTTTTAAGGAACAGCTTAAAAAGAGAATCCATATGTGATTTCTTTATAACGGGTGTGTTCCTTATCTAATCCTAGTGTCTAATCTCTTCTCCATGGCTGGACCCCCAAATAATATTCCTTTACGTGCTAAGGGGTATCTAGAGAGTGGGATAGGTTTAATCACTACCCTAACCCTAACGCGTACCATAACCCTAACCCCTACCCTAACCCTAACACGTACCCTAATCCTAACCCGTACCCTAAACCGAGCCCTAACACTAAACTAACCCTAACCCTAACCCTAACCCATACCTATGCCGTACCCGAAGCCCTCCCCGAACCCGTACCCTAAGCCATACCCTAAGCCTACCCCTAAGCCTAACCCTAACCTAGGCTACCCTTGACTGCTTCTGCCTCCAATAGATTTCCTAAGCACTAGTGTTTTAAGGAACAGCTTAAAAAGAGAATCCTAATGTGATTTCTTTATAATGTGTGTGTTCCTTATATTATCTTAGAGTCTAAACTCTTCTCCATGGCTGGACCCCCAAATAATATTCCTTTTACGTGCTAAGGGGTATCTAGAGAGTGGGATAGGTTTAATAACTACCCTAATCCTAACGCGTACCCTAACCCTACCACTACCCTAACCCTAACACGTACCCTAATCCTAACCTGTACCCTAAACCGAGCCCTAACCCTAACCCTAACCCATACCCTACGCCGTACCCGAAGCCCTCCCCGAACCCGTACCCTAAGCCGTACCCTAAGCCTAACCCTAAGCCTAACCCTAACCCTAGGCTACCCTTGACTTCTTCTGCCTCCAATAGATTTCCTAAGCACTAGTGTTTTAAGGAACAGCTTAAAAAGAGAATCCTAATGTGATTTCTTTATAATGGGTGTGTTCCTTATCTTATCCTAGTGTCTAAACTATTCTCCATGGCTGGACCCCCAAATAATATTCCTTTACGTGCTAAGGGGTAACTAGAGAGTGGGATAGGTTTAATAACTACCCTAACCCTAACGCGTACCCTAACGCTAACCGCTACCCTAACCCTAACACGTACCCTAATCCTAACCCGTACCCTAAACCGGGCCCTAACCCTAACACTAACCCTAACCCTAACCCTAACCCATACCCTACGCCGTACCCGAAGCCCTCCCCGAACCCGTACCCTAAGCCGTACCCCTAAGCCTAAACCTAAGCCTAACCCTAACCCTAGGCTACCCTTGACTGCTTCTGCCTCCAATAGATTTCCTAAGCACTAGTGTTTTAAGGAACAGCTTAAAAAGAGAATCCTAATGTGAATTTCTTTATAATGGGTGTGTTCCTTATCTAATCCTAGTGTCTAAACTCTTCACCATGGCTGGACCCCCAAATAATATTCCTTTATGTGCTAAGGGGTATCTAGAGAGTGGGATAGGTTTAATCACTACCCTAACCCTAACGCGTACCATAACACTAACCCCTACCCTAACCCTAAGACGTACACTAATCCTAACCCGTACCCTAAACCGAGCCCTAACCCTAACACTAACCCTAACCCTAACCCTAACCCATACCCTACGCCGTACCCGAAGCCCTCCCCGAACCCCTACCCTAAGCCGTACCCTAAGCCTACCCCTAAGCCTAATCCTAACCCTAGGCTACCCTTGACTGCTTCTGCCTCCAATAGATTTCCTAAGCACTAGTGTTTTAAGGAACAGCTTAAAAAGAGAATCCTAATGTGATTTCTTTATAATGGGTGTGTTGCTTATCTTATCCTAGTGTCTAAACTCTTCTCCATGGCTGGACCCCCAAATAATATTCCTTTACGTGCTAAGGGGTAACTAGAGAGTGGGATAGGTTTAATAACTACCCTAAACCTAACGCGTACCCTAACGCTAACCCCTACCCTAACCCTAACACGTACCATAATCCTAACCCGTAACCTAAACCGAGCCCCAACCCTAACACTAACCCTAACCCTAACCCTAAACCATACCCTACGCCGTACCCGAAGCCCTCCCCGAACCCGTACCCTAAGACGTACCCTAAGCCTAACCCTAAGCCTAACCCTAACCCTAGGCTACCCTTGACTGCTTCTGCCTCCAATAGATTTCCTAAGCACTAGTGTTTTAAGGAACAGCTTAAAAAGAGAATCCTAATGTGATTTCTTTATAATGGGTGTGTTCTTATCTGATCCTAGTGTCTAAACTCTTCTCCATGGCAGGACCCCCAAATAATATTCCTTTACGTGCTAAGGGGTATCTAGAGAGTGGGATATGTTTAATAACTACCCTAACCCTAACGCGTACCCTAACCCTAACCCCTACCCTAACCCTAACACGTACCCTAATCCTAACCCGTACCCTAAACCGAGCCCTAACCCTAAAACTAACCCTAATCCTAACCCTAACCCATACCCTACGCCGTACCCGAAGCCCTCCCCGAACCCGTACCCTAAGCCGTACCCTAAGCCTAACCCTAAGCCTAACCCTAACCCCTAGGCTACCCTTGACTTCTTCTGCCTCCAAATAGATTTCCTAAGCACTAGTGTTTTAAGGAACAGCTTAAAAAGAGAATCCTAATGTGATTTCTTTATAATGGGTGTGTTCCTTATCTTATCCTAGTGT